>NW_022436962.1:250975-414106 GCF_009761245.1 Sapajus apella
ACCAATATCCATGATGAACATAGATGCAAAAATCTTCAATAAAATACTGACAACAGACTTAAAGAGAGCCAAATCAAGAACAAACTTCCATTCACAATTGCCACAAAGAGAATAAAATACCTAGGAATACAACTAACAAGGAACGTAAAGGACCTCTTCAAGGAGAACTACAAGCCACTGCTCAACGAAATAAGAGAGGACACAAACAGATGGAGAAATATTCCATGTTCATGGTTAGGAAGAATCAATATCGTGAAAATGGCCATACTGCCCAAAGTAATTTACAGATTCAATGCTATCACCATCAAGCTACCAATGACCTTTGCAGAACTGGAAAAAACCACCTTAAACTTCATATGGAACCAAAAGAGAGCCCACATAGACAAGTCAATTCTAAGCAAAAAGAACAAAGTGGGGGTCATCACACTACCGGACTTCAAACTATACTACAGGGCTACAGTAATCAAAACAGCATGGTACTGGTACCAAAACAGAGATCTAGACCAATGGAACAGAACAGAGGTCTCGGAGGCAACACAACATATCTACAACCATCTGATCTTTGACAAACCAGACAAAAACAAGCAATGGGGAAAGGATTCCCTGTTCAATAAATGGTGTTGGGAAAGCTGTCTAGCCATGTGCAGAAAGCAGAAACTGGACCCCTTCCTGACACCTTACGCTAAAATTAACTCCAGATGGATTAAAGACTTAAACATAAGACCTAACACCATAAAAACCCTAGAAGAAAATCTAGGCAAAACCATTCAGGACATAGGCGTAGGCAACGACTTCATGACCAAAACACCAAAAGCATTGACAACAAAAGCCAAAATAGACAAATGGGACCTAATCAAACTCCACAGCTTCTGCACAGCAAAAGAAACAATCATTAGAGTGAGTCGGCAACCAACAGAATGGGAAAAAATTTTTGCAGTTTACCCATCTCACAAAGGGCTGATATCCAGAATTTACAAAGAACTAAAACAGATTTACAAGAAAAAAACTAACAAGCCCATTCAAAAGTGGGCAAAGGATATGAACAGACACTTTACAAAAGAAGACATACATGAGGCCAACAAACATATGCAAAAATGCTCATCATCACTGGTCATCAGAGAAATGCAAATCAAAACAACATTGAGATGCCATCTCACGCCAGTTAGAATGGTGATCATTAAAAAATCTGGAGACAACAGATGCTGGAGAGGATGTGGAGAAATAGGAACACTTTTGCACTGTTGGTGGGAGTGTAAATTAGTTCAACCATTGTGAAAGACAGTGTGGCGATTCCTCAAGGACCTAGAAATAGAAATTCCATTTGACCCGGCAATCCCATTACTGGGTATATATCCAAAGAATTACAAATCGTTCTACTATAAGGACACGTGCACACGAATGTTCATTGCAGCTCTGTTTACAATAGCAAAGACCTGGAACCAACCCAAATGCCCATCGACGATAGACTGGATAGGGAAAATGTGGCACATATACACCATGGAATATTATGCAGCCATCAAAAACAATGAGTTTGGGTCCTTTGTAGGGACATGGATGAACCTGGAAACCATCATTCTCAGCAAACTGACAGAAGAGCAGAAGATAAAACACCGCATGTTCTCACTCATAGGCGGGTGTTGAACAATGAGAACACATGGACACGGGGGGGGAGCACTACACACTGGTGTCAGTTTGGGGGAAATAGGGGAAGGACGGTGGGAGGTGGGGAGCTGGGGAGAGATAGCAAGGGGAGAAATGCCAGATGTAGGTGATGGGGAGGAAGGCAGCAAATCACACTGCCACGTGTGTTCCTATGCAACAATTTTGCATGTTCTTCACATGTACCCCAAAACCTAAAATGCAATAAAATAAATAAATGGGGGGGAAAAAAGAAAAGATAGAAGAATCAAACAGATGCAATTAAAAATGATAAAAGGGATATCACCACCCATTACACAGAAATACAAACTATCATCAGAGATTACTACAAACAATTCTGCACACAAAGCAGTAAACCTGGAAGAAATGGATAAGTTCCTGGACACGTGCACCCTCCCAAGTCTAAACCAGAAAGAAGTCAAAACCCTGAATAGACCAAAACAAGGGCTGAAATTGAGGCAGCAGTTAATAGCCTACCCACCAAAAAAAGCCCAGGTCCAGATGGGTTCACAGCTGAATTCTACCAGACATACAAAGAGGAGTTGGTACCTCTCCTTCTGAAACTATTCCAAACAATCCAAAAAGAGGGAATCCTTCCCAAACCTTTTTATGAGGCTAACATCCTCCTGATACCAAAACCTGCCAGAGACTCAACAAAAAAACTTCAGACCAATATCCATGATGAACAGAAATGCAAAAATCTTCAATAAAATACTGGCAAACTGATTGCAACAGCACATCAAAAAGCTTATCCATCATGATCAAGTAGGCTTCATCCTGGGGATGCAAGGCTGGTTCAACATACACAAGTTTATGAGCTTAATCTACCACATAAACAGAACCAAAGACATAAACCACATGATTATCTCAACTGATGCAGAGAAGGCCTTTGACAAAATTCAACAGCCCTTTATGCTAAAAACTCTCAGTAAAGTAGGTATCGATGGAACATATCTCAAAATAATAAAAGCTATTTATGACAAGCCCACAGCCAAAATCATACTGAATGGGCAAAAACTGGGTTCCCTTTGAAATCCTGTCCTAGGCAAGGATGCCATCTCTAACCGCTCCTATTCAATATAGTATTGGAAGTTCTAGCCAGAGCAATCAGGCAAGAAAAAGAAGTAAAGGGTATTCAATTAGGAAAGGAGGAAGTCAAATTGTCTCTATTTGCAGACAACATGTTTGATTATTTAGAAGACCCCATCGTCTCAACCCAAAAGCTCCTTAAACTGATAAGCAACTTCAACAAAGTCTCAGGATACAAAATCAATATTCAGAAATCACAAGCATTCTTATACACCAATAGCAGACTTAAAGAGAGCTAAATCAAGAATGAACTACAATTCACAATTGCTACAAAGAGAGCAAAATACCTAGGAATACAACTAACAAAGGATGTAAAGGACCTCTTCAAGGAGAACTACAAACTTCAAGGAAATAAGAGAATACACAAACCGATGGAAAAATATTCCATGCTCATGGTTAGGAAAAATCAATATTGTGAAAATGGCCATACCTCCCAAAGTAATTTATATATTCAATGCTATACCCATCAAGCTACCTATGACCCTCTTCACAGAACTGGAAAAAACCACCTTAAACTTCATATGGAACCAAAAGAGAGCCTGCATAGCCAAGACAATTCTAAGCAAAAAGCACAAAGCTGAGGCATCACGCTACCTGACTTCACACTATACTACAAAGCTACAGTAATCAAAACAGCATGGCACTGGTACCAAAACAGAGCTATAGACCAATGGAACAGAACAGAGGCCTCGGAGGCAACAGTGCACATCTACAACCATCTGCCTTTGACAAATCTGACAGATGACAAAAACAAGCAATGGGGAAAGGATTCCCTGTTTAATAAATGTTATTGGGAAAACTGGCTAGCCATGTGCAGAAAGCAGAAACTGGACTCCTTTCTGACACCTTACACTAAAATTAACTCCAGATGGTTTAAAGTCTTAAACATAAGGCCAAACACCATAAAAACCCTAGAAGAAAACCTACGCAAAACCATTCAGGACATAGCCATAGTCAAGGAGTTCATGACTAAAACACCAAAAGTATTGGCAATGAAAGCCAAAATAGACAAATGAGATATAATTAAACTCCAGAGCTTTTGTACAGCAAAAGAAACAATCATGAGAGCGAACCAGCAACCAACAGAATGGGAAAAAATTTTTGCAACCTACCCATCTGACATATGGCTAATATCCAGCATCTACACAGAACTAAAACAGATTTACAAGAAAAACAAACAGACAAACCCATTAAAAATTGGGTGAATGTCATGACAAGGCACTTTTCAAAAGAAGACATATATGAGGCCAACAAACATGTGAAAAAATACTCATCATCACTGGTCATTTGAGAAATGCAATAGAGATACCATCTCATGCCGGTTAGAATGGCGATCATTAAAAAATCTGTAGACAACAAATACTGGAGAGGATGTAGAGAAATAGGAACACTTTTACACTGCTGGTGGGAGTGTAAATTAGTTCAACCATTGCGGAAGACAGTGTGGCCCTTCCTCAAGGACCTAGAAATAGAAATTCCATTTGAACCAGCAATCCCATTACTGGGTATATATCCAAAGGATTATAAATCATTCTATTATAAGGACACATGCACATGTATGTTCATTGCAGCACTCTTTATGACAGCAAAGACCTGGAACCAATCCAAATGCACATCAACGATAGACTGGACAAGGAAAATGTGGCATATATACACCATGGAATACTATGCAGCCATCAAAAATGATGAGTTTATGTCCTTTGTAAGGACATGGATGAATCTGGAAATCATCATTCTCAGCAAACTGGCACAAGAACAGAAAATCAAACACCACATATTCTCCCTCATAGGAGGGTATTGAACAATGAGAACACATGGACACAGGGAGAAGAGCATCACACACTGGGGTCTGTTCAGGGGGAATAGGGGAGGCTCAGTGTGGTGTAGGGAGGTTGGGGAGGGATAACAGGGAGAGAAATGCCAGATATAGGTGACAGGAGGATGGAGGCAGCAGCAAACCACATTGCCATGTAGGTAACTATGAAACAATCCTGCATTTTTTGCACATGTACTCCAGAACCTGAAGTCCAATAAAAATATATACATACACACACACACACACACACACACACACACACACACACACACACGAAGGCTGGTTTGGAAATTGGGTGGACTTCCTTGGGAACAGCCCCCAGAAGCAGGGCCAGCAGCACTTCCCCACTCCCCTGAGGTCTCTGAGTCACAGATGAGCACATGAAGGTGGGATTGAAGCGCGGCCCTGCTTCTCAGGCTGTCACACCAGCACCTTCTAACTTCATAACCCATGAGTTAAGGAACAGTTGTATTTCTAAAAATTGAGGCAGCACCAAGCCAGGCTTGATATCAACCAAATCAAATTCTATAAAGGAAATAATGTCCTGTGAGGAAAAAAAAGGAAAAAGAAAAAAGAATGAAAAAAGAAAGAAAGAAACGTGTCACAACTTTGAGTGGGGGCATCTGCCCACCAACTGCTGGGGTGTGACTATCTTGTTTGTAAGGCAAAAGCTCTCATACACTCACGTTACCTGCAGAAAAGCTACTCATGTTCCCAGGGCCTACCTGCTAGTTAATAGCAATTGCGAAAAAGGACCTGTAGCTCAATGGTTCCCACAGCTGATCACAGAACCTCTCCTCTTTCCCAAAAGAACCACCATTAAAATCTCATGGAACACACTTTGGAAGACAGTGCTAAAGATGCGGGCCCTGAGGAGTTCTTAGGACCCCCTGCATGTGGGCTGCCCCAGGACAGCAGGGCATGGTTGTAGAGGCCCCAAAGCTCTGAAAACTCTGCCTACCCAAGACACTAGTGTACAGAGAGCAGGCGGCCTCATGGCTCCCCGACACCTGCCTGTGCTTCACA
This sequence comes from Sapajus apella, assembly GCF_009761245.1. Lineage (NCBI taxonomy): Eukaryota > Metazoa > Chordata > Mammalia > Primates > Cebidae > Sapajus > Sapajus apella. The sequence goes on from NW_022436962.1 coordinate 256,566, forward strand.
GGCATTTGGCAGATTTTTTGTGAACAGGGATTCCTGCTCACTAGCAGGAAGGACAGAGTGAAAGAGAGAGAGAGAGACAGACAGACAGACAGACAGAGAGGAAGAGAGAGAGAGAGACAGACAGAGAGGAAGCGGGCAGGGGGAGAAAGAAAGAGAGAGTGTGCGTGTGTGCATCTGTGTTTAAACCAGAACCCCACCTTATGTGTTCATTGTGGAATTTGAAAATGGAAGCCTAAAGTTGAAAATTAAAATCACCCTTGATGGCATCCTGCAAACTATTTTCTGTGCTAGATGGGTCATTCCAGGGTGCAGGGCCATGGTAACACCCTCCTCCCCTCCTTCCTGAAAGAGCTACATACACTGCTCAAGGCCTGCATCCACATATACCATGTCCAAGACCAGCTCAAGGGCCTGAACCCACCTGTCGCCTTCAGCAGGGTCGACTGCAGCTGCATGTTCTTCCTGAGCATCTTCTCCAGTGGTGACCTGAGAGTTGCAGGAGGCTTTGGGGTCAGAGTTGAACAGAGGAAAAGGGATTATGGAGTCCAGGTGCTGAGAGCAAGGCCATTCCACCTGGAAGGGTCTGGCCCTGAGACATCCAGTCCAGAAACACATTTAGGTGGAGACAGCTGGGCTTGAGTGTCCCTGTGCTAACCACCAGCCTCAGGTCCCTTAAACAGTGAGAAATGAAAGAATGGCTTGGAAATGGGCCCCACTGACTGTGTGTCACCTAAGCACGTCCTGCCAGGGGCCATGATGTCTCCAGAACCAGACGGGAAGGTGAAACTCCCAGCAGGAGCAAGGAAGAGGGTCCTTAGTGGGGTGGAGGGCCTCATACCACGATGCCTGGCTTAATGAAGGTTGGCCATTCCTGGAGCATGTCCAGTGCCTAAAGGTGCCTACCATGAGCAGCAGGAACCCACTCCCTGGAAGTGGCAGGATGCATGGGGACCTCCTGTACCTGTTTGTAATTACAGCCAGGGACCAGCAGGACAGCAAGACTGCATCCGCACGGGGGTTTTACTGGAACCAGTAAGTCTCTGCCTTCCCCCTACAGGCTCCTGGAATGACACTTGCTCTGGGTCTGTGGACAGATAACCAGGGAACTTGCTCAGTGCCCACCCACTTCTTGTCACCCACAGCCTATCACTCAACCCCAACCCCACCAGCCCCTGCTTCCCAAGCCATTCCTCACGCCATAGAAGCAAAGGTAACACCTAACACCTTTGTCCCATGACCTGTGCCTTCATGTCATGTCATGTCATGTCATATGGGGGTATGGAATAAACCTGCCAGCCTAAACTCCCATGCTTCTGCCTGAAGAATCTGTCCCCACTGTCTGAGTCCCCCTCTAGGGAGCTGTCAGTGTGGGAGAGAGCAGCCCTGGAAGAGGAGCCCATCTGCTTCTGTCTGACTTCAGGACAGTGTCTCAGGGCAAGAACCCAGAGCAGGCGGGGCTCTTGCAGAAGAAGCCCATGACAGTGGCCTGGGCTTAGTGGACTGTGTGTATCCCTCTCTGCTGCATGCCATGACATCCAGCACCACCCATGCAAGAGGGTCACCACCCCATTCCAGGTGTGCAGCTGGGTGGCTCCCCAGGCAGAGCCTGCCATGGACTGCGTGCACACGGAGGATGCCTACACCTTGAGGCTGGTCTGTTTGGAGAACATTCCTGAACAGCTGCATGCAGCCTGGCCCTGCCCTCACTGGGAACTTCCTTCTTCTGGGGTACTAGACAGAATCCTGAGCACTTTCCTGGAGGCTCCATGCTGGTCTGTTCATTTGGTAGTTTGAGGCTGTCCATGGGGAGGCAACTAAAAAGACTTCTCAGAGCAGGTTGTGGGGCACAGGCTGAGCCCTTACCTCCCTCCCTGATCCCTCTACAGATCCAGGGCTGAAACAAAAAGCTGCAGATAATGAGGGAACTTCTCTGCAAGACCTGGCCTGAGCGGCTGCTTCAATAAAGAGCCACAGTCAAGGCACCGATAGCCCCTGGTGACTGACTGGCAGCCTCCGGCCCACCTATCATCTGGGAGCAGGTTTTCTTGCTGACAGGATAAAAGCAAGGAAAGCTGGAATGAACCCAGCCCTCTTGGGCACCCTGAGGGCTGTCTGGGGTTCCCTTCAAGGCCTTTTAGACTTCTGCTTCCAAGCACCTTTCTCTGGCCTCTGAAACCTTGATGCTCTGCAAGAAGGGGGCCCTCCTTTTCACTATTAGTGGAGGGCCATCCAGCACCCCTTCTGCTAACCACAATGCTGCTCTTACCTGGGCACACACTGCCCAAGCATGGCCCCACTAAGGCAGGAGATCCTTTGTCTTACAATGTCAGCTTGCTAGGGCTTAAAAGTTATCCGTGCTGTTACTAAGATAGGAAACTGAGAGGGGGAAAAGTTGCTTTAAAAATTCCCACAATCTTACCATGGATGCTAGGGACGCTGGGGAGAGGGCCCAGCCTGTCCTGCCAGCTGGTTCTTGCCAGCAGTGGCTCATGGCCCAGTCCCTGATAAAAGCAGACAGACATCTTAGCAAGGAGATGGAAGGCGTGGATTATGGCAGCCCAGCCCCACTGATGGTGGAGTGGGGCTACCTCTCATCAAGCTGTGTCTCCACAGCTGACCCTTGGAGCCAGGAGGTGACTGACAACATCTGCAAGGCAGGCAGCTCCATCAGCTGTATGGCCTTCAACAGTCACTTCAACTCGGACATCTGACCAGAAAGCAGCGGGAACTGGCTGATGCAGAGGCCCTACAAAGTGGGACAGAGCATCGTGCAGTGGGGGATCCGGGTCTGTCTGCTCATCTGAGCACTGCTCCCTGGGAGTGTGCTCTGCAGACCTCCTGAGGCAGGGCTGTGAGCTCATCGGGGAGGCTCTGAGCCTGCGGAAAGTGCCTGAGGTCATGCCCATTGGAATTTGTGCCTACTTGTACCTCCTTGCTCATCTCACTACACTATGGGTGACTGTGCGGAGGTGGGCCTCGAGCATCCCCTGGGCTGTGTCAGCAAAGTGCTCCAGGCCTGGCCTGGCATTGAGGAATGGCAAATAAGGGGCCTGGGGTTGCATTGTCACCCCCTGTGAAACAAAAAATGAGAACCTCCAGACCTGCAGGACTGGAACTCTGTAAGAGGGTTAGGAGCCTGCTCACTTCCCCTCGGGGCCCCATGTGGAGGAGCTGAGAAAGGGGAGGGAGACCCTGGGGACTCATTTGTGCCGTCTGGGCTTCCCCCAGCTCCATCCTTTAATAACTATTTTCTGGGAAGAGCTTGGGGACTTCCTGTGCTCTAGTGAGGCAGGACCTCCCCTCACAAGGTATTGGTAAGGAGGCATTCTGAGCCTGAGTGAGAAGCTAGCACAGTGCCTGACAAGTGCTCACGGGAGCTGTCATTCTCTGTAATCGTTACATGACCTTGTAGCATTCAGACTGCCTGGCTTGACCTGGGGCTTGGTGAGGCTGTTTTGGGGTCAGTCGCTTTGGACTCTCACTTTTTCCACAATCAAACAGTGACTGTTTTCGTGTTTACTTGTTTATGTATGGGTTTAAAAGATCTTGATATTTCATTTATAGTAGTTTCAGGCTTGTATGTATGTATTTGTGTAAATTTTTTTGGAAGAAACAGGGCATAAGACAACATTTTTAGAAGGTCTTTATGGGGCATAGCCTTTTATGTCACAACAGCTCATGCTGACACTTCTTTGCTACCTTTGTGCAAAGTATACGTAGTAAGTGCAGCCAGAGACAGTGAGGCCAAGTGTCTAGAGCTGAGCTGCTTGGGCTTGCTTGCCGGCCTGCGGCCAGGTGGACTCTGGCTGTGAGGTGGTGCCCAGCCTGCATCTACATGTCCCACCCCTGCTTTCCAGGCCCTGAGGAACCAACACAAGGCAGTACTAATGAGCAGGTGAGTGATGGGCATCAGGCACTCCAATACCATCCAGGAAGATTTGAATGCCATCTGGATTGGGTCTGTGGGGGGTAGGGGCTGTGGCTGCCTTGGCTTATCATGGTGCCACCCACAGATGAGCCCGCCCTGTGCTGCTTCACCAGCAGCCACCTGTCCATGGCTCTAAGCCTGTCACACCATGCTTGCTACCTCATGCTGCTTGTGTTTGAAAAAACCATCCCAAGATGGCATTGCTGGATGTGAGTGCTGGAAAGGGGGCAGCACCTTTGTCCTGAGGGACTAGGAGCTAACCAGATTCCTCCTGACTGTGCCCTAGAACAAGTGGGGCCTAGTGATGCAATTAATAATGCTCCCCCAGAAGATGTTTTTGCATTGGCTGAACAATATACAATGAAGAGGTCTAAATGAAGACACACGAATGGAGTGTGTGGATATCAGTTTGCAGCTGGGAAACAGGTGCCTCTCGTGCCTCTCAGGCCTCTCATTCTCCAACCAGTGTGAAACGTGCCCATGCCCATGAGTGTGTACATCTGGGGTATATACATGTGGCTGCTGCTTTTGCTGGCACTATCCCCAGGCCTAATCTGGATTAAAGTCCAGGTTTTAAGTAAAAAATAAGAGAGGCTTTTCTGTGTCTTGGGATAGGAAGCCAGAGATCTGCATAGGGCTCGGGTGGGGTGCACGTTAGTTTTGTGACAGGTTGAGAGCTTCAGCGGTCTTACTAACTGTGATAGGCCTGGCCTTGTTCTAGCTAGCTTCGGGTGAGGGGGAGGGAATCAGCAGTGGTGTTCCCAGCATTGGCCTGCCTGCCTTCAGGCACAGCAAAAAGCATCGCCACAGGCCCTGACTTGCCTCCCTACTCCCTGCACCCCAGATGGGAATACTCGGAGCCTACAATCTGAAAGTATTTTTCTCCCATTTTAACCTGAGCTGCCTAACACACAGTGCAGGTAGGGTGAGTGAAGAGCCTAGGGGAAAGCAGGCTGGATAATGGATCCTGGGGGAAATTTAGAGATACAGGAGTAGTTGTCAACTCTGTGTGGAGCCCAGCTCCCTGCCTGGTCCTTGCCACACAGCTTCTTCTACAGAAACTAGCTCTGGGGAGTTTGGGAATCCTATGGCCCCCGGCTGCACCCTGTTGCCCCCACCCAGGTGATCCTTCCCTTGTCTCCTCTCAGAGCCAGACATGGAAGAGGAGGGGGCTGTGTCTGACTAGGGCTTTTGCCTGGGGCTTTGCAAAGAGCTGCTTATGAATATGGTCTGTTCAAATACCTTGTTTCAAAGGACATGAGCATGAGCTAGCAAGTGTAGGAACCCCACAACTAATAAATATTTTTTTTCTTGTTTTTAAACCATCATATCTTTGTTTCACGTGGAATAAACTAAGTGAAACCTGTTACCCCAGCCTCGCCCATGTGTTCTGTAACCCAGCCTCATTTGATTGTGAGGGCTGTCAGAAATGTTTTGAAAAAAGAATATGCATAAATTAGATCAGATGTAAGTTCATGCTTATAATATCACTTTAGTGGGAGGTAAGAGAGTGGAGTCACAGGCATTCAGCTAGGGTTTACCCGCCTGCCACTTACTATGTTTGTGAGTGTGGCACAGGTGAACATCACCTGACATAGGTGACAGAAGAGAAAAGGCTGGTGTGAAGGTCAGGTGGAGGAGAGCTGCCACGCTGTGGGGCTAGGCCCTGCGCTTGCTGGACCTGTTAGGTCACTGAACATCTAACTGCCTGTGCACCTGTCCTTGTCATGTCAGTTGAGGTAAGAGGATTGGGCAGCACTCTCCAGAAATCACACTGTGCTTGGAGAATGGAGGAGAGTCTATAACTCGCCATCCTAGGGTAGGTTTTAGAGTGAGCTGGACTCTCGTGGAGAGCTGATGAGATGGGAGGAAGGCAGTCCCCCAGGTACACTAGAGGGACAGAGCCTCTGAAGTAAGGGTGTGTGTGGGGGGTGGCCTGTCCCTATGAGAGGAGGAGTTTAAAGCTATTGCAGCTGCTGGCTGCTGCTCAGCCATCCCTCTGCAGAGGAGGCAGGTCCTCAGCCGCATGCATAGCTGAATCTCTTTTGGAGTGCTTAGAGAGTCCTCTGTGTCTCAGAAATTCTGAAAAGAAAAACAAATTCCAATTCTAATGTTTGGTAGTTTTTCTGAGCCAGTTGGAAAAAAGAGGTCCGTCACCTCAAAGTTTTAAGTGACACCCCAGGGTAGCCACCAGTGTCTCAGCCATTAAAGCCTCATGCATGCCTTTGCCACCAGTTTGATTTGCAGCTTCATGGTTGTGTTGTATTAAATATTCTTTCCTCTGGCCTTGTCCAGTGAACATGGCTCACAGGGCTAACACCACTTCTTGAGATGAGGGCACCATGCAAAGCTGACAATGGATTGGGTTTAGTAACCATTGTGCCTCCACATCACTTGAGAGGCCCATTTTTCCTAGTTGATTCATTAAGGGTATTAGTGCTGTCAGTCACCTTTGGACAACTCAAATAACAAGTGGGTGATTTCTGATAAAGAAAATGAAGCCTTTAGATGTGAAACTCTCCTTTCCTCCTCTCCTTCTTTTAGGTAAAAGACTTTATTTTATTTTTTAAAAAGGGTACATAGTGGTATCCCAGAAGGTGTAGTGTGAGAACTGGCATGTGCTAGCCTATGGTTTCAGTGTGGACGGGCAATTCTTTAAAATGGAAAATCAAGTTTCACTGAGTTGCTGGAGCCAAATTCACCTTTCTCCACATCCCCCACCATAGGCTTTTACTTTTCTTCTGTGCTTGAATTTTTTAAAATGTACATATTGTACATATATATATATGCAGAATACATACATATACATATATATATGCACACACACACACACACATACACATATGCAACACATACAGGTTTCACTCTGTCACCAAGGCTGTAGTGCAGTGGCCAAATCATGGGTCACTGCAGCCCCAAACTCTTAGGCTCAAGGGGTCCTTTCACCTTAGCCTCTCAAGCAGCTGGGACTACAGGCTTGCAATGCTACACCCAGCCAATTTTAAAAATTTTTTGTAGAGACTAAGCCTACTTATGTTGCCCAGACTGGTCCTGGGACCTAACCAAATTAAACTTCTAAAATTGTGTCATCTGTGTCCCTCCCTGCCCTCCAAGCCATCACTTAAATATAATGGTTATTGAGAAAACAGTTAGATATTAAGGAATTTCTATATATCCTCCAGCTGAGAATAAGGTATTCTGATGTGGCCCAAATATTTTCTCACTAAACTAGCAAATCGAATCAGGAGTCATGCAGAGGACAGTTGGCCATTTTCAAACAGAGAAATAACCCCGTTAATGAGAGTAATCTAGTGAGAAGTCAGACTGAGATGCAGCACAGTCAGGGCACAGTTACCCTGGGATAGCCACTTCACACAGAATGGTTGAGGAGCCTTTCTAAGATGAGCAAATTTGGACAATATAATTCTTGTTTATTTATTCCCAGCCCCCACTGCCTGCCCCATTTCTAATGGCCACCCCATGCTATGGTCAGCAGTGGGGTGCAGCATGGTGAGAGGGGCTCAGGGATGAGATGAGGGTCTTTCTTGCATTATCAAAATGCTTAAAAAGTTGTTTAAAAGGTTTCCAAATTTTTACTTACTACCCTTAAATAGCTGTTAAGATGCATTATACAACAGACTCAGATATGGGAAAGAGCAAGTGTATTTCAAGTCTCAACTCACTTCTTAATTAGCTGTGATACTCTGGGCATGTGACCCCATCTATGTGAGCCTGTTTCTCTGTTCCCCCAAGACCATGTTCAGCAAAAACAACAAAGCTTGAGGCATGATGTTACTTGACTTCAAACTATGCTACAAGGCTACAGTAACCAAAACAGCTTGGTACTAGGACCAAAACAGATATATAGATCAATGGGACAGAAAAGAGACCTCAGAAATAACACCACAAATCTACAACCTCAGATCTTTAACAAACCTGACAAAAACAAGCAATGGGGAAAGGATTCCCTATTTAACAAATGGTGCTGAGAAAACTTGCTAGATATATGCAGAAAACAGAAACTGGACCCTTTTCTTACACGTTGTACAAATATTAAGTCAAGATGGATTAAAGTCTTAAATGTAAAACTCAAAACCATAAAAATCCTAAAAGAAAACCTAGGCAATACCATTCAAGTTGTAGGCATGGGCAAAGACTTCATGACTAAAACACCAAAAGCAATTGCAACAAAAGCCAAAATTGACAAATGAGATCTAATTAAACTAAAGAACTTTTACAGTAAAAGAAGCTATTATCAGAGTGAACAGGCAACCTACAGAAAGGGAGAAAATTTTGCAGTCTATCCAACTGACAAAGGTCTAATATGCAGAATCCACAAGCAACTTAAACTAAGTTACAAGAAAAACACCATCAAAAAGTGGGCAAAGGATATGACCAGACTCTTTTCAAAAGAAGATATTTGGCAGGGCATGGAGGCTTATGCCTGTAATCCCAGCACCTTGGGAGGCTAAGGCATGTGAATCATGAGGTCAGAAGTTTGAGACCAGTCTGGCCAATGTGGTGAAATCCCGTTTCTACAAAAAATACAAAAAATTAGTCGGGTGTAATGGTGGGGGCCTGTAATTCCAGCTACTTGGGAGGCTGAGGCAAGAGAATTGCTTGAACCTGGGAGGCAGAGGTTGCAGTGATCCTGCCACTGCACCCCAGCCTGGATGAAAGAACAAGACTTCATCTCAAAAAAAAAAAAAAAAAAGTTTATGTGGCCAACAAACATGAAAAAAAGTTTATAGTCACCGGTCATTAGAGAAATGCAAATAAAAACTACGATGAGATACTGTCTCAAGCCAGTTAGAATGACAGTTATTAAAAAGTCAGGAAACAAGAGATGCTGGTGAGGCTGTGGAGAAATAGAAATGCTTTTACACTGTTGGTGGGGGTGTAAATTAGTTAAACCATTATGAAAGACAGTGTGGCAATTTATCAAGGATCTAGAACCAGAAGCACCATGTGACCCAGCAATCCTATTACTGGGTATATACCCAAAAAATATGAATCATTCTACTATAAAGACACATGCACAGGTATGTTCATTGTGACACTGTTTACAACAGCAAAGACTTGGAACCAACCCAAATGTCCATCAATGATAGACTTGATAAAGAAAATGTGGCACATATACACCACAGAATACTATGCAGTCATAAAAGAGAATGAGTTCATGTCCTTCGCAGGGATGTGGATAAAGCTGGAAACCATCATCCTCAGCAAACTAACACAGGAAAAGAAAACCAAACACCACATGTTCTCACTCATAAGACGGAGTTGCACAATGAGAACACATACACACAGGGAGGGGAACATCACAGACCTGGGACTGTCAGAGGGTGGGGGAAAAGGCGAAGGAGAGCATTAGGACAAATACCTAATGCATGCAGGGCTTAAAAGCTAGATGGCAGGTTGATAGGTTCGGCAAACCACCATGGCACATGTAAACCTATGTAACAAACCTACATGTTCTGTACGTGTATCCCAGAACTTAAAGTCAAAAAGAAAATGCACTAACGCTGAGGGGGAGTGGGAGTGGGGGAGGTGGTGGGGCGGTGGGGTGGCTCCCTGAGCTTTATCCGATCAGTGGTGCTGGGGTGGGAACCGCCCAATCGGGGGCGCGGTTGGAGAGGAGAGGAGGGCGTGGCTTCCGGCTTTGGCGGAGCCTTGGTGTCGCTCCCGCCGGAGCCTGAGCTACGCCTCCGGTGTTCTCCATCTTCCACCTCTGGAGCCCCCCGGCGGCGCCCTCACCACCTCTATTGCCCTGTGATCTGCAAGTCTTTGGGAAGGCATAGATGAGACGCCAGGACATCCTGGAACCTGGGAAATGGTGAGTTTGTGGGGTTGGGCATCCCGCGAGGGGAGAGCCGGTTGTGAAATCGGCAGGACCGGCCTCCCCATGGTCAGCTCCGAGTCTCGGGGGCAGCTTGGCCCTCAGCGCCCCCCACCGCAAGATGACGGCTGGGCCAGCAGCGGGGACCCCCGCATCTTGCCCTGTCCCATCCGGTCCGGTTTCTGTGTGGCTCCCTGCTCTGCGGCCCTTTGGGTCCCCAGTCTCTCCTGTTAAACATTGAAGGGAGTCCGTGTTAAAACGTTAACCAGTTTGAGTAAACAGTGATTGGTGAAATGGAAAGCACTCAACCATGATTTGTGGTCCACCCGAGGGGCATGAAGAAACGGCTTTTATAAGGTGCATGAGAAAACAACCCAAGTTCAAGAATTGGTTGCAGTTATGCAATCACCTTATTTGAAGTATCCAGATGAAAATTTCCTGGTTATGTAATCAGAGGTTAGTTGCAGGTTTATGATTGGTTAAGTCTGAAATTTGTTTCAGCCTAAGATGGTGAATTATAAGAAATGCATTTGAGTTAGGTTTCAGATTTTTTTAAACCTATGAACGCAGAGCATTAGAGCCACTTTAGTCCAATTTTCTGCTCTTTAATTATTTTTACACTCCAGGGGAGGACTGGTTTTCCCTTGTGTTTTTCTAATGTATGGCAAGTGGGACCTCTAATAGACTACCCTGTTTCCAAGTTTAACTCAGGCCTGCAGTAAAATGAAAAGTTTCCACTTTCTTTCCTGCATTCTCAAATGCAACAAATGAGGTCAGCTTCCCCTCTCCAATTTACAACGCTATCAACTATTTGTCCTTTACTGTACATTACATTAAACTTTTCTATTATTGGATTTCTTTCTACTTCTCCCTACAGTTCTGTCAATGTTTGCTTTTTATATTTAGAAGTCCCACTTTTGGGTGCATAAATATATATAGCTATATTCTCTTGACAAATTAACTTCTATTTTATTATATGGTGAATTCACTTCACTCTTGTGACAGATGTTGCTAGGAAGTCTAATTTGTCTAAGCATAACTACCATTGCATTCCTTTGTTTATTTGCATGGAATACCATTTTCTATACTTTGAGTTTTAGCCTGTGTTCTTAATTCAAAAGTGAGTCTCCTGGAAGCAGCGTATTATGGGCTTTAAAAAATTCATTTAACCACTCTGTCTTAGTATCTTTTGTGCTGCTGTACCAGAACAGCACAGACTGCTGTTGATGAAGAAGAGAAGTTTATTTGACTCAAGATTTGGGAGGCTGGGAAGGTAAAAAAAACATGACACTGACATGTGTTGAAGGTCTTGTTGCTGGAGAATAACATAGCCAAAGATCTAAGAGAGACACTTTTTTTTTTTTTAAATAACAGACCCATTCTTGTTATAATTAACCCATTCCCATTATAAGAACATTAATCCATTCATGAGGGCAGAGTGCTTGTAGCCTAATTAATTCTTAAAGTTCTCATCTCTTAATCCTATCACATTGGCTATGAAATTTTATCCTAAATTTTGGAGATGACATCCGGTCTATAGCAGTATCTGTTTATTAGATAATTTAATCTCTTAAATGTAAAGTAGTGATAGGTAAGCAGTTGCTATTATAAGTTTGTAGTTCTCTGTCCACTTTAAATTGGCTTCTTTTTTTTCTTGTTCTGTCTTTCCTGTGGTTTTGTTAATGTTGTTGAGATGGGGTTATGCTTTCTTGCTCAGACTGAAGTGCTGTGGCATATCACAGCTCACCGTAGCCTCAACCTCCTGGGCTCAAGCAATCCTCCCACCTTAGCCACCTAAGTAGCTTGGACTACAGATGTACCACAACACCCAGCTAATTTTTTTTTTTTTTTTTTTTTGTAGAGATAAGGTTTTCTTACGTTGCTCAGGTTGGTTTCAAACACTGGAGTTTATGATTCTTCTACCTTGGCTTCCCAAAGTGTTGGAATTATAAGCAGGAACCACCATACGTGATATTTAATTTTTATTGTTTTTATATGTTTTAATTACTTTCTCTTTTTTTTTCTTTTTATTTACTACAGTTTGTTTTCCTAGTGATTATCATGAGACTTATATACAACAACTTGTATTTTAACAGTCTAGTTTAAGATAATAACAATTTAGAGTATTCTAAATTTCACTATGGAGTGATCATTTTAAGTGACATTTATAGTTTAGTATTTTTCATATTGTTAGTTAGCATTTCATTTTATCAATGTGAGGATTTCTTCCAGACCATGGCTGAGAAGTAAAGAAGGAGGGTTTTGACTGATTCAGAGATTACAGAGACAATCAAGTTCTGCAGGCCTGTCACCTGAGTCTCAGGTGAGTATGAATTCTCCCAGGTTTTTGGCAGATGGTTGCAGTGACAGGACCAAGGCCCAATGGGTTATAGCCAAGTCTAAAGTGAGATATGGCAGTATTCTGTTTTGAAGCTGGGACTATGATAGGCAAGCCTGCCACTTGGTCAAAAGCATCTTCTCTCATGATGTCTTCCTTGGTCTTTGCCTCCAGCTGGGTGTCATAAACCGTGACCTGGATCCCAAGGCTTCCATGCACTTTTGTTTGCCATGGCTGCCACATTATGTTGTGGGAGATGTGCATACAGGACCTCCCATTCTGTCATCTTGCTTATGTTACTCTCCTTTACGTTTTGCTTTCTGAAATGAATGTCAAGTTTGTGATTTGTAGATTCAAAAGTTCTAAAATAAATCGCTCAAATGTACACATTATGTAAGCTGTGAATATTTCTTGTAGGTGCCACATATTTATTAAAATTTTGGTTGTAATTTTAAGCTCACTGTAGACAGAAAGGAATCATTAAAATTTATGTTTTTTTGGTCTGTATTTAAATGATGGTATTTAATTTCAAATCATTTAGTTTCAAAACTAGATCTTATGTCTAGTGTTTTTTTAAATTTACATTATTAAAAGTCAGAAATAAAAGTCATCTACTGTTACCAGATGCTGGCTACTTTGTGTTTCAATTCTGTAAAATGTTACTTCATATATTTGGGAACTGTGATGTTAGGCACATATGTTAATACTTGTTACTGCTTCCCTGTCAGTAGACCCATTTATTATTATATAAGGTCTTTTCTTCTTGTATTTTGTGGAAGTTTTTGATATAACATGTATTTTGTCAAAAATGACAGTATTTGACTTCACGTCTGATATTTTTAAATTGTTTTTATATACAGGCCGTATGTGTTCCAGATTGTAATTTGGTCATTTCTAGGGAGCATAAAGTTGGATTTTGTTTCTTGAACTTATTTAGTCAAAATATGTTTTTGATTGGCAATTTATTTATATATAATTACTAAAAGGGAATGAGTTCCTATTGCATTTTGTTTCTTTTTTGTTTTAGGTTCTGTAGCTATTTTGTTCCTGTTTTTCTCTCTTGCTATCTTTCTTAGTGTATTATAGATTTTTGTAGTGACATGTTTTAATTCCTTTCTCACTATCCTGTGTGTGTGTGTGTGTGTGTGTGTGTGTGTGTGTGTGTACTATAGGTATTTTTTCCTTCCTCTCTCTCTCTTTCTCTCTTTCTTTCTTTTATTTCTTTCTTTCTTTCCTTTCTTTCTTCTTTCTTTCTTTCCTTCTTTTCTTTCTTCTTATTTTTTTTTTAAGACAGGATCTTGTTCTGTCACCCAGACTGGAGTGCAGTGGCACAATCTCTGCTCACTGCAACCTCTGCCTGTCAGGCTCAACTCAAGCAATCCTCCACCTCAGCCTTCTGCGTAGCTGGGATCACAGATATTCACCACCACTCCTGGCTAATGTTTGTTATTTTTCATAGAGACAGGGTTTTGCCATGTTGCCCAGGGATAGTCTCAAACTCCTAAGTCCTATAGGTATTTTCTTTATTGTTACTAATATCTATAGTAACAACAACAACAAAATTGCCTTTATATGACTCTCCATTGTGTTTTATTGATGTCACAAATTATGTCATTTTGTATTGTGAATCTAATGGCACAGATTTATAGTCATTTTAAAGTGTTTATTTCCTCAAATCTATAGCAGAATTAAAAGTATTCTGTGCACCTTCATTACAAAAACAAAATACTTATATTTGTGTATATAATTATCTCTACTAGAAAACTTTATATTTTACATAATTTTATGTTGCTTTCATTATTATTTTATTTTTAAATGTGAATAACTGACTTCTTAGCATTTTTTTACGACAGGCCTAGTGGATATAAATTTATACAGCTTTTGTCAAATATTCTTTGTTTTTTAAATTCATTTGAAAGGAGAGTTTTGGCAGACATAGTGTTCTTAGTTGAGGCTTGCCATTTTTTCAGCATTTTGAGTATATCATCCTATAACCTCTTGCCTGTAAATATTTTTGCTGAAACATCTGCTGGTCATCATATAGGAGTAGCCTTGTACATGCTAAGTTGCTTTTTTCTTGCTGACTTCAAGATTCTCTGTTTGTAACATTCGAATCTTTGCCTATAATGTGTCTTCTTGTGGGCCTTTCTGTGTTGCTACTAGTTAGAGTTGATAAAGCTTCAGTAAATTTTAGGTCATTTTCTCCCTCAAATTTTAAGAGTTCTCAACCACTGTTTGTTTCTGGAAATAACTTTTCTGCTCTGTTTTGTCTCTTTTTATTTTAGAATTTCCATTATGAGTCTATTGGCCGTCTTGATGGTATCCCATAAGTACCTTAGGCTCTCTTGATTTTTTTAAAATTATTTTTACCCTCCTCAACCTGTAATTTCAAATGACTTGTTATCAAGCTTACTGGATTTTTTTCCTGCTAGATGAAAACTGCTGATGAACCCTCTAGTGAATCTTTATATTCAGTTATTTTACTTTTCAGCTCCACACTTTGTGTTTCCATTTTATAGTTTTAATCTCTTTATTGATAATCTCATTATCTTCATGCATTGTTTTCTTTTTCTGTTTAGTTTTCTATGTTCTACTTTAGCTGACTGAGCATGTTTAAGCTAGGTGTTTTAGCCAGGCACAATGGCATGTACCTGTAATTTCAGCTACTTTGAAAGGCAAGAGGATTACAGTATTAGTCTATTCTCATGCTGCTAATAAAGACATACCTGAGACTAAGTAATTTATAAAGAAAAAATACTTAATGGCCTCACAGTTTCACATGGCTAGGAGACCTCACAATTATGGCAGCAGGCAAGAGCTTGTACAGGAGAACTTCCATTTATAAAATCACCAGGTCTCGTGAGACTTATTTGCTATCATGAGAACAGCATAGGAAAATCCCACCCCCATGATTCAATTATCTCCCAGCGGATCCCTGTCATGACGTGTGGGGGTTATTACAATTCAAGGTGAGATTTGGCTGGGGACACAGAGCCAAACCATATCAATTACTTAAGCCCAGGAGTTTGAGATCACCCTAAGCAATATTGTGAGAAACTGTATGTGAAAAATATTTTTACAAATTAAGCATGATGGAATATTTCTGTAGTCCCTGGAACTTGGAGTCTGAACTAAGAGGACTGCTTGACTTCCCCAGGAATTTGAGGCTGCAGTGAGCTATAATCATGGCATTGTATTTCTGTCTGGGCGAGAGAGTAAGACCTCTTTTTATAATTTCAAAGAGGTACCTATGCAGGTTTGTTACATGGGTATATTGTATAATGCTGAGATTGGAAGTATGAATGATTCCATCATGCAGGCAGTGAACAGAGTACCAAATAGGCAGTTTTTCACTTCTTGGCCGCCTTCCTCTCTCCACTCTCTACAAGTTGTCAATTATTTTTATGTTTATGTCCATGTGTAATCAGTGTTTATTTTCCACTTACAAGTAAAAATATGCAGTATTTTCATTTTGCATTTCTGCATTAATTTGCATAGAATAAGAGACTATTTGCATTTATCCTGCTGCAAAAGACAAAATTTTGGGTTTCTTTATGGCAAAGCAGTATTTCATGGTGTATATGTGCCACTTTTTTTTATTCAATTCACCGTTAATAGGCACCTAGGTTGATTTATGTCTTTCCTATTATGAATAGTGCAGTGATGAACATACAAGTGCATGTGCTATGCTGGTAGAATAATTTATTTTCTTTTAAGCATATACCCAGTGGTGAAATTGCTGGGTTGAAATATAGTTCAACTCTTAGTTGGAAAGTCTCCAAGCTGCTCTCCATCGTGGCTGAACTAATTTCTATTCCTATCAAGGGTGTATAAGTGTTTTTTTTTCCCCCTTCGGAAACCTCATCAACATGTTATTCCTTTACTTTTTAATAAAAGCCATTCTGACTGGTGTAAGATGGTGTTTTACTGTGGTTTTGATTTTCATTTCTTTGATAGCTAGTAATGATAAGCCTTTTTTGATGTTATTTGGCCACTTGTATGGATTCTTTTGAATAGTGTCTGTTAATGCCCACTTTTTCATGGGGTTATTTTTTGTTTGTGAATTGTTTAAGTTTCTTATAGATTCTCAATGTTAGATTTGTCAGATTTATAGTTTGTGAATATTTTTCCCATTCTGCTAGCTTTGGGGTTAATTCGTTCTTATTTTCCTAGTTTCTCTAAGTGTGATGTCAAGTTGTTAGTTTGAGATTTTTCCAAATTTCTTGATGCAGGCATTTAGCACTATAAACTTTCCTCTTAATGGTGCTTTTGCTACATCCCAGAGATTTTGGTATATAGTTTCTCTTCCGTTATTTCAAAAAAAAATTTAATTTCTGCCTCAATTTTATTGTTTACCCAAAATTCATTCAGGAGCAAGTTGTTCAATTTCAATCTCATTCTGTGGTTTTGTTGGATAATCTTGGTATTGATTTTTATCTTTGTTCCATTTCGGCCTGAGAGTATGGTTGACAGGATTTCAGTTTTTTAAAATATATTGAGAATTGCTTTATGGCTAGCATATGGTCAGTTTTAGAGTATATTCTGTGAGCAGATGAGAAGAAGTTATATTACTTAGATGGTGTGTGTGTATACTATGAATGTCTATTAGTTCCAATTGATCAAGTGTCAAATCAAACTCCAGAATTTCTTTGTTAGGTTTCTGCCTAGATCATCTGTCCAACACTGTTAGTAGGGGGTTACATTCTTCTACTGTTATTGTGTGGCTACTTAAGTCTTAGTAGGCCTAGAAGTACTTGTTTTATAAATCTATGTGCCCCAATGTTGGATGCATCTACGTTTAGGATAGTTAAGTCTTCTTGTTGAAAAAACACTTTTATCATTATGCAGAACCTTTCTTTGTATTATTTTACTGTTGTTGGTTTAAAGTTCTTATTTCTTAAAAGAGAAAAAAAATTCCAGGTGTGGTGGCTTATGCCAGCACTTTATGAGACTGAGGCAGTAGGACTGCTTGAGACCAAGAGTTTAGGACCAGCCTAGGCAATGTAGCAACATTCTGTTTGTACATTAAAAAAAAAAAAAACAAAAACTATACAGGTGTGGTAGTGTGCACAAATATAGTTATATGTACTTAGGAGACAGAGGTGGCATGACTGCTTGACTACAGAAATGTGAGGTTATAGTGAGCTATGTTTGCACCACTGCACTCTGGCCCAGGAGATAGAGTAAGACCCTGTCTATAAAGTAAAATTAAAAACAGGAAAATGATTTTAAATTTAAAAAATAATTCATAAATTTCCACTTCTTTAGGTTCATTTGGGTATATATTTTGCTCCTTTGATTAGGCTATATTTTCTGGTTACTTTTATGTATTGTGGTTCTGTGGAGGTTTTGGTCAATTAAGAAACCACTACCTATTTTATCCTTTATGGAATAGCTTTGTACAGGGTAAAATTGACAACATTCAGCCATACTAGTCATTCTGGGAGCTTCTGCAATCTGTTGTCAAAATGTGTCTTCTGTGTACTAGTGTATGTATTTTCTTGTTAATAAGGTTTACCTTTGTTACCTTCTAGGAGCCTGTAGTCTTCTTCCTTTGGTCACTGTTAAATGCACTACAGTCTCTCTGTTGTAACAAGCATTCATCTTTATTGTCAGTTGACCTAAACTGTCATTTTAACTGTATCTCAGTTCTCCTGAACACTACATATTAAAGGAAGCAATATCCAGTCTTTGGATAACCCCAGGATAACTCTGTAAGTCAGAACTTTGGGTACACATTCCACTCTTTTTTCTTTCCTGAGGGAGAATCAGGGCATGGGTTTCTTTTCTTTTCTTTTTTTTTTTTTTTTTTTTGAGATGCAGTTTTGCTCTTGTTGCCCAGACTGAGGTGCAATGGCACCTTCTCGACTGACCGCAACTTCCGCCTCCTGGGTTCAAGCGACTCTCCTGCCTCAGCCTACCAAGTAGCTGGGATTACAGGCATGTGACACCACGCCCGGCTAATTTTTGTATTTTTAGTAGAAATGGGGTTTCTCCATATCGGTCAGGCTGGTCACAAACTCCTGACTTCAGGTGATCTGCCCGCCTCGGCCTCCCAAAGTGCTTGGATTACAGGCGTGAGCCACCGCGCGTTCGGCCGACAAATTTTTATCTAACTGCACTGTGCTGTTTAGCACAAAGGTCACCAATTTTTCTTTCTTCTAAATGTAGTTATTTTTGGCTTTTTTCTCATGTGGGGGCTACAAATTCAACTGGCTTTGCTTGCCCAATTGTAGTTAGGTTCATATATCAATTGAGAGAAACATTATCTCAGGGTTTTGCTTCAACTATTATCGTGTTATTTTTAGCTGGTCTAATTTTGTATATTAAATTTATAAAGCATATTTACCTTAATCTAACAACTGATTTTTTAAAAAACAACATTTTTCAGCTGTTTTCTTATTATATCCAACGAAGACCCACAGGGAAACCAGTACATAGAAACTTCTTTCAAAAAAGTAATATTGGGAAGATATGGGAGCTCTGGTCTTGAAAATTTACACTTAAGAAGAGTGGGAAATTGAAGGGTAAGTGTGAAGGGCACAAAGAATGTTATGATGGATATACAAAATATAGAGCAGCTACCTATATCAAAAATGTCACTGCTAGAAAAGGTCAAAACCATAAAATATTTTGAAAAAAAACCACAATGTCAATTGTTTTTTCTGAACTACATATTCACGTGATTATGTATCAATATAAATTTTTGAAACATATCGTTTTTTGAAACGAAATTTAGAAAATCTGAATAGTGGCCTAGACCAGGGGTTCCCCAATCTGAAAACACCCCCTATCCCCCACCATGGTCCATGGAAAATTTGTCTTTCACGAAACAAGTCCCTGGTGCCAAAAAGATTGGGAACCATTGAGAACTAGACCATGTTTCAAATTATCACATGACCCAATTAAAATGTAGGATTGAATCAAAGGTTTAAATATTTTTAAAAACAAGATATTTTAAAATGAAGAGAATATTTCTAAATGTGTTCAAAGCTGTTCACCAATAAATAATACCTTTTTTTGCCATAACCATCAACTTTAGTCAATATGACAAGATCTTTGCCCTTTCATCATTACCTAATCAAAATCAGGGAATAGATAATTGTGGAAAACATCACACATATAATAAGACTTTGACAATCTTTTGGCAGGGCTCTACCCTAAATAATTTTCAAGATATTTGTATTAAAGATAAAAATCATCACTGCAATAAATCTGATAAATCCTTGAATCAAGACTTAAGCCCTGGAAAATATCGAAAACTTCATTTGCTAGAGAAAGATTATGAGTATAAAAAGTGTGAGAAAGTTTTCATGAGTTCTCCATCTTTATTATCCCTCATAGCACCAATGTTTAATAGAAATCCTACAAATGTAATAAATGTGTAGAAGCTTTTAGCCATTCATCAAAACATACTCAGTATCAGAGCATCCATATTAGATAAAATTCAGATGTAATAAATGAGACAGTTCTTAGTCAACAATTAAATCTGAAAAAAAAAGACAATTCATAATTAAGAGAAACTTTACAAATGTAAAGAATGTGGCCAAGCCATTAACCATAGTTCACACATTATTCAACACCAGAATAATTATACAGAGAGAAATCCTACAGTTGTTAAAATGTGACATTATTAAATTGATGCTCAATGTTTACTTAAGAGAATCTATATTAGAAGAACTCTACAAATATAATATAATGAATGTGAAAAGGATTTATACAAAATATAGAACTTAGAAATCACAGTTTATACAGAAAGAAACTTTACAGATGCAAAAAATGTGAGAATATAATCAAAACTCAAGTCTAAATGCGTCAGAAGATTTACACAAGAATAAACTAAAACACAAACACTTTCAGATTTTACATTAAACCAGAGTATTATAGAGAATACTATAAAGTGAAGGCAATTATATTATTTATTTATTAGCTTCAGTTGAGCAAGAATATTGATGTTTGAACAAGTATAATGTTCAATGGATACATTATTGGTATTGACAATAATCGAAATGTTTGAAAAGCAAATATTATTGATAAAATGTAACATTCAAATTAGTTGATGTTATACCTTAATTCCTAGTGTTTATATAAAAATGTAAGGTCAAATTTTCCAGTATTAGAGCTATAAAAGGTAATTCTATATTAGGTAAACATCATTAATGCCAATTTGTTTTCATGAATGTTTAATGGCAAATGTAAAATACACAAAGAAAACCTAAAGAAAAATGCTCTTTGTGTTTGAATTATAAAGCAGTAGTGCACATAAGAATATAGTATATATTCAGCACATTATTCTTCTACATTAAAGTAAAAAAAAATTCTGAATTTTTCAAATAAATTATTTCACCAGTTGCTCTTTACCTAAAAAAAAATGGTTATTAAAAACATTTACTTTTTTTTTTTTTGAGATGGAGTCCCAAACTGTCACTAGAATGCAGTGGCACAATCTCGGCTCGCTGCAACCTCCACTTTTCAGTTTCAAGCAATTCTCCTGCCTCAGCCTCCCAAGTAGCTGGGATTATAGGTGCCTGCCAACACGCGCAGCTAACCTTTTTGTGTTTTTAGTAGAGATGGGTTTCACCATGTTGTCCAGGCTGGTCTTGAATTCCTGGCCTCGTGATTCACATGCCTTGGCCTTCCAAAGTGCTGAGATTACAGGCATAAACCACCGCGCCCAGCCAATGTTGACATATATTCATAGTGAAATAAAGCAGCACTATTGAGTATTTTTTCTGATGAAAGACATAGAAGACAAATATTATTTGATATATTTTGCATACCAGAAAAGTGAAGATAACTCCTATCTCAAAGATTGTAAATGTATTGAAAATTAATGTTTATTAGCTCGTTAGCCTTACTTTTTAATAATGGAGACAGCATAACTTTAAAATTACTGTATTAGAAAAAAATAATTCTTTAGTTCTTGTAACTGTATTTTAACAATGGAGCATATAGGAAATTTTAGAATTCTTTGGTCTATGTACAAACTTGGTTTAATTAACAAGACTAAATGATTTTTTATTTTAACACTAGTGTGTGATGAATAAAATGCTATACTGCCACCTCTCTTAAATGATTTTATCTTATTTAAAAATGAGGTTAATGATGGAAATATACTACTGAATAACATAGTAGAATGACTTCTGTAGAAATTCTTTCCAGAGGATTTAAACTTTTAATCATTTTTAAGAATATAATTCTCATAGTCACCATTTTGTATTTTTTGCCTTGTGTGGCTACTGAAATATTATAATTGTTATCATAAATATTATATGAAAGTATACTTCTTGGAAGCCATACTTTTAAAATCTTGAATCACTATTTATAAAATTGTACCCAGTATTTTCCTTTTGCACATGCCCCCTTTCAGTCAAATTGAACACATAGTGGTATTTCTTGGTATTATTTTACGTTGAATGGAATAAACAAATATGTCAAAATCAGAGAATTAGAGGGGATGAAATGCATGTGTGTGCACCCCTCTTCACATGGAAAAGAAAACAGTAATTCAAAACAGAATTTAAGTGTTGATTTACTAACAAGAAACCTCACACGTTCTCAAACAAAAATTATCTCCTGTACTATACATTTGTCTCTTATAAATCTTGTGAGATTTGTGTGTCTTCTGAGTTCAGAATTTCCTCACACAGGGTGAGGCCCGTGCTGGTGCCAGTGCCGGTGCCGGGCCCCGCTGTAAAATAAAAATAAAAAAGACTTTCCTCACACAAATCCTGTTTCTTATACTTGCCTATTATTCAGATGATAATAATTATATAATTTTTTTATTTTAAAGTGTATAAAATATTTTTATATTTTCTAGTCAAGGGTTTTTAAATGTACTTATAAAATACATGGTGCTAAAAAATTAATTTAAAGAGATGAGTAACGCTACAGTTATTTAGTTATAGTACACAATTTTTACCACTTAATTGGAATAATAATGCCAAACAAAAAGAGAAAATCTTGAGAGCAGCCAGGAAAAAGCAACAAATACATTACACAGAGAAGGAAGTAATACAGTTGCAGGATGACATGTCATTAAAAAGTCGACACATGTAACAATTGAATTACATTTTTCAAGTGCAGATAAAAAAATTGGTATTAATACAAAATTCTATATTCAGCAGAACTCTTTCAAAAATGAATCCAAGCCACAATGAGAGATCACACACTTGTGAGAATGGTAGAAATGCAAATAAAATTGTAAATACTAACTGCTGGTGAGAATTTGTAGCATAAAACTAGAAATGCAAAATTGCACATTAGCTTTGGAAAACAGTTTACCTATTTTTTTTATAGAGTTAATCCTGTACTTATGAGATCCAGATACCTCAGTCCTAGATATTTACTCTACTAAATTGAAAACTAATGTTTAAACAAAAATCTTGTTTCTAGTTGCTTATAACCACTGTATTTACATTTTCGAAAAGCCAGAACTATACCTTGTGTCTCTCAATATGTGAATGGGTAATAAACGGATGCATCTATACAATACAATTTTGTTCTTAACAAAAAAAGAAAACTTGCTTTTCACTGCAACATGGATGAATCCTAAATGCATTTTTCAAAATGAAGGATGCAAATCTACGAGGTATATATTAAATGATTCTTTTCTTTTTCACTGTTGCCCAGGCTGGAGTGCAATGATGACATCTCAGCTCACTGCAACCATCACTTCCTGGGTTCAAGCAATTCTCCTGCCTCAGCCTCCTGAGAAGCTGGAATTACAGGCACCCACCAAGACTCCCAGCTAATTTTTTGTATTTTTAGTAGAGATGGGGTTTCGCCATGTTGGCCAGGCTGGTCTTAAACTCCTGACCTCAGGCAATCCACCCACCTTGGCCTCCCAAAATTCTGGGATTACAGGCATGAGCCACCATTCCCAGCCGTTAAATGATTCCCTTTTATAGCATTTTACAAAACAATTACAGTGTAAAAAATGATTAGTGGTTGCCAGAAAATGAAATGGGGACAGGCAGTAATTACAAAGAGGCAGTATGAAAAAGATAGTTCTGTATGATACTGTGGGGGTGGATATGTTAGCCTAGATAGTTGTCAAAACCCAATGAACTGTATACCACAAAGAGTAACTTTTACTCAGTGTGAATTAAAAAAGATAAACTAACCAGAATGTTGGGGAATCTTTTTATGTAATGCAGACAGTAAAAAATGAGTCTTACTGTACTACAAATGTATGACCTAACCATTATTATTATTATTTCTCTCTCAGTAGTAGTCAAACTTTCTAGTAAAGTTATTTATTATTTCTTGTTCATTTAGTTGCTGTATGTTAAACATTTGATTTCTGTTGGTCTTAATGTCATTTCATATGATTGTAAATATTTCAATTTGACATCTTTCACAAATTTCTGTGTTATATATTTTAGCCTCTTAGCTATTAAGTCTAGAGTGTGTAAATGGTTTAGAATAGTTTCTAAAACATTGTAGGGGCTACTAAGTACTAATCACCCTGATTCATTAAATTTTTATATGTTATATCATTCTTTATTTACCAATTTTTTTTGTGTTCTTATTCAAATTTATTTTTCTCTTTTCTAAATATTTGTGTAAATATATTTGTCATTTTGACAAAACTTCATGTCAAATGGCATGTCTCCCTTTTTTCTTTTAGATGTAATACCTTTTTTTTTTTTGATTCAGGCAGTGAACACAACCCTAAAGACAGAAGTTATAGTCTCAATCCTAAAGCAGAGAAAAATTTGGGCTACATATTGATTGTCACAAAGCTACATTATTCCACATAATACTTTCTTAATCTTTCATGCCAGCTGCCTAGATCTGGAAACATGGATTATTGCAAATTAGAAATTAATAACCTAATAGGTCCAAATTAACAAATGAAACTTAAAAATTGGAAGGTATGAGACCTGTAATAAAAGATTGAATTATTTTAAAAATGTTACCACAGAGAAAAATCAGAGTAAAATATTTTAACCGCTGAATTAACTATACAAAATACTTAATGAAGAATACCAATTCTTTACATACATAGACAAGAGATGAAGAGCCCCTAATTACTTTATGAGGCTAATGTTACAATACCAAAGCCAGACAAACCCATCATATGTTAGGATTAATATGGATACATATGCCTGATCAGTATAGACACAAATTCTCAAAAAGTGCTAGCAAACTGAATCCAGCAACACATAAAAATAATTATACACTACAGCCAAGTAGGATTTCTCTTTACAAATGTAATGGCTTAATATCTAAAAACCAATCATTTAATTCATAATATTAATAAACTAAGGAACATAAAATGATCCTTTTAATAGACATAGGAAAGCTTGTGATACACACAACATTGATTCATTATAAAACCCTTAACATGCTAGGAATAAGAAACTTACTAGAAATGCTAAAAAGAATCTATAAAAAATATCTCACTAATATTACACTTGATGATGAAAGAATCTGTAAAAAATATCCCACTAATATTACAGTTGATGATGAGGGTGCTTTGCCTCAAAGTCTGTGAACTAGACAAACATGTCTACTTTTGCTGCTCTACTAAATTTGAATTAAATGTGTTAGTCAGATAAATTATATAAAAAAACAAATAACTCTAAATTTTAAAAAGAAACTCTTTATTGTAAATGACATCAACTTATATGTAAAAGTTGCCTAAGAATTTACTAAAATCAATTAGAACTAATAAATGAGTCCAGCAAGTCACAAAATACAAGACAAATGCACAATATTAAATTGCAGTTTTGTACACCAGCTATAAACAACATGTAAATAAAATTAGAAAAAAAATTCTACTCATTAGCTCAGTATGTAGTGGCTTAAAATTTCAAACATGTATTATATCGTCTTTTCTGTAGGCCCCAAATTCTGTCACAACTTAGTTGAATGGGTCTGCTACAGGGTCCGTCATGAGACTAAGGCTGTGTCTCAACTGAAACTTGACTGGGGAAAGATGCACTTCTGAGCTCAATCTTGTTAGTTGTGGCATTATTGTTTGGACTGAGGCCTGGGTTTCTTTCTGTCTGTTGGTCAGGGCACTCTCTCCATTCTTTGTCACACAAGTCTGTATATAGGAAAGCCCAAAACATTGAAGCTTGCTTCTCCAGAGCAAAGTATGTCACAGAGAGAGAAGAAAGAAATAAAGAGGAACGAACATAAGTGAGAGAAATTAAGAGGCAAGTGACATTCTTTTTGTAATTAAACATTGGAAGTGACATTCCCTGTTTTCAAATGTATTCCACTGACTAGAAGTGAGTTTCTAACCACTTACTGTTTACACAGGGGTATGTATACTGGGAAATAAAAATTATCATGAGACATCATGGAGGCTGCTAACTATGTATGCCAAGGTGAGACACATGGGTTGAATTCTAAATATAAGAAGGTATTGAAATGTGTGTTGTTGTTGTTGTTTTGGCCACAGGATGACAATATCTAAATTTTATTCCATTTTAATTCTTTCATGGTGGATTTTGAAATATGAGATTAAGAGGGGATATGACTTTCTCAACATTGAAGTGATAAAACCCAGGCATGTTTGAGATGTATTCACGCTATGTCCAATCCTTTCCAGTTTCTTTCTCTCTCAGTTTATGTATTAGTTGTGTTTAATAACAACCTCTAAGAGTCATGTGTATTGTTTTATACATGTCTCATGAGATCTCTTGGAGCTGGATGATAGTGTAATCCCCGTTGTGCAGGTTGTGATACTGTGGAGCCTTTGAGAGGTGCAATGACACATCTGGAGCACAGAATTAATATATTTAAAATAAAGACTTTAACTGAGCATTGCATCCTCAAACTTGTGGTTCTGGCCTTATTCCGTTTGCTCAGGGACTGGTGCCTGGGGTGCTGTGTTTGCATAATTGTGCACAGGTAATAAGATGACATGGGAGAGAAAGGTGAGCAGTCAGCAGCTCAGAAAAACCTTTGAGTATGTCCTATTGAAGGAAGGTAGGTCTTATTGTAAGAAGAATAAAACCTTCAAGAAGTGACCACATTTTTTTAGGGAAAGATCCTAGCAGAACTAAGGACTCGTAACTAAAAGCTCACATTCTAAAGACAGTCCCCTGTTGAGCTTAGCTGGCCAGAATCTCTCAAGAGAGAAAGATGTTCTCCTGGATACCAACTTTATGAGGCTCTTGCTTCAGGAGGGCTTGAGTGAAAGCCTTTTCTAAAGATGAAGAAGTTGTCTCAGTTCTCAATATTTCAACCCCAATGTTTTAAGCTACTGGGCAAGAGGCAACCAGAAGTAAAACGGGAGCCAAGGGCTGGCCCATCTAAGCAAGTCTTCATCTGTACATCCATCTGGGCAGCCTCATACCCGCTCACCACCACAAATGTGTGTGTAAGTGTTAGGAGCAGGAAATGAAGGGGCCCTCATCTGGGAACAGGAAGCAACACGTTTTTAGGTGTTACAACTCTGGTGAATCTTTATGCTCATGTCCCAGGTGAGATATAAAGGTGAGTGTTGGGATCCAAGTTTATCTACTCAGATGTTAATCCCCAGAGTTTATGCTGTCATCTAGATTCCTCTGTGGCTGAAAGTCACTGTCTGATCTGGGGAGCAGATTTCTAATGTGTGTGTTGTTCTATGTGGAAAACGTGTGAGGGGAGAAGAAAAGACACACACACACACAATACCTTTAAGGGTGTACAGCTTTTATTTCAAGTATATAACAATACAGATAAAATAAGCAAATCATAAAATAAGCAAATTGCAATGGAAAAGAAAGAAGGAAAAAGATACATATATATACATATATATGTGTACACAGATGCACTTCTGAGCTCAATCTTGTTGTGGCATTATTGTTTGGATTGAGATCTGGTTTCCTTTCTGTCTGTTGGTCAGGGAATTACTCCATTCTTTGTCACCCAAGCCTGTAAATAGGAAAGCTCAAAACATTGTCTCTCCTAACATTTCCAAGTGGCTATGTTGCTTCTAATAGAGTCAGAATACTGGGAACCTGCTGTACTGGTAGCTGAATTCCATATAGTGCCCCCTGCCCTGCTTTGTCGGGTGGCCTTGAGTAGTTCCTCCAATGTTACTCTGGGGTTTCTCTTACCAGACAATTGTCAACACACACTCCAAATCAACAACACTTCCCAGTACATGCCATTCCAGGCATATTGGGTAGGATACAAAGGTTTTTGATGCATTGTGAGGGTGGAGTTTGCTTTTTGTCAGGCTTGGGCAAAAATAGTTTGCTTTGGTTAAAAGAAGTCCAGGTTGCATTACAGGTGCTATTCTGACTTTATTAGAAGCAATGTAACCACTTGGAAATGTTGGGAGAGACCATTTTTTAAGGTAACCCATTTCCTGCAACCTCTGGTGATTCAACACGTAGTGAGCACTGACTGCGGTTGACTTCTTTTGTAGTAGAGGCTACTCATTAATAAATTTATTCTCGGCCTCAGACACAAAGACAAAGGTGCTGACCATCAGTACATAGGTTATTCCCTGTAATAACAAAAATGGAGAAGAACATGATATTGTTTTAAAATTGTACTATCCCTTTATTTTCTGCCTCCAGCCTTTGGCCCCCGAATTTAAGCTGCCCACTCTGGTGGACCCAAATCCCCCAGTTCTATATGTTGTTTTTATTGGGGCAGAAATTTCCTCAGGAGTTAGTTGCTGTCAGGGGACTATCAGCAGCTGGGCGATCCACATCTTTGGCTTTATGGCAAAAGAGTCTTGGGTGGTATTGTGTAAAATGATTTTGAACTCTTCCTGGTAATTTTTATCAGTTATACCACCATACACTACAAGGCCTCACATTGCAAGGCTTGAATGTGTTGTAATCCATTCATCCACATTTGAGTTGGCGGTTATGCTGGAAATTTTGGGCTGCTGATCTGCCTGCTAATTAGATAGTCTGTCAAGAGAAAGCAGAGAGATGCATGAGCATCAGCATAACAGTGATAATGGTAGTGTGCTCCAGGATTCAGATATTTTCCCAGTATTGTTTTCCCCAAATCTCTTTATTCCCAGTTAACCATTCATTTCATTGTCATTGGGGCATCCAGGTAGTAAGACCATTTGCTACTGACCAAGAGTTGATAAACAAGTGACAAAATCCCTCCGGTCTTCTAAATAGCTCAGAGGACAGCTACCAGTTCAGCCAGCTGGCTTCTCCCACCCCTTTCTTCATCAGAAATGCTTATGTTTTTAACAGGATTATAAGCCACGGCATTCCAGCTTCGGGTACCACCAACATATTTGGCAGATCCATCAGTAAACCAAGCATGTTTCTGATTCTCTTGGCTTAGTTCTTTAAAGAATTTGCTTCATTTTATGGGACAGGTTTCTTTCCCTATCTGCAGGACTTGATTAGTAGCTTCCTGAGTTGGCAAATTTTGTAAAAACAGTACCGCCTTTTGTCCTGGTTTATTGCTATCATGAATATATAATCTCCATTTTGTGGCCAGGCATGGTGGCTCATGCCTGTAATCCCAAAAGTTTTTGGAGGATGAGGCAGGCAGATAACAAGTTCAGGAGATTGAAACCATCCTGGCCAACATGGTGAAACCATGTCTCTTTTAAAAATACAAAAAAAAAAAAAATCAGTGGGGTGTAGTGGCATGCACCTGTAGTCCCAGTTCCTGGGGAGGCTGAGGCAGGAGAATCTCTTGAACCTGGGAGGCGGAGCTTGCAGTAAGCTGAGATTGGGCCACTGCACTCCAGCCTGGTGACAGAGCAAGACTCCATCTCAAAAACAAACAAACCGTTTCCATTTTATAATGCCACTTTCTAGAGCATGCCCTATTTAATGGGTTTTAGGGACATTCATGATCCAAGTCATAATACAAATTTCTGGCCTCATAAAGACATCATGGTTGAAGCAGAGGGGCTCCATTGTCGTCAAGGCCTAATAGCAAGCCAACAGTTGCTTTTCAAAAGGAATATAAGCTTTGCCAGTCTCTGGCAACTTCCAGGTTGAAAACCCCAAAAGTACTCTCTTCCCATCTTGTTTCTGCCAAAGGCTTCAATTAGCATGTTGATCTAGGACAGTTAATTACAGTTCTACTGGCCTATCCCCTATGGGCCATAGATCTAAGGCCAGTCTCACTGCTTATTTAGCTTGCTCAATGACTATGTTCTCTTTCTCTCCCCAGTGAAAGTCATAATAATGTTTTCTAGTTACTGCACACAGAGGTTGTAAGATGTTAACCAAAGAGGGATTATGATGTCTCCAGAATTCAAACAAGCCAATAAATCTTGGCCTCCTTTTTAGTTGTAGGGGTTGCAAATTCTAGTATTTTAGCCTTAGCCTTTGGTAAAATGGACTATTTCCCTGCATTTCTTAACGATCCTGAAGAATTTTACAGTCTGTGCAGGTCTTTGAATTTTATTAGGGTTAATTTCCCATTCTTGATATAGGAGCTGGGTTTTTACCTGCTCCAAGCCCCGACTAACTAGTTCAGTTTTACCATGACTGGGCCATTCAAACAACTGGTTTTGTTTTGTTTTGTTTTTTGTTTTCAGCAATAAGCTGGTAGCTTTGAGCCTGATCAGTTAAGGCATAGGCCCCGCACTGGACCGGGGCCAATCTGGAAGTCAGATTAGCATTTTCCTTTACCAGCTTATATTTATCTTGTAGCAACCAGTCTTTATCTTGACACATTAACTTATAAGCAGTAAGCAAACGTCATCCATACTGGAAGATCCCCTTGGCAGCTGCTTTGCTGACTGAAATACTCTGCAGCACTTCATGCACAGCCAAAAGTTCAAATTGCAATATAGATTTCCAATTCTCACAAAGGTCAGTCACCCTGGACCATTCAGTTGCCAAGGGGGAGGACTGGGGGAGTTTCCATCCCGGGATATAGTAAGTCCATGAGTTTTAGCCCTATCCTTATGGCCAAAAAGCGAATCCTTCATAGTCTGGTGAGTGCAATGGCCGACTCTGGAGCCCAGGCTGTTGCTTCCCGGTCTAGTAATGAATCCTCCATAGTCTGGTGAGTGATATATATGTCAAATAGAGGTTGTTTACCATTAAAGGTATTTTGTATGTGTCTTTTCTTCTCTCTTCATGTGTCTCCCACACAGAAAAAGATGTCAGACAGGCTTTGTTATACTCCTTCTATTTTGGTGTTTAGGCACAACAAATCATGAGCATTAATGTTAGAATAGAGATCATAATGTAGCAGGAATGGCCACAGGAAACAGATTTCCCGAACACCGAATACAGGAGGAAAGAGTTTATTTGGCCGGGAGCCAGAGCATAATTTGTCCAAAGCTCCGCTCATCTAACAAAGGAAGGTTCTGCCTTTATATAGGCTTATACTTTAGATGTTACACGTGGAAGAATCAGGCTTATAGCTTTAGAAATCACATATGAAAAGAGTCTCGGTTTACAGCTTCAGGAATCACATATGAAAGGGCTCTGGTTTACAGTTTTAGGACTCACGTGTGAAAAGGTTTCTGGTTTGATCTTGTTTTAAGTAAAAATAGTGTCTTCCAGAGAGTTTCCCCAAGACCAAGCGTGTTATTTTCAGGAAGGAGATTCAGGAGGCGCCAGCTGGCCTGCTCTCTCTTCTATTGAGATGCACAGTGGATGACAGAGGGGGAGGGAATCCCAGATGTTTGGGTATCCTTCCTCAATAAGACTGACAAAACTGACTTTGTGGCAGTATGATACCTAATTATTGGCAAGATTTAAGGTCATTCAAGGCAAGTGTTAAGTCATGCCTATAGGTCAGTAGTCTTGCTACACAGCATTTCTATCTCCACCTAATAGTTAAAACTTTCACTTCTGCTGACCCCAAGTTTTAGACAGAGTCTTAGTCCTTTAACTGTTAACCATGAAGTGAATGAGGTAGATGTCAATTGATAGAGGTCTATTTGGCCAAGGCTGATTACATATATACAGGAAAATATACAAGTCAAACAAAAGATCTGTGCTTTTTCCAAAGGGGGTTTTAGGAGCTTCAGTATCTACAGGCAAGAAAAAAATGGAGGGATGTTAGGCATTGAGGCAAATTGTTACATTTTTGTGATGCTCTAATTAGCCTCATTAAATCTGCATTTTACATGTGACAAGAGAGAATATAAACAAAAAGTGAATTGTGCAATCATCTCAGAGGCAGGTGGAGAGATGGTTCCTGGGTTTTGTCTTTGTTCTGTGAAGATAAGCTGGTAATTGACATTATCAGGTAAGATTCAACAGGACTTGATTTTAGGGCTAGTTTATTGAAGGGATATGTATACAGAAAGATACAGGGACTCAGAAAGAATCTTCTTGTGAGCAATTTATGAGGGAGACTATCCAGAGTGATATGGGGGTCTTCTGTCATTTTATGAACCTAACTTATGGATAAGGGTATGACACAGTGTTGTAAAATTACAGCTCTCTGTTTGGAAATAATAGAAAAACAGTATTGTGTTAGTTGCAAAGCTTAACTTTCCCTTTGACATATCGAGTTAGCTGGCCCCAAAATTTTATTTTATTTTACAGCCAAGTAGCAAATTCAAGAATATCTGAATCTATCTATCAAATCTATCTATCATCTGTAAGCCACTGCTTACAGATGTTGCACTTTTTTTGGTCAAACCAATGTATATCTTTTATGCATTGATTTATGAATTCCCCTGTCATTTCTGCCTCTCTAAAATGTATAAAATCAAGTGTAACTCAACTGCTTTTTATGCACTTTCTCAGGACTCCTTAAGCCTGTGATTCCCTAGGGCACAGTTGCTCATATAAGCTCAAAACAAACCTCTTTAAAATATCTTAAATAGTTTGGGATTTCTTCTAAAAATATATAATGTAAATTACATGTAAACCATGGTAATTGACATTTTTCAACACATCAGTAAGTTGTCTGACAGTGATGAAATGTAACTTGCACAAAATAATTGGATATTATCTTTAAAATTGTAGCAATCACACTTCAGATGTTCTTTATCCAGCATAGATGTAATACCTAAGAGATAATGTATAACATAAAGATTCATTAATTATGTCATCTTCTCCACCATTATCCATGATAATCACATACTTTAGAACTTATTCTATGGAGAATAGCCTAAGGTAAAGTCATACTAATGATCATATTGATTTGCATTGTCATCTCCTCCTCCTCCTCCTTCTTCCCCTCCTCTTCCTCCTCCTCCTCCTCCTTCTTCTTCTCCTTCTTCTCCTTCTAGATGGAGTCTTGCTCTTGTTACACAGGCTGGAGTGCAATGGTGTGATCTTGTCTCACTGAAACTTCTGCCTTAGGGGTTCAAGTGATCCTCCTGTCTCAGCCTCTCAAGTAGCTGGGACTACAGGTGCAAGCCACCATGCCTAATTTTTTGTATTTTTAGTAGAGATGTGCTTTTGCCATGTTGGCCAGGCTGGTCTTGAATGCATTATGTGTCTTCTTAGAGTAGTCAGGGGATTCACCCTAACTTAGTTGTCACTTCTTGTGAGTGCTGAGGTTTCCATTCAGATTTTTACATTTTGAATGTATCCATTAGGATCTGATACACTCTTTTACACTCTAACCAAACTATATGACTTCTATAAATTTTAATTCTATCTTATTTCTTCAAGTACATACCATATTTTCCAAAACCCATGACTATTTTCATGGTGAGAATACAAGATTTAGCAAGTAGTCATATAAAATATACTTAAGATCAAGATTCTGAAAAAGTAATAATTTTCTAGTATGGTATCTGCATACTTCCATGCAATATGTGTATGCAATACTTTAAATATAAATATACTAATTTTTTTATCTATTATGTATCTGAAGTTGAAATATAACTGTTTCTTTTGTTATCTCTCAGCTCCAATCTATGGGAATCCTGCTGCTCTTCTGTCCAAGCTTAGCTCCAACTACCTCCAGAGACCCAGTGGAGAAAGATGCCAGTTTTTTGAGCCAACATATAAGTCCTTTCTCAGTTTATCATTGTCATTGAGGAGGACATGAATTAGAGGTAATGAACCAGATATCTGACCATCAGATGAGAGAAGAAAATATTTAAATTTAAATATATTTTTAATGTAATTATTTTATCTTTTGGGGGTATAACTTGTTATACATGCCATATATTAATAAAATTATTTAGATACATAGTTAATAAGTTATTACACATATATTAGTAGTCCATGTTCAATTATTTTATTGGTATTGGACTTCAATTCTTAAAATATGGATACCGTTGTGTCTTGAAGTCAATTTTTTTTTTTACTATTCCTGGGTCAAAAATGACAGTAAAACACAAATATTTTGACTGTACTGAGGTATGTTAGTGACACCTATCAGTTATTTGGTTCTGGCATTGAAGACAAATATGTCTACTGAGGAGATTAATCTTTTAGATAGAGAAGAACCACCATTTAATAAAACATAAAATTTTTTTATAAACTCATAAATTTGAATAATATTATTATTTCTTTATTTTCTACGATGGTGGATTAGAGACTATTAGCATGCCTCAGCCACCTAGACATAGCATGATAGTATATAAAGGTCAACTTTCCGAACTTTAAAACATTAAATTTAAATTTAATTTAAATTTGGAAATTTAAAAATGGGAATCCTCTAGAATGGTGAAGGACACCCAAGATTATGAAAAGGAGAATGCAGGCAAACTGACCCCATAATGGCATCCAGCTGCTAAAAGTGAGTGAAGCAACAGTAAGTAAAAGAGGCAGAGACCCCTGCTCTGTGACTCACCTTTCCACTAGGATCCAAGCAACCCAGGCTTCGAAAATCTGACAAAATTTTGGGAGAGCATTTTGTTTATCCCAAACCCAGGAGCTATTTGAGGGAGAGGCTTAAAGATGCTGAGAGGAAAAGACACTGAGAAAAACTGCAGGCATTTTCCCAGACCTGAGATCAAAAGCAGAATGCCAGGCACATACGAAGTTGGCTATTATATGATTACCCGGAAGCATGGCTGTGCAGATATTTTTGCCTCAGGCCAGAGATGAAAGCATTTGTTCTTAAGTAGGGTAGTGTTCACCACAGCCAGAATTGTGGGAAGCACTTCAGCAGTAAACACTAGTATTTTGCTCTTCCCCATCCCAGTCCTGGAGCAGAAGGAGAGCTGCCACAGCTGCTTTATGCTGTCATTTTGACAGCTGGGGCTAGGTTGGTCACCTGAAACCAGTCTGCGTGTGTCATTTCTGGGTGCCAAAGACTGTTCCTCTGAGATCATGATTCAGTAGGGTTCTCTCTACTCCACCTCCAGGCAAAACTCCAGACATTCAGAGCACATTCTTGCCTGGACCAGCAGCCTGAGCTTCCTCACACGCCCTGGGCATAGATCATTGTGCTGAGGGGTCCTCTGTACTCTACACCCAGGCAGATCTCTAGGCATTCAGAGCACAAATTTGTCTGGATTACCAGCCTGTGCTGCCCCCAAGACAGATCTACACACACGTGGAGCACACATCCTTCTGCATTACAAGTTTAAGTTGCCCCTCTTGTTCATGCAGAGAACTTGGGGCTGAGAAGGTTTTACAGCTCCACACCTAGGCACACCTTTGGGCGCTGGTGGACATCCACTGAATTCCCTGTCAGCACTAGTGCTTGTGTCTGCCCTCAGGGAATCTACAGGTGGGCCTGCCCATCTGATCCTGCTCATCTTATCTCCCAGGGGTGAGGATGGAGCTCAGCTTACTGGCACTCCATGGATCAGCTTACATTGTCTGAGGTGACAGAGAGCTTCTTTCAGTAAATAAGCACAAAGGATATACCCATCCACACTGACCACAGCCAGCTCTAATTCAAAAGCATGATTTACTGGCTTATGGGTCAAACTACACAGCTCAAAATAAAACCTGCTGAAAGAAGAGCACAGGACTATAAAAGCAAAGCCAAAAAATCTGACACAATATTTTCTATAGTCACACCACCTAGGAAGGGGAAAAAGGAAAGGGGAAACAAAAACAATAATATTACGGGGAAAGAAAGAAAAATAAAAATGTCTACACACAAAAATAATTAAAGAAATTAAAAGTGCCACTGTCTCCAGATGAGAAGGACCTAGTTTAAGAATTCTGGCACCATGAAAAATATGAATGTAGTGACACCACTAGAGGATGACATGAGATCTCCAGTAATGGCCCCTAACCAGGATGGAAATAAAAAAGTGACAGGTTTAAAAAAAACAATAAAAACTAAAGTTTACAAGGATGCTTAATTGTATCAAAGACAAGGTTGAAAATCAAGGTAAAGGGACTTCTAAATCAATCTAGAAAATTAGGGAACAGATAAATATCTTTTAAAAAGTCAATCGGAGCTTGAAAATGTTAAAAACTTACTCAATAAATTGAAAGTAAAATAAAAAACTTTATTAATAGACTGAACCAAGAATAAAAAAAGAATTTTAGAGCTCAAAGACTCGTCTTTCAAACTAACCTAGTCAGACAAAAGTAAACAAAAAGTAAAATATAAAGTGAACAAAGTCTTTGAAAAATATGGGATTATGTAATTCAATTAAACCTATACATTACTGGCATTCCTGAGAGAGCAGGAGAAAAAGTAAACAATGTGGAAACCACGTTTAAGGAAATATTTTGAGAAATTATTTTTAATCTTTCTACAGAGGACTCATGCAGATATAAGAAACACAGAGAGCACCTCCAAGACACTATACAAAATAAACATCATCAAGGCATAAAGTCACCAAACTGTTCAAGAATAGCATTAAAAATAAAATCATAAAGGCTGCTATCGAAAAGTCAGATCACAGACGAAGGGAATCGCATCAGGGTAACAGTGGATTTCTCAGCAGTAACTTTACAAGCTAGGAGAGATTGGGGACCTAATTTCAGCACTCTTAAAGAAAATAAATTCTAACCAAGAATTTTATATCCTATCAAACTAAGCTTTATAGGCAAAATATAAATAAAATATTTTTCCAGAGATGCATGTGCTAAGGGAATTTGTTCCCACTAAATCAGCCTTAGGGGACATCATTCAGGAAGTTCTAAACATAAAAACAACATAACAAACCACACACACACACACACACACACACACACACACACACCAAAAGCAAAAAAACCAGTACATTGCTCACAGACACTAAAAAAATCCACGCAATAGCAACTACAAAGCAAGAATCTGACAACTTTATGATAGGATAAAAACCTCACATATCAATATTTACCTTGAATGTAAATGGTGTAAATACTACACTTAATTAAAAAGGACAGAGTTTCAAGTTAGATAAAAAACAAGATGTGGGAGGATGTGGTGGCTCATGCCTATAATCCTGGCATTTTGGTAGGCCAAGGTGGGCATATCACTTGAGGCTAGGAGTTTGAGACCCGCTTGGCCAGAATGGCAAAACTCCATTTCTACTCAAAATACAAAAAATTAGCTGGGTGCTGTGGTGGCACGTGCCTGTAGTCCCAGATACTCGGGAGGCTGAGGCATGAGAATTGCTTGAGCTGAGGAGGTGGAGGTAGCAGTGAGCTGAGATTGCACCACTGCCCTCTAACCTGGGTGACAGAGCAAGACCCTGTCTCAAAAACAAACCAACCAACAAACAAACTAGCACAAAACAGGATGCATTTATCTGCTCTTTTCAAAAGACCCATCTCACATGCAATAACGCCCATCAGCTCAAAATAAAGGGTTGGAGAAAGATCTATCATGAAAAAAAAAAAAAAAGTAAGGGTCACTGTCCTTATAACAGATAGAACACATTAACAACTGTTAAAACAAAGAAGGGAATGACAAAATGAGAAAGGATTCAACTCAATAAAGGACTTAACTATTTTAAATATATATGCACTCAACATTGGAGCACATAGACTTATAAAACAACTACTTCTAGACCTATGAGAAGACTTAAATAGCCACACAATAATAGTGGGGTACTTCAACACCCCAGTAACAGTGTTAGACAGATCACTGAAGCCGAAAAAAAAAAGTAAGGATCACTGTCCTTATATCAGATAGAACACATTAAATTAACAACTGTTAAAACAAAGAAGGGAATGATATAAGCAGAAAACTAATAAAGAAATTCTGCATTTAAATTCAATGCTTGATCAATTGAACCTACAAAACACTTCACTCATCAACCACAGAACATACATTGGACTACGTGTAGATGAGTGTACTGTCCAAAACAATTTACAGATTCAATGCTATTTCTAGCAATCTACCAATGTTATTTTTTACAAAAGAAAAAAAAGTATTCTAAAATTCACATGAAACTTAAACGGAGCCTGAATAGCCAAGCCAAAGTAATACGAAGATAAAACAAAACATAAAGAAAAAACAAAAAAAGGAAAAACCCAAAAAGCTACAGACATTATATACCACAACTTCAAACTATACTAGAAGACTATAGTAATCAAAACAGCACGATACTGGTAGCAAAACAGGCACAGAGAACAACAGAACATAATAGGGAACTTGGAAATAAGGCCATATGCTTTCAACCATCTCATCTTTTACAGGGTTGACAAAAATAATCAATGGAGGAAAGATTTTTTATTCAATAAATAATGTTGGGACAACTGGCTGGTCATATGCAGAAGAATAAAGCTGGACTCCCATCTTTCAGCATATAAAAAATTAACAATATGAATTAAAGAGTTAAAAGTGAAATCTCAAGCTATAAAAAGCCTAGAAGAAAACCTAAACAATACCCTTATTAATATTAGCCTTGACAAATAATCTATGGCTAAGTCCTCAAAAGCAATTGTAACTAAAACAAAAATTGACAAGTGGGATTTAATTAAACTGAAAATCATTTCCACAGCAAGAGAAACTATCAAGGGAGTAAACAGATAACCCACAGAATAAGAGAAAATATTTATGAACTAGGTATCTGACAGAGGTCTATTATTCAGCATCTATAAGGAAGCTTAATAAATCACCAAGCAGGGAGCAAGTAACTCCATTAAAAACTAGACAAAGTACATGAACAGACAGTTCTCAAAAGAAGACATACCTATAAGCATCCAACAAACATATGTAAAAGTGCTCATTATCATTAGTTACTAGAGAAATGCAAATCAAAACCAAAATGAAATATCATTTCACAACAGTCAGAATGGCTTTTGTTAAAAAGTCAAAAGAAAAGCACATATTGGTGAGACTGCATAGAAAAGAGAACTCTTATATACCTTCTGAGGGAGTGTAAATTAGTTCTCCCACTGTGTAAAGCAGGTTTGAGATTTCTTAAAAAACTGAGAGTTGAACTACCATTCAACCCAGTAATCTCATTACTGGCTGTATGCCCAAAGGAAAATAAATATCCCACCAAAAAGACACATGTATCTATATTTTATCACAGCATTATTCACAATAGCAAACACAGGATCAACCCAGGTGCCCATTAATGGTGGTCAGGATAAAGTACCATGGAGCATTGTTCAGCCATAAAAAACATCAAAATTATGCCACTTGAAGCAACATGGATACATTGTTCTAAGCAATCTAAGGCAAAAGCAAAACCAAATACTGCATGTTCTCACTTATAAGTGAGAGCTAAACGCTCGGTACACATGGACTCAAACATGAGAACAATAGACAGTGAGGAATACAGATAAAAACTACCTATAAGTTAGTATGTTCTCTACCATGGTAATGAATTCATTTATACTCCAATTCTCAGCATCATATAGATGAGTGAATGTAAATAATGTTACATAACACAATGAGAAAGTTTAACTAATTAAAATAGAAACAAAAATATTTTGACCTGTAAATAGAGGATATGCTTTATTTTAGAATACCAAATAAAAATATATTAAGGAGAAGATTTGAATGCCAGTGAATTTATGCAGCAGAAATCCATCAGGTCATATTTTTAAGAAATATAAAATGATAATAGCAAATATTGGTAAAATAGTGTAAAGTTATAATGGCAATCATTAAAAAATTAGGAGACAGATGCTGGAGAGGATGTGGAGAAATAGGATCACTTTTACACTGTTGATGGGAGTGTAGATTAGTTCAATCATTGTGGAAGACAATGTGGTGATGTGGTGATTCCTCAGGGATCTAGAACTAGAAAGATCATTTGACCCAGCAATCCCATTACTGGGTATACACCCAAAGGATTATAAATCATTCTATTATAAAGACACATGCACACATATGTTTATTGTGGCACTGTTCACAATAGCAAAGACTTGGAACCAACCCAAATGCCCATCAATGATAGACTGGATAAAGAAAATGTGGCACATACACACCATGGAATACTATGTAGCCATAAAAAGGATGAGTTTATGTCCTTTGCGGGGACATTGTTGAAGCTGAAAACCATAATTCTCAGCAAATTCACACGAGAACAGAAAACTGAACACCACATGTTCTCACTCATAAGTAGGTGTTGAACAATGAGAACACATGGACACAGGGAAGGGAACATCACACACCAGGACCTGTTGGAAGGTGGAAAACTAGGGGAGATATAGGGGTGGGGGGCAAGGGAAGGGATAGCATTAGGAGGTACCTAATGTAGATGATGGAGTGATGGATGCAGTGAACCACCATGGCAAGAGAATACCTATGTAACAAACCAGCACATTCTACGCATGTACTCCAGAACTTAAAGCATATTTAAAAAGTGTAACTAGGTTTCAGAGTACTCAGCATTATACAACAAAAAATCTACTAGAATTAATGAACTAATGTAGTAAAGTTACAAGATACAATATTATTATACAAAAATCTATATAGTAAAAACAAAATAACTGGAAAAAAGTAAAAATTTAACTTATAATACCATTAAAAATAAAATAGGAGTAAATTTCACTGAGAAGGTGAAAGATCTGTATACTAAAAACTATAAAATATTGATGAAATAATTTAAAGAAGACACAAAAATACATTCTATGTTTATGAATTCAAAAGTTATTATTGTTAAAATATAGTACCCAAAGTGATCTACATATGAAAAGGAATCTGTCAAAATTTTAGTGACATTTTTTTCATACATATAGTAAATATAAATCTAAA
The DNA here is from genome assembly GCF_009761245.1 of Sapajus apella. NCBI lineage: Eukaryota > Metazoa > Chordata > Mammalia > Primates > Cebidae > Sapajus > Sapajus apella. Next base: position 296,598 of record NW_022436962.1, read on the forward strand.
ATTAGTATAAAACCAGAAAAGACCCCAAATAGGCAAAGCAATATCAAGAGGAACTAAAAGGCTTGTAGCATCCAATCTTTATATTTAAAAATATAATACAATGCTATATTCTTCAAAGTAGTAGAGTACTGATTTAAAAACCTACATAGAAACCAATGGAACAGAATGGAGAGCCCAGAAATAAACTCACACATACACAGTCAACTGATCTTTGACAAAGGTACCAATATGACACTATTACAAAGAAGTATTATTTATTTCTGGAAAACAGTATATGGACATACAAAAAAGAAGCCCTTTTTATATCATGACAAAAAATCATTTAAAATGAACCAAAGACTTAAGCATAAGAACTAAAATCATGAATCCACTAAAATAAAACACAGAAAAAAATTTTGGAAACTAGCTTGGTTATGATTTTTTAGATTTGACATCAAAAGCACAGGCAAAAAAAAAAAAAAAAAAGCAAAAATAAATAAGTAAGACCATATCAAAGGATAAAGATTTTGCACAAAAAGGAGACAATAAACAAAATAAAAAGGCATATCAGGAAATAATGAAAAATATCTGTAAACCATATATTCCATAATGAGTTAATATTTAATATATATTACGAAATCATACTACTCAATATCAAAAAAGGGCAAAGCAAAGACCAATTACCTAATTGTTACCTGCAATCTAAAACTGCCATATTTTCAATGACATACAAATAACCAGTGAGAGTATAAAAAGATGCTCAACACCATTACTCTTCAGAAAAATAAAAATCATAACCACAATGAGATATCACTTCATACCTGTTAGGACAGATATTATCAAAGCATCACAGTGTTAGTGACAGTGCACAGAGAAGAGAATATTTGTACACTGTTGGTGAGAATGTAAACTGGTGCAGCCATTATTGAAAACAGTATGGATGTTCCTGAAAAATTTTAAACTATAACTACCGCCAATCTCAATGCTGGGTATCTATCCAAAAGACATAAATAGTATCTCAAAAAGTATTTTTTTAGTAACAGGAATATAGAAACAACTTGTTTTTATTGAAAAATGAATGAATAAACTGCTATATATAAAGATTTTCTGCAGGAAGGTAAAATGAAAATGAAGATGTAAGAGACGCATTTTGAAAATATCAAATCATGGTGGACAATGAACTGAGGGAACCACATAGTTTTCTGGCACCAGCAAATTCAAAAGTGCTTTAATATAAAAGTGCAATTCCACATGCTTTATTGAGGTCAGATAGCAAATCCTGTGCTTCTTGAATAATTTAACTGGTAATAGAAAATTAATATTTAATAAAAAATTTATCACTGACTTGTTAAAAATGGATGGCACTGCCATTCCAACTTTCACGCAATATTGATGATTCCTATATTAGATCTGAGTGGCATAGATATTGACCACAAACCTTTGGAGACAGAGGATAACAGGGCCAAATACCCATAACAGAACTGAAGGTGAAGAGACAATGAAGTCCAGTGAGCCCATAACCACAAAGAAACTCACCACCAGCAGGAAGTTCTGAGTGGTTCTTTTTTCAGGGGAAGAACTTGAGGAGAGGCTGGTATTGCAAAGGCACTGGAATTACCTCTGATGCCTGAATAAAGGAAATACCATGTATGAACTTGAGAGCAGCATAATTACTACAAAGAAGACATCCCTGAATAATGACAGAGTAAGAAACAATTCCTCAGTGATGGAGTTCATAGGAGACACTGCATAGTATTTACTGACATTCAGTATATTTGTCTGGGTCATGCTACAATAAGCTACAATATAAATGATCATGTCACTAGTGAAAAACAAATTGAGGGACCACAAAAAGAATAAACTCCAGATATTGTAATTTTTGAATTTATGTTTAAATCTCACCAACCAGATGGTGTAGGGACTGATGACGATGGCCTGGAGCACACTCAGGATGCAGGTGGTGCTGATGGGAAGGCCCCTTATCACCCTGCACATGTAAAACAGAGCCTGACATGTGAAGTTATTCAGAAAATTTAGTGACTCAAACATGTCTGGAGACAAAAATTCCACTGCAGTGAAGATCATGACTATGTGGACAAAGTGACAGATAATCAGGTCATGGGGCTTAAGCCTGTGACCCTGAAAGAATGTGAAGGTATAAAAGAGAAAGAGAAATGTGTGGGCTGAGATTTCAATAATACATTGAAAAATAGGCATTTATTAAAGATAACATAAGTAAAAGTTTATTTTTTTGATGGTTGATTTTTTAAATAGCATTTTAGGTTTTGGGGTACATGTAAAGAGCATGCAAGATTGTTGCATAGGTACACGCATGGCAGCGTGATTTGCTGCTTTCCTCCCCATCACCTATACCTGGCATTTTTCCCCATGTTATCCCTCCCCAACTCCCCAGCCTCCACTGTCCCTCCCCTATTTCCCCTCAACAGACCCCCGTGTGTGATGATCCCCTCCCTGTGTCCACGTGTTCTCTTTGTTCAACAATGTAAAAGTGTATTTATCTGGATGGTATAGGAGAAACATATTTTGTATATCTGAAAGAAAACATCAATAGACATCATATTACCAATGTCCTTTTCAGTGTTCAAAATGAGTACCATCATCATTATTTAAATTTCAACCATGTATTCTTGCTTAATCCTATCTTATATAAATTCTCAATTATGTATCTCCTTATGTATTTTTTAAACAAGATGATACACATAATGAACACATTTACAACTATGTATTTTATATTTCTGATGCACCTTAGCTTCCTGTTTATAAATCAATACCATATGATTCTGTGTTTTCTCACTTTATATTTAGTAACCAAAACAGAAACAGGAATATTAAATAAATGGTATTTGTAAATTAAATTGAATGTAATTTATGTGGATGTGAAAGAATCATTAAAACAACTAAAAAATATCCAGGTTAGCTTTTCCCAGAACGTGTCACTTTGATAAAATGTATTCTTTATTTTTTTAATATGTGTATATATATATATATTTATTTATATATGTATGTGTATATATATATATATATTAATATGTGTATATATATATAATATGTGTATATATATATATATATTTTTTTTTTTTTTTGCTGTACTCTAAGTTCTGGGGTGCATGTGCAGGTCTTGAAGGATTGTTGCATAGGTACACACACGCCATGGTGGTTTGCTGTCTCTATCCTCACATCATCTACATTAGGCATTTCTCCCAGTGTTATCACTCCCCAACTTCCCCGCCCCCCCACTGTCCCTCCTGTAGGCCTCCATACTGCAACAGACCCCAGTGTGCAATGCTCCCCACCCTGTGCCCATATGTTCTCATTGTTCAACACCTGCCTATGAGTGAGAACATGCAGTGTTTGGTTTTCTATTCTTGTGTCAGTTTGCTGAGAATAATGGTTTCCAGATTTATCCCTCCCTACGAAGGACATAAACTCATCGTTTTTGATGGCTGCATAGTATTCTATGGTGTATATGTGTCACATTTTCTTTATCCAGTCTATCATCAATGGGCATTTGGGTTGGTTCCAGGTTTTTGCTATTGTAAACAGTGTCGCAATGAACATACGTGTGCATAAATCAGTCTCTTATAATAGACCGATTTATAATCCTTTTGGTATATACCAGCAATGGGATTTCTGGGTCAAATGGAATTTCTATTTCTAGGTCCTTGAGGAATTGCCATACTGTCTTCCACAATGGTTGAACTAATTTACACTCCCACCAACAGTGTAAACAACAACCTATTTCTCCACATCCTCTCCAGCATCTGCCTCCAGATTTTTTAATGATTGCCATTCTAACTGGTGTGAGATGGTATCTGAATGTGGTTTTGATTTGCATTTCTCTAATGACTCATGATGATGAGTATTTTTTCATATGTTTGTTGGCCTCATATATGTCTTCTTTTCAAAAGTGTCTTTTCATGTCCTTTGCCCACTTTTGAATGCGGTTGTTTGCTTTTTTTCTTGTAAATCTGTTTTATTTCTTTGTAGGCTCTGGATATCAGCCCTTTGTCAGATGAGTAGATTGCAAACATTTTTTCCCATTCCGTTGATTGCCAGTTCACTCTAATGATTGTTTCTTTTGCTGTACAGAAGCTCTTAAGTTTAATTAGATCCCATTTGTCTATTTTGGCTTTCATTGCCATTGCTTTTGATGTTTTAGTCATGAAGTCCTTGCCCATGCCTATGTTTTGAATGATTTTGCCTAGGTTTTCTTTTAGGGTTTTTATGTTTTAGGTCTTATGTTTAAATCTTTAATCTATCTGGAGTGAATTTTAGTGTAAGGTGTGAAGAAGGGGTCCAGGTTCAGCTTTCTGCACATGGCTAGCCAATTTTCCCAGCATCATTTATTAAACAGGGAATTCTTTCCCCATTGCTTGTTTTTGTCGGGTTTGTCAAAGATCAGATGAGTGTAGATGTGTGGTGCTACTTCCGAGGCCTCTGTTCTGTTGCATTGGTCTATATCTCTGTTTTAGTACCAGTACTGTGCTGTTTTGATTGCTGTAGCTTTGTAGTACAGTTTGAAGTCAGGTAGCGTGATGCCTCCAGCTTTGTTCTTTTTGCTTAGGATTGTCTTGGCTACGCAGTCTCTCTGTTGGTTTCATATGAGGTTTAAAGTGTTTTTTTTTTCCTAGTTCTGTGAAGAAGGTCAAGGGTAGCTTGATGGGGATAGTATTGAATCTATAAATTACTTTGGGCAGTTCGGCCATTTTCCTGATACTGATTCTTCCTAACCATGAGCATGAAATGTTTTTCCATCTGTTTGTGTCTTCTCTTATTTCCTTGAGCAGTGGTTTGTAGTCCTCACTGAAGAGGTCCTTTACATCCTTTGTTATTTGTATTCCTAGGCATTTGATTCTCTTTCTAGCAATTGTGAATGGGAGTTCACTCATGATTTGGCTGTTTGTCTGTTGTTGGGGTATAGGAATGCTTGTGATTTCTGCACATTGATCTTTTATCCTGAGACTTTGCTGAATCTGCTGATCAGCTTAAGGAGATTTTGGGCTGAGACAATGGGGTATTCTAAATATACAGTCATGTCATCTGCAAATAGAGACAATTTGACTTCCTCCTTTCCTAATTGAATATGCATTATTCCCTTTTCTTGCCTGATTGCTCTGGCTAGAATTTCCAATACTATATCAAATAGGAGTGGTGAGAGAGGGCATCCTTGTCTAGTGCCAGATTTCAAAGGGAATGCTTCCAGTTTTTCCTGTTCAGTATTGGCTGTGGGTTTGCTGTAAATAGCTTTTATTATTTTGAGGTATGTTCCATTGATACCTAGTTTATTCAGGGCTTTTAGCATAAAGGGCTGTTGAATTTTGTTGAAAGCCTTCTCTGCATCTATTGAGTTAATCATGTGTTTTTTGTCTTTGGTTCTGTTTATGTGATGGAATTACATTTATAAACTTGCATATGTTGAACCTGCCTTTCATCCCCAGGATGAAGCCTACTTGATCGTGATGGATAAGCTTTTTGATGGGCTGTTGCAATCGGTTTGCCAGTATTTTATTGAAGATTTTTGCATCAATGTTCATCATGGATATTGGCCTGAAGTTTTCTCTTTTTTTTTGAGTCTCTGCCAGGTTTGGGTATCAGGATGATGTTGGTCTCATAGAATGAGTTAGGAAGGATTCTCTCTTTTTGTATTGTTTGGAATAGTTTCAGAAGGAATGTGGTACCAGCTGCTCTTTGTACATCTGGTGGAATTCAGCTGTAAACCCATCTGTACCTGAACTTTTCTTGGTTGGTAGGCTATTAATTGCTGCCTCAACCTCAGCCCTTGATATTGGTCTATTCAGCGTTTCAAATTCTTTCTAGTTTAGTCTTGGGAAGTTGCAAGTGTCCAGGAATTTATCCATTTCTTCCAGATTTACTGGTTTATGTTCATAGAGTTGTTTGTAGTAATCTCTGATGGTAGTAGATTTCTGTGGAATTGGTGGTGCTATCCCTTTATCATTTTTTATTGCATCTATTCGATTCTTCTCTCTTTTCTTTTTTGTTAGTCCGGCTAGGGGTCTGTCGACCTTGTTGATCTTTGCAAAAACCAGCACTTTACTTATTCATTTTTTGAAGGGTTTCTTCTGTCTCTGTCTCCTTCAGTTCTGTTCTGATCTTAGTTATTTCTTGTCTTCTGCTAGCTTTTGAGTTTTTTTTTAATCTTTCTCCTCTTGCTCTTTCAATTTTAATAATGGGGTGATGATTTTAGATCTTTCCTTACTTCTCATGTGGGCATTTATTGCTATAAATTTTCCTCTAGACATTGCTTTAAATGTGTCTCAGAGATTCTGGTATGTGTGTCTTCATTCTCTTTGGCTTCAAAGAACATCTTTATTTCTGCCTTCATTTCATTGTTTATCCAGTTGACATTCAGAAACCAGTTCAGTTTCCATGTAGTTGTGCAGTTCTGAGTGAGTTTCTTAATCCTGAGTTCTAATTTGATTGTACTGTGGTATTAGAGAGTATTTCTTATGATTTCCAATCTTTTGTATTTGCTGAGGAGTGGTTTACTTCCAATTATGTGGCCAATTTTAGAGTAAGTGTGATGTGGTGCTGAGAATAATGTATATTCTGTGGATATGGGGTGGAGAGTTCTGTAGTTGTCTATTAGGGCCGCTTCATCCAGATCTGCATTCAAGTCCAGGATATCTTTGTTGATTTTCTATCTCATTGATCTGTCTAATATTGACAGTGGAGTGTTAAATTCTCCCACTATTATTGTGTGGGAGTCTGTCTATTTGTATGTTGTTAAGAAATTGCTTTATGTATCTGGGTGCTCCTGTATTGAGTGCATATATATTTAGGATAGTTAGCTCTTCTTGTTGCATTGATCCTTTTACCATTATGTAATGCCCTTCTTTGTCTCTTTTTATCTTCGTTGGTTTCAAGTCCATTTTATAACAGACTAGAACTGCAACCCCAGCTTGGTAAATCTTCCTCCCCTTTTTTTTTTTTTTTTTTTTTTTGAGTCTCTGTGTGTCTTTGCTTGTGAGATGGGTCTCCTGAATATAGCACATTGATGGGTCTTGACTTTTAATCCAGTTTGCCAGTCTGTGTCTTTTGATTGGGACAAAATTTACATTTACATTTAACATTTACATTTACATTTAACATTAATATTGTTATGTGTGAATTTGATCCTGCCATTTTCTTACTGGCTGGTTGTTCTGCCCGTTAGTTGATGCATTTTCTTCATTGTGTTGTTGGTCTTTACCATTTGGTACATTTTTGCGATGGTTGGTACTAGTTGTTCCTTTTCCTGTTTAGTGCTTCCTTCAGAAGCTCTTGTAAGGCAGGTCTGGTGGTGACAAAATCTCTCAGTAATTGCTTGTCTGTAAAGGATTTTATTTCTCCTTCACTTATGAAGCTTACATTGGCTGGATATGAAATTCTGGGTTGAAGGTTCTTTTCTTTAAGGATGTTAAATATTGGCCCCCACTCTCTTCTGGCTGGTAGGGTTTCCCCCGAGAGATCCACTGTGAGTCTGATGGGCTTCCCTTTGTGGGTGACCCGACCTTTCTTTCTGGCCTCCCTTAGCATTTTTTCCTTCATTTCAACCCTGGTGAATCTAATGATTATGTGCCTTGGGGTTGCTCTTCTTGAGAATTATCTCTATGATGTTCTCTGTATTTCCTGTATTTGAATGTTGGCCTGCCTTGCTAGGTAGGGGAATTTCTCCTGGTTAATATGCTGAAGAGTGTTTTCCCAGCTTGGATTCATTCTCCTTCAGGTACACCAATCAAGAATATGTTAGGTCTTTTAACATAATCCCATATTTCTTCGAGGCTTTGTTCATTTCTTTTCACTCTTTTTTCTCTTTTCTTTCTTTCTCTTTTTATTTCATTGAGTTGCTCTTCAGTCTCTGAGATCCATTCTTCTGCTTGGTTGATTCAGCTATTAAAATTTGTGTATGCTTTGTAAGTTATTGTGCTGTGTTTTTCAGTTCCACCAAGTCATTTATATTCTTCTCTAAGCTGCTTATTCTCATTAGCATTTTGTCTAACATTTTTTCAAGGTTTGTAATTTCTTTGCATTGGGTTAGAACTTGTTCCTTTAGCCCAGAGGAGTTTGTTATTATCCACCTTCTGAAGCCTGTTTCTGTCAATTCATCAAACTCAATCTCCATCCTGTTTTGTTCCCTTGCTGGTGAGGAGTTGCAATCTGTTGCAGAAGAGGTGTTATGGTCTTTGATGATTTCATCCTTTTTTGCACTGGTTTCTTCCCATCTTTGTGGGTTTATCTACCTTTGATCTTTGTAGTTCGTGATTTTGGATGTGATCTCTGAGTGGACATCCTTTCTGTTGATGTTGAAGCTATTTCTTTGTGTTTTTTAGTTTTCCTTCTAACAGTCAGGCCCCTCTGGTGTATGAGGTGGGTTTTTTTGGTTTTACAGGGGACAAGGAGCTGCTTGAGGAGGCAGTCTGTCTTTTGTCTGCCTGCAGAGGAGCTGCTGGGCTGTCTCAGACTCAGCCCTGCTGCTGCGTAGGCTTCCTTTTGCTTTTGTTTGCACAGGTGAGATTAGACCCACCTTCGCAATGATGGATGCCCTTCCCACCACCGAGTGCAATCATCCTGGGTCGAGGTTGATCTGATGTGCTGGCTGGGAAACTCTCAAGCAAGAGGGCTGTAGTTTGCTGGGTTTTGTGGGGGTGGGATCTGCCATGCTGTATCACCTATTTCCCTGATTTCAGCTCTCCCTCTTTCTGGGGGGCAGGTAGATCTGTTGAACAGGCATTCTCAATGCTAACTAAAACCACCACCCAGTTCTGTGCAGACAACTCATGGCAACCTGCTGGCCAGAGCTGTTGCTCACATCTGTGCTGGCAACTCATGGAGCTTCTCAGCCTGGTGGCATTCTCCTGGACTGTGGGTTGCAAAGGGCATGGGAGAAGCATAGTATCTGAACTAGAGAGCTGAGGGTGTAAAGTCCCCTATCCTCTGGTCAGTTGCACTTCCCAGGTGGGGCAGCACACTGCCCTGCCTTGGTTCACCCTCCCTGGGCTACACCCACTGTCCAGCCAGTCTCATTGAAATGAACCTGGTACCTCGGTTGGAAATGCAGAGATCACTAGTCTTCTGCTTCTCTCTCTCACTGGGAGCTGCACTCTCAAGCTGTTCCTGTTAAGTCATCTTGGTGGGAGTCTCCTCTTTATTATTTTTTTTTCATGATATTTGACACATATAATTTTTTTCAGCAGTGTATTCGCAATCTTAATTTCATCTACAACCGTATTTTTTCTTTGTAATAAATTTTAATATATTCTAGTATCTGGGAATTAGAATTAGAATTTTTTTTTTAAGAGAAGGGTATTTTTCTATTTACCCAAACTCATTTTACATATGCAAAAATATCTTCAGTATTCATTACTAAATTAGAAAAAGTGGATATTGAAAAGTTTTCAATATTGGTAATAAGGCTTTAATTATTTATTTATTAGCTGATGATGAGAAAAACCAAAATGGTTCGGAATAAAGTTCATGGTTAATAGTGAAGATGAAGACGGTGTTATTAACACTGCAGAAAAAGTGCCTGTAGATGACCTGGTGAAAATGTGTGATTAAAATGTGTGATTGGCTTCTTGAAGAACTAGAGTGACTACGTTCATAACAGAAAAAAAAATCATGTCAGTTTGCAAAACTCAAGGAGAAACTTTTAGGCAAATCTCATTGATAATAAGGCAAATAACTTTGAAGGAAAAATTTTAAATAGTCATCAAGTAGAATGCCTCCTCATTTTTAAAGGACTCATCTCTTGGTCCCTTAACTGTTTCTGATGTTTTTTTTTTTTTCATCTAAAAAGTGCAGTGTACAGTAAACACTTAATTAAAATAGAGTATTTTACTCTTATACATGCAGGCTGAAATTCTGCTATTGATTGTTGTTGCTGTTGTTCAACAGCTAATATAGGTATTCTGGTAATTCTACTGTGCTGCTTAGTTACCACAAACACATTATTTTTCACGGTAATAGTTTATGTCATAATTTTTATTGTTTATTATATATGTGCTAATAAGTTTAAGGAAATGATTGCTTATTACTGGTATATAAACTCAGAGTCAGAAATAACGATGATGAAAAAAAAACTGAGATTGTCCAAATAGGTGGTTAATATAGTAATATCTTTGCTTTCCCAGGGTTTTATGTACACAAATTTTGCTTTACAAAAAAATATTAAAATATTGTACAAAGTTGACTTCAGTCTAAGTGTATAAGGTGTATATAAAATATAAATAATTTTTTACATTTTGACTTGTGTTATTCATAACATATCTAGTAATGTACCTAAAATATTCCAAAATTCAAAAAACTTTAACTTCAAAACACTTTGAGTCCCAAGCGTTTTGGTAAGAGATACCCAATCTGTATATAGTAATAAATTATCTTACAGAAACACACCAAGTAACAAGTACTCACAAGAAATAGAATGTTACAAACCCTCATGAGGCCCCCTCACATTCTCCTCTCAAATTTTGCCCTCCCTTACAAAATAATAACAAATATTCTAACTTACAATTTTTTGCTTGTTTATAAACTTTATTTAAATAGAATTATAAATAATGTACTGTTTTATTTCAGTCTAATTTTTCTTTCTTTTTTTAGAAGTTCAACCTTTATTTTTGATTCAGGAAGTACACATGCAGGTTTGTTGCATGGATGTGTTGTGTGATGCTGCGGTTTGAAACATGATTGATTGATTCTATCCCCCAGGCAGTAAGCATAGTGCCAAATAGGTAGCTTTCCAGCCCTTGCACCTCTCCTGGCCTCCCACTCTAGAACTCAGCAGTACTCAAGGATTTTTCACACCTTTATGTTTGTCTGTCTCCAATATTTATCTCCCACTTATAAGTGAAAACATGTGGTATTGGGTTTTCTGCTTTTGTGCTTGTTCACTTAGGATCATGGCCTCCAGCTGCATCGATGTTGCTGCAAAGAATATAATTTTGTTTTTATAGTTGTGTAGTAGTTCATAGTACATATGTGCCAGATTTAAAAAATTCAATTTATTGATGGTCACCTAGATTGATTCTATATCAATTCCATTCACTATGTCATTCCATTTCACTATTCCTATTGTGAATAGTGCTGCAATAAACATACAAGTCAATGTGGGTTGCTTTTTTTTTTTTTTTGAATGATTTATTTTCCTTTGGGTAGGTACCAAGTAATAGAACTGCTGGCTTTAATACTTAAGTTCTTTAAGAAGTCTTCAATCTACTTTTTACAGTGGCTGAACTAATTTACATTCCCATTAATTGTGTAAATGTGCCCTTTTGTCTATGGCCTTACCAGCATGCACTGTTTTTTTAAAACTATTATTAAAAATCCATTCTGACTAGTGTGAGACGGTATTTTATTTTACTTTTGATATCCATTTCTCCGATGACTAGCAATGAGTAGTTTTTATGTGTGTTGGCTCTTTGTATATCCTTTTTTGAAAAGTGTCTGCTCATGTCTTTTGCCAACTTTTTAATGAGATTGTTTTATCCTGGTTGGCTTACCTAAGTTTCTTATAGATTCTGTATATTAGATCTTTTTCAGATGCACAGAGTTTATAAACATTTCATTCCATTCTCTGGGTTATATGTTTAAACTCTTTGATCATTTCTATTGCTCTGTAGAAGCTCTTTAGTTTACTCAGGTCACACAGTCAATTTTTGTTTTTGTTGCAACTGCTTTTGAAGATGTAGTCATAAACTGTGCCAAGGCCAATGTCCAAATGCTGTTTTCTAGGTCATTTTTCCCTAAGGTTTTTATAGTTTGAGATCCCACTTTGAAATCAATTCAAGATTTTAATTCATCTATAATTATTTTCAATGTGGTGAATAGCCAATGGTCCATTTTATTTTTCTTTATATGGCTAGCCAGTTATTACAGCACCACTTATTGACTAGGGAGTCCTTTCCTCATAACTTATTTTACTGACTTTGTCAATGTTCAGATGGTTGTAGATGGGTAGATTTATTTTTATGTTCTCTATTCTATTCCATTGGTCTATTGTCCATTTTTCTACAAGTACTATGCTGGTTTTGGTTACTGTACCCTTATAGTCTAAAGTCAGGTAATGTAATGAGCCCAGCTTCTTTCTGTTTGCTTATCCAATTGCTTTGGCAATTTGTGCTTCTTCTTTAGCTCCATATGAATTTTAGAATACTTTTTTCTAAATATTTGAAAAATGACATTGGTAGTTTGACAGAAAAAGCATTGAATGGGTAGATTGCTTTGGGCAGCAGTATGACAATTTTAACTATACTGGTTCTTTCAATCCATGGGCATGAAATGTTTTGCCATTTGTTCATGTCATCTATGATTCTTTTCAGCAGTGTTTTGTAGTTTTTCTTGTATAGATATTTTACCTTTCAGTTAGATGTAGTCCTAATTATTTCATTATTTTTGTGGCTGTTATAACTGGAATTGCATTCTTAATTTGGCTGTCAGCTTGAATGTTACTGATGTATCATTTTACATCCTAAAACTTTACTGAAGGCATTATCAGTTCCAAGAGGCTTTTTATAGAGTCTCAGGGTTTTCTAGGTATAGAATCATATTGTCATTGTAGAGAGATAATCTGACTTCTTGTCCTAGTTAGATGCTTTCTATTTTTTTCTTTTGCCTGGTTGTTCTCACTAGAAATTACAATTTAACTGTGTTTGCAAGTTTTGTACATAGTTTTAATGAATCTGTAATTTTTCAACTTCTGTATAGTATCTCCTTGTAAAAATATATAGCCTATTTTACTAATCTTTTCTATTATTGATGCCCATTTTTGTTATTTCCAATTTGAAGCTGTACCAAATAACAATGCTTTAAACATTTTTTCTGCATAGTAAACACATGTAGGCATTTCTATGGGGCGTAAACCTAAGCGTGGAATTGTGGACTCATAGTGCCCTTACATACATCATTAAAAGATAGTACCCAAGAGTTTTCTAAAATGGTTGTAACAGTTTACACATACAGCAGTGTAAGTTCCAGTTGCTTTACATCCTCACCAACAAAAAATTGATTTTGTCAGTTTTATTGTATTGTAATTACTACATGATGGTATCACATTATAGTTTTAATTTGCATTTTTCTGATGTGTATGGATGTGGAGATACTCACTGCTCTGTTGTGTCTCTTTTGTAACACACATAAAGTCCAAATGTGTGGGTCTGAGTTGGATGCTCTGATTTTTCTAGTTTTCTTTGTGCCTATTCTTACATTACTACCATACACAGCTTTCATTACTAGAGCTTTAATCTAAGTCTTAGTATTTGGCATTTTAAGGCCTCAAATGTTGTTTTTCATCAGGGTAGTCTTAACTGTTCTATGTTTATGTTAACTGTAAAATTGACTACCCAGTTTTTACAAAGTTTTTGCCAAAATATTTTATTAAGAATGTATAAACCTGTAAGTTAATCTGGGAGAAGTTTCATTTTAGTAATACATAGCAACAAAACAAAACACACAAAAAAAATTTCAAACCAGACTAAAACAAAACACCTTAATAAAAACAAAAAAATAACTGGGGATGAATATCTGCAATTTATATCACAAAGGTGCCCACATCTCCATTCTAAAGAGAGAACTTAGAAATTGGTTTAAAATATAGCAAAATACATTAGCTCACAGTTCACAGAAAAAATAAATTTAAACAGCTGTAAACACATGAACATATTCTCAAGTTCAGTCGTAATCAAAATTAAATATTTGACAACACATTCTAAAGCTTGAGAGAAATAAAAAAAGTGTTTTTCTCTTCTCCAGGCCCACGGGTCCAGTGCCTTGTGCCCCTTCATTGTAATGGAGGTTGCCATGGGCTCTCCAGGAGATGGGGGTGGCTATTTAGCAGGTGGTGGGTAAAGGTGGGGTATCCTTAAAACCAGCTTAAGATCAGAGACCTTGGTCAATTGCACTGTAATCAGCTGGCTCAGGAAAGAAAACCTAGCTTTCCAGAGCTCTATGTCTATTTGTACTGGGCATGTCAAAAGGCCTGAGAACCCATGGACATCCAACCCACCCCACTCCAATATATCCAGTATTGAGGAGTCTGACACCATGTTCTCATTGAGCATATGCTTATGCAGTTTTACATTCAATATTTTATTACATTCCAATTAGGAAACCGAGGCCCTAAAAGAGTCAGGAACTGATGCAGAGTTCAGAAGGTGGGTCCAAACCTCTAGAGAGGGCTCTAGGTTCCTATACCTTGGCTCAACCAAGGATGTGTAGCTAGAAAACCTATCAGGTTTTCTTTGGAAATTAGAGCCCCTGGCTACACATCCAGGGGCGTGGATAATAAGCAGATTCAGGGTTCTGCTTCACCTGGGGTCTGCTCCAGGTCAGTTGCAAGAGGACAGAACTGGGGTTCAGCCATCTACCTCTGTGGGCACCTAGAAGTAAAATGAGCTAGGCTCCGCCTCAACCTAATGTAGGCAATGGCTACAGTAAAGCCTGTTTCCTTCCTTATAAATAAGGGTACCTAAAGTGGGTGACCTCGAAGTTTTATTATACTTATAAGTGCCTGCCAGCTTTGGTTCTTTGTTGGTGAACCAACACACTTTGCTCTGTGACTCTGAAAAAATGCTTCCACTCAGCCAGGTGCAATGGCTCATGCCTGTAATTCCAGCACTTTGGGAGGCCGAGGTGGGCAGATCACGTGAGGTTGGGAGTTCAGACCAGCCTGACCAACATGGAGAAACCCCATCTCTACTACAAACACAAAAAATTAGCCAGGCATGGCAGTGCTTGCCTTTAATCCCAGATATTTGGGAGGCTGAGGCAGGAGAATCACTTGAACCCAAGAGGCGGAGGTTGCAGTGAGCCAAGATCACACCATTACACTTCAGCCTAGGCAACAAGAGTGAAACTCCATCTCAAAAAAATAAAATTGGAGGAGATCCAAGATGGCCGTTTAGGAACAGCTCAGGATTGCAGCTCCCAGTGAAAGCGCAGAGGGTGAGTGGATGCCGCGTTTTTATTGCCCACAGACTAGGAAATTCCCGGGCAGAGGAGCTCCACGGTCGCCAGCGCAGCTGTTTCGGCCAGCGCGGCTGTGCCGGCCGGCGCCGCTGCTCTGCCCCGCGCGGCTGCTTTGTCGGCGCCCCGGAGCCGCGGTTCTCCGTACAAAATACACCGGTCCGGGTGCCCTTTTGGCTGGCGATTGGAGCCACGGGAAGTCGCCCATATGCTGGTTCAAAAAGGGGACAGAGCAGAGAACCAGGACAGTAGATTCCAGGGCAAAAAAAAAAAAAAAAAGAAAAAAAAAGCGCCACAAACCTCAGTGCCGCTGTTTAAGCCAGCGCAGTGAGTGGCCGCAGGGGAAAACAAACAGACCCCGGCGCCTCTTCAACAGGCGACTGGAACACCAACTTAAAAAAGGCTCTGAGGCAGGGAGCCAGGCGATCAGGCTCGGCTGGCCCCACCCCCACAAAAGAACAGCAACCAGAAACTCTGGATTGAGAATTTCACAGCAAGCACAGCTGAACCCGGGACAGTCCAGCTCTGTGGGGGAGGGGCGTCCACCATTACCGAGGCAGCCCGCCGTTGCCAAGGCAACCCGCCATTGCTGAGGCAGCCCGCCGTTGCCAAGGCAACACGCCACAGCAGAGACTCCGCCCCAACAGAGGCAGGCCACCATCGCCAAAGCAGTTCTAACTACACCCATATAAACAGGACTGCAGGGAAGTTCACTCGGCAGCGGGGTGCAGCCCACAGCAGCTCAGCAAAGCTGCTATAGGCCGACAGTGACTAGGCTGCCTCCTTGCTGGGCTGGGCAGGTCTGAAGGAAAAAAAGAAAAAAAAAAAAAGAAGGCAGCAGCATAACGGAAACTCATAAATAAAGCCCTAAATCCCTGGGACAGAGCACCTGGGAACAAAAAGCAGTTTATGAGTTCTGCTGCAGCAGACCTAAAAGTACCTGCCCAGCAGCTCTGAATGAACAACAACAGAGCTCACAGCTCACCATTTGAGCTCCTATAAAGAAAAGACCATCTCCTCAAGCAGCTCCCTGACCCCTATATATCCAAAAAGACACCTCATAGAGGAGAGATCAGATTGACACTAGGCGGGTATCCTTCTGGGACAAAGATAGAAGAAGAAGAAAACTGGTAACAACCCTTGCTGTTCAACAGCTGCTGCAGGTGAACCCCAGGCAAGCAGGGCCTGGAGTGAACCTCAGCAGACCTACAGCAGAGGGGCCAGACTGTCAGAAGGAAAACCAAGAAGCAGAAATAACCTCATCATCAACAAACAGAACGTCAATCTGAAAGATTTGAGACCCAATCTGAAAGCCAGCAACTACAAAGTCGACAGGTGGATAAATCCTTAAGGATGGGAAGAAACCGGCGCAAAAAGGATGAAACACCCGAAACCAGAACACCTCTCCTCCTAAAAGGGATCACAACTCCTCGCCAGCAAGGGAACAAGGTTGGATGGAGAATGAGTGTGATGAAATGACAGAATCAGAATTCAGAAGGTGGGTAGTAAGAAACTTCTGTGAACTTAAAGAACATGTTCTAACCAAATGCAAAGAAACTAAGAAACTTGAAAAAAGATTTGACGAAATGCTAACAAGAATGGACAAAATAGAAAGGAATATAAGTGAATTGATGGAGCCGAAAACTGCAACACGAGAACTTCATGAAGCATGCACAAGTATCAACAGCCGAATTGACCAAGAAGAAGAAAGGATATCAGAGGTCGAAGATCAACTCAATGAAATAAAACGGGAAGGCAAGACTGGAGAAAAAAGGGTAAAAAGGAATGAACAAAGTATCCAAGAAATGTGGGACTATGTGAAAAGACCTAATCTACGTTTGATAGGCATACCTGAATGCGACGAAGAGAATGAATCCAAGCTGGAAAATACTCTTCAGGATATTATCCAGGAAAACTTCCCCAACCTAGCAAGGCAGGCAAACATTCAAGTCCAGGAAATACAGAGAACACCACAAAGATATTCGTCAAGAAGAGCAACCCCAAGGCACATAATCGTCAGATTCACCAGGGTTGAAATGAAGGAGAAAATACTAAGGGCAGCCAGAGAGAAAGGTCGGGTTACCCACAAAGGGAAGCCCATCAGACTCACAGCAGATCTCTCAGCAGAAACCCTACAAGCCAGAAGAGAATGGGGGCCAATATTCAACATCCTTAAAGAAAAGAACTTTCAACCCAGAATCTCCTATCCAGCCAAACTAAGCTTCATAAGTGAAGGAAAAATAAAATCCTTTGGGAACATGCAAGTACTCAGAGATTTCGTCACCACCAGGCCAGCTCTACAAGAGCTCCTGAAAGAGGCTCTACACATATAAAGGAACAACAAGTACCAGCTCCACTAAAGGGCAAAACAGCCAGCTAGCACCAAAATGGCAGTATCAAATTCACACATAACAATATTAACCCTAAATGTAAATGGACTAAATGCCCCAATCAAAAGACACACACTGGCAAATTGGATCAAAAGACAAAACCCATCGGTGTGCTGTATCCAGGAAACCCATCTCACATGCAAGGATACACAAAGGCTCAAAATAAAGGGATGGAGGAAGATTTACCAAGCAAATGGAGAGCAAAAAAAAGCAGGAGTTGCAATTCTCATCTCTGATAAATTAGACTTTAAAGCAACAAAGATCATAAGAGACAAAGAGGGACATTACATAATGGTAAAAGGACCAATGCAACAAGAAGAGCTAACGATCCTAAATATATACGCACCCAATACAGGAGCACCCAGATACATAAGGCAAGTTCTTAATGACTTACAAAGGGACTTAGACTCCCACACAATAATAGTGGGAGACTTTAACACCCCATTGTCAACATTAGACAGATCAACCAGACAGAAAATTAACAAGGATAGCCAGGACTTGAACTCAGACCTGGACCAAGCAAACCTAATAGACATTTACAGAACTCTCCACCCCAAATCCACAGAATATACATTCTTCTCAGCACCACATCACACCTACTCTAAAATTGACCACATAATTGGGAGTAAATCACTCCTCAGCAAATGCAAAAGAACGGAAATCGTAACAAACAGTCTCTCAGACCACAGTGCAATCAAGTTAGAACTCAGAATTCAAAAACTAACTCAGAACCGCACAGCTTCATGGAAACTGAACAACTTGCTCTTGAATGTTGACTGGATAAACAATGAAATGAAGGCAGAAATAAAGATGTTCTTCGAAACCAACGAGAACGAAGACACAACATACCAAAATCTCTGGGACACATTTAAAGCAGTCTCTAGAGGAAAATATATAGCAATAAGTGCCCACATGAGAAGCAAGGAGAGATCAAAAATTGACACCCTATCGTCAAAACTGAAAGAGCTAGAGGAGCAAGATCAAAAAAACTCAAAGTCTAGCAGAAGACAAGAAATAGCTAAGATCAGAGCAGAACTGAAGGAGATAGAGACACAAAAAACCCTTCAAAAAATCAATAAATCCAGGAGCTGGTTTTTTGAAAAGATCAACAAAATAGACAGACCACTAGCCAGATTAATAAAAAAGAAAAGAGAGAATAACCAAATTGATGCAATAAAAAACGATCAAGGGGATATCACCACAGATTCCACAGAAATTCAAACCATCATCAGAGATTATTACAAACAACTCTATGCACACAAACTAATAAACCTGGAAGAAATGGATAAATTCCTGGACACATGCCTCCTGCCAAGCCTAAACCAGGAAGAAGCCGAAACCCTGAACAGACCCATAACAAGGTATGAAGTTGAGGCAGCAATTAAGAGCTTACCACCCAAAAAAAGCCCAGGTCCAGATGGGTTCACAGCTGAATTCTACCAGACATACAAAGAGGAGCTGGTACCATTTCTTCTGAAACTATTCCAAACAATACAAAAAGAGGGAATTCTTCCCAAATCATTTTATGAGACCAACATCATCCTGATTCCAAAACCCGGCAGAGACTCAACAAGAAAAGAAAACTTCAGGCCAATATCCATGATGAACATAGATGCAAAAATCTTCAATAAAATACTGACAAGCCAATTGCAACAGCACATCAAAAAGCTTATCCACCATGATCAAGTAGGCTTCATCCCGGGGATGCAAGGCTGGTTCAACATACGCAAGTCTATAAACGTAATTCACCACATAAACAGAACCAAAGACAAAAACCACATGATTATCTCAATTGATGCAGAGAAGGCCTTTGACAAAATTCAACAGCCCTTTATGCTAAAAACACTCAATAAGCTAGGTATCAATGGAACGTATCTCAAAATAATAAAAGCTATTTATGACAAACCAACAGCCAATATCATACTGAATGGGCAAAAACTGGAAGCATTCCCCTTGAAATGTGGCACCAGACAAGGATGCCCGCTCTCACCACTGCTATTCAATATAGTATTAGAAGTTCTAGCCAGAGCAATCAGGCAAGAAAAACAAATAAAGGGCATTCAAATAGGAAAGGAGGAAGTCAAATTGTCTCTATTTGCAGACGACATGATTGTATATCTAGAAGACCCCATCGTCTCAGCCCCAAACCTCCTGAAACTGATAAGCAAGTTCAGCAAAGTCTCAGGATACAAAATCAATGTGCAAAAATCACATGCATTCCTATACACCAGTAACAGACTTAAAGAGAGCCAAATCAAGAACAAACTTCCATTCACAATTGCCACAAAGAGAATAAAATACCTAGGAATACAACTAACAAGGAATGTAAAGGACCTCTTCAAGGAGAACTACAAGCCACTGCTCAACGAAATAAGAGAGGACACAAACAGATGGAGAAACATCCCATGTTCATGGTTAGGAAGAATCAATATCGTGAAACTGGCCATACTGCCCAAAGTAATTTACAGATTCAATGCTATCCCCATCAAGCTACCAATGACCTTCTTTGCAGAACTGGAAAAAACCACCTTAAACTTCATATGGAACCAAAAGAGAGCCCGCATAGCCAAGTCAATTCTAAGCAAAAAGAACAAAGCGGGGGGCATCACACTACCAGACTTCAAACTATACTACAAGGCTACAGTAATCAAAACAGCATGGTACTGGTACCAAAACAGAGATATAGACCAATGGAACAGAACAGAGGTCTCGGAGGCAACACAACATATCTACAACCATCTGATCTTTGACAAACCAGACAAAAACAAGCAATGGGGAAAGGATTCCCTGTTCAATAAATGGTGTTGGGAAAGCTGGCTAGCCATGTGCAGAAAGCAGAAACTGGACCCCTTCCTGACACCTTACACTAAAATTAACTCCAGATGGATTAAAGACTTAAACATAAGACCTAACACCATAAAAACCCTAGAAGAAAATCTAGGCAAAACCATTCAGGACGTAGGTGTAGGCAAGGACTTCATGACCAAAACGCCAAACGCATTGACAACAAAAGCCAAAATAGACAAATGGGACCTAATCAAACTCCACAGCTTCTGCACAGCAAAAGAAACAATCATTAGAGTGAATCGGCAACCAACAGATTGGGAAAAAATTTTTGCAGTTTACCCATCTGACAAAGGGCTGATATCCGTAATTTACAAAGAACTAAAGCAGATTTACAAGAAAAAAACTAACAAGCCCATTCAAAAGTGGGCAAAGGATATGAACAGACACTTCTCAAAAGAAGACATACGTGAGGCCAACAAACATATGAAAAAATGCTCATCATCACTGGTCATCAGAGAAACGCAAATCAAAACTACACTGAGATACCATCTCACGCCGGTTAGAATGGCGATCATTAAAAAATATGGAGACAACAGATGCTGGAGAGGATGTGGAGAAATAGGAACACTTTTGCACTGTTGGTGGGAGTGTAAATTAGTGCAACCATTGTGGAAGACAGTGTGGCGATTCCTCAAGGACCTAGAAATAGAAATTCCATTTGACCCGGCAATCCCATTACTGGGTATATATCCAAAGGATTACAAATCGTTCTACTATAAGGACACGTGTACACGAATGTTCATTGCAGCACTGTTTACAATAGCAAAGACCTGGAACCAACCCAAATGCCCATCGACGATAGACTGGATAGGGAAAATGTGGCACATATACACCATGGAATATTATGCAGCCATCAGAAACGATGAGTTTGGGTCCTTTGTAGGGACATGGATGAACCTGGAAACCATCATTCTCAGCAAACTGACAGAAGAGCAGAAGATCAAACACCGCATGTTCTCACTCATAGGCGGGTGTTGAACAATGAGAACACATGGACACAGGGAGGGGAGCACTACACACTGGGGTCAGTTGGGGGGAAATAGGGGAGGGAGGGTGGGGGGTGGGAAGCTGGGGAGAGATAGCAAGGGGAGAAATGCCAGATGTAGGTGATGGGGAGGAAGGCAGCAAATCACACTGCCACGTGTGTTCCTATGCAACAATTTTGCATGTTCTTCACATGTACCCCAAAATGTAAAATGCAATAAAATAAATAAATGGGAAAAAAAAATAAAAATAAAAAATTAAATTATAATAAAAAAAATGCTTTCACTCTGAAGATCCTTCAAATCAGAGAGGCATGGCCACTCCAGAGGCATCTTATGTAGATAAAGATGGGCTAGAGAAAAATGTGCCAGAGCACTGGACTCTGAGTCTGAAGTCCCGGGAAAATCCCAGTTCTTTTTGTGTTCTTGAGGTCCTCATCTGAAGATGGCAGAAAATAATTTCCCTGGATAAAGGAAGGATGCGTCATGAATAAATAGCACACCCCAAAAGTTGGAGACAATGAGCAATGGAGAATTCCAAGGTCACTCATTGTATGTGGAACCTTCAGATCCTGCTCCTTTGTGCCTTATGATCCTGGGGAGCCGGGGTCTTGAAGATACAAAGACAAAAGTACCTGATTCATTCTGTGATGCTCCTGCATGAGACTGTAGTGTTAGTGATGATCTGGAGGTGGTTACAGCCTGCTGTGTTTCTGGTTCCCACTGACTTTTGCTGGAGAAGCTGGAGTAAGTAAAAGTCACATACCTCATGTTGTTATCAATAATCTCCACATTATCAGGTGGTCAAAAGAGAAAGGGAAATTAGAGATCCCCCATATATTCACTTAGTCTTTTTTTCTGGCACTCACCGCTACTCTAGTGGACTCAACATTTCATACAAAAATGATTACATCATGCCTGCACTCCCCTCCCAAGACCAAATGGTCTGACAACAGCTGAAAAAAAGCACTAAGCAAGTATATGTGAAAGAAAAGGCAAGAGCTGTAATATAAAGCAAAGTGTTGAGAAGAAGAGCTGGAAAATTATTGCATGGGGGGACCCAAAGGCTTCACTCAGGTGACTTTAATCCGTGATGAGAATGACAACAGGGAGACACCCCTGCACAAGAATGTGTCAGGGAGAAGCCACCCTTAGTGAAAAGACTCAGAGGTGTGTGTTTGGCAGAGGTTAGAAAGGGACCAGTTTGGCTGCAGACAGCCCAAAGAAGAGATACACAAATGAATGGAGAATCCTGGGGCCTGGGAGATGAAGCTAGATATTTGCTCCTTTCTGACAACTTTGCCCTAAAACTTAGCACCTTTCAACAGCATATATTATCTCACAATTTGTGTGGACCAGAATTTGGACACAGTTTATTTGGCTACCTCTGCCTTCAGGTCTTTTATGAGATGGGGGCTGTGATCTCAACTGAAGCTGGACAAGGAAAGCATCAGTCTTTAAGCTCACTCATGTTAAAATTGGCAGGATTTAGTGTGGACAGAGAGCCTGACTTTTCTTCTGCCTACTGGCCTGAGCACTCCCTCAGTTCTTGGTCATGTGGGTCTGTACATAGAGCATCTCACAGCATTGGAGCTTGCTTCCTCTGTTTGAGAAACACAATAGAGAGACAGAATTAGACAAACAGGTTCACACAGAGACAGAGAAAAATTGAGGGAGCAAATAGAAAAAAACCCAGTAGGAGAAAAATGACAGCTTATAAACAAATCTTGTTCAGGTTCGATGGGTCACATGTGTAATTACAGAACATTGATAGGCTGAGACATGTGGATCATCTGAGGTCAGAGGTTCGAAACCAGCCTGGCCAACATGATGAAACCCCACTTCTACTAAAAATACAAAATTAGCTAGGAGTGGTGGCACATGCCTGTAATCCCAGCTACTTGGGAGACTGAGGCAGGAAAATCGCTTGAACCTGGGAGGCGGAGGCTGCAGTGAGACAAGATCACGCCACTGCACTCCAGCCTGGACAACAAGAACAAAACTCCATCTCAAAAAAAAAAATCTTGAAAGTTACAATAATCCTCCTTCAATATTTGTGTTAAAATTTTTACACCAGTGAAATACTATAAGGGAGTAGAAGTTAATTAAGTCCTCAGAGTGGGGCCCTCATAATGGAGATTACTAATCTTATACAAAAAAACACAGAAGTCTCTTTTCCTCCTTTTGCCAAATGAGGATAAAACCTGAAGTGTGCAGTCTGAAATTCAGAAGAGAGTCATCACCAGAGCTTAACCATACCGACACCCTGATCTCAAATATCCAACCTCCAGAAGTGTGAGAAATTAAGTCCTGTTGTCTATAAGCTTCCTAGTTTATGGTTCCTTGGTATAGCAGTTCTGAACAAATACATAAGTGATACCCTATTCTGTATTCCACTGGACAGAAGCTGAATATGTGTCCCTAAACTGTTAAAAAATGACTTAAAAATTGGGTTATCAGAATGAAAGATAAGAAACAGCTTGTTGAAGCACTAAAATTTTCTCTGCTTATGAGATTGTTAAAAATTGGCTGAAATTGGTTGGAACCAATATGGTTAACTGAAGTTCATGGAGAATGAGTTTGCTGATGTTAGAGCCCAAATTTCCATTTCATGTTTCCTACTTCCTCTCGCTGGATTTGCATGTGACCTGTGAGGAAGCAGGAACAGATGACTGTGCATGTCTCATTACTTTCCATATTCCTACTTTCCTTCCAGCAATCCTCTACTAATCCAGAATCCACCTCACCTCTTTTGCCTTTTTAAATCACTGCCTTAAAGCCAGTTGAAGAAAACACATTTGAGCTGGACTCCTATGTCCTTGCTGGCCAACCTACAAGATAATACTTTTCTCAAAAACCAAGTGCCATGTTACTGACATCAGGCAGTGGGCCATGATGTTAAGTAACACATTGAATCACTAACACATAGTTCTAGGAGACTTTGTGAAGATTTCCCCTAACATAGATGAGATAAGGCACATGGATATGATTCTAAATATAATGCAAAAGCACTAGAAAGTTGAATGCCTATATTAGTTCATTCTCATACTGCAATGATGAAGTACCTGAGACTGGGTAATTTATAAAGAAAAGATGTTTCATTGACTCATAGTTCCACATGGTTTTACGGGGGCTCAGAAGACTTCCAATCATGGTGATTGAAAAAAGAAGTGAGTGAAAGCAAGGGATATGCCAGCTTCTTATAAAACCATCAGACCACGTGAGAACTCACTCACTATTACAGGAACAGCATGAGGGAAAACCGTCCCCATAACCCAGTCACCTCTCCTCAGACCCTTAACACAGGGGCATTATAATACAAATATCGTTTGGGAGGGGACACACAGCTAAACCATATCAATGCCAGAGGACAATATCTACATTTAATTTCAACCTCTTCCTGGAGCAGAATGAAAATGAAGCCTAGTGGAGAAGTGATTTCCCAAGATCACACTTCCAGGCCCCGGGTCTGTTTGAGTTGTGGTCCATGCTACCTCACACCTATTCTCCTCATGCTTCCATCTCTAAGTGTGTACATTATCTGCAGGTGACACCACACCATGATTTTTATGTTTTATCTTACATACACCTGATAAATTCTCTCGGAAATAGATGCTAGCATCATCCCCACTGTGCATGCTGGAAGGCTGGGGAAACCCAAAATACACGGTGACTTTCATTGAGTCATAGAGATGGTAAGAAACACAAAGTTTTGTCCCAGCTGTCTCTTCTATCCTGGAACCCAGGCTGCATTTAGATCTTTCCAGGGAATTAAGGGGAATTTGTGTTTTCATAATTGTGTACAAATAAAGAGTTGACATGGGGAGGAGACTGAGCAATCAGTAGCATAGTGGGGTCTTTGGGTAGGTCTTATAGAAGGAAGGGACCCATTGGATGGAACCTTGAAGAGTTTAACATACTTTCTTGGTGACAGAATCCAACAGAACTTAAGAAACCAGGAACCCACATTATTAAGATGATTTTGTATTTACCTCCATTGTTGAGAGACTTCAAGAGGGCAAGATTTCTTTCATTGTGCTCTGACATCTTTTAGTTCCAGCCGTACAAAGGCTCAATGTTAAAGCCTTATCTGATAATGCAGATGTTAACTCTGCCCCCATCTCTGATGAGGCAGTGGGCACCTACAGATGACACATGGCAGCCCAGGACAGGCCTGTCCATGCCAGGTTTCTCTTATCATCTCATCTGGGCAGCCCTATGCCACTTCTCAGTACCATGAGTTGCAGGAGGGACAAGAGGGAGGGCAGGTTGTCAGAAGTTGAAACTCTTGTGTGCCTGCCATGTTCATACTCAGGTCATAGCTGACAGAAAAATAGAAGAGGATTGAGAACCGAGTCTGTGTACTCAGATGTGAATTCCAAGACCTTAACCTGTCCTCTGGTTTTCTTCCTTGCTGGAGATTTATACAGATGCTCCTTACGTGCCCAGTCTGAAGAGCAGATGTTTTTTTGAGATGGAGTCTTGCTCTGTCACCCAGGGTGGAGTACAGATAAAAGCAGAATTTCTAATGGAGGTGTCAACTATGCTGAAAACAAGGCAGGCCACGGATTTTTCTTTGCGTGGCTTCTAGGCACTTTTTGCAGAGTTTCATTCACAACAATGAGGAGATGTTTGATGGGACAAACTCCTTCTTCTCTTTGGAAAAAGAGCAGGTGCACTGCACCAGCAACCACAGTCAGCACCAGGCTGTGGTGAGAACAGCCACAGAGGAGTCTCTGCAGACAGAAACTCAAGAAGACCAGGACAGACCCAGGACCCAGACTCAAGTATGAAAACTTCCTGGGCTCTGTCCTAATGCCTTGCCATGAGTGACCCATAGTCCTGTTCCAGTGGAATCTGGCTTTATTAGTCTTAGTGGCAACTTGGTTAGATGGAAAGTCTCTGTTCACACACTTGTGTGAATAACAGAGTAAAGGCTTTTGTGTTGTTTTCACTTTACATTAGGCCATATTTATGCATGTGACTGCAGTCTGTATTAACTTCCCGCCCCAGGTACCTCCTGCAGCATGCAGCTTCCTTCCTACCAGATGCTCAAAACTTAAAAGCTAACACTATACTAGGAAAATTTTTGCATAAAATGGAGAAAGTGTAACACACACAAAAAAGATTAAACTACTCTATGCATGTTCCTGCAATGCGTCATCTCAACAACTCATCCTTGTAGCCCATCAGGGCAGGAGCTGGACCCTCACCTTTTCATAATGCATAAGGGAGGTTCTTCCCCAGTGTTTAGCTTTATGATGCTGATGCATCCTGACATAAGGACATCCTACTTTCATTTCCATCATACTGCAGGAAATATCTGTGAGTGTCCTAATAACATGGAATTATTTGCTAGGGCAACCCTATTCTTCGTGCACACTTTTCTGTTCTCTTATAATTAGCTTTATTCTAAGCAAATCCATGTCTATTTTATTTATGTATTTATTTACTTATTTTTAGTATGGAAAAACATATATATATATATGTTTATATATATATATATATATTCTATTTATTTACAGACAGGGTCTCCTTCTCTCACCCAACCACAGTGGTAGAGTGGTGTAATCATGGCTCATTTCAGCCTCAAGATCTTAGGCTCAAATAATCCCCTCGCCTCAGCTTCCTGTGCCACCATGCCTGGCTAGCTGATTTTAACTTTTTTATAGAGAAGGAGCCTTGTTATGCTGCCCAGAGTGGTCTCAAACTCCTGGGCCCAAGCGATTCCCAAAGCACTGGGATTAAAGGCATAAGCCACTGTGGTGAGCTGTGCCTACTTTAAAAGATTGAAAATAAAAAATCAATAACTCTTTGCCAAATTAAAAAAACAACAACAAAAAACCCAATAGTTTCCAGGTCTTAGATAAAGACAATTCTGTGTCATAAAGAATAACAAAGACTTATTTAGCTGTTCAAATGATTGACATATATTTAAAAGCAGCAGAGATAAAAGGCACATATAAAAGTTTTCCAGGCCATGCATGGTGGCTCATACCTGTAATTCCAGCATTTGGGTAGGCCAAGACAGGAGGATCTCTTGAAGCCAAATGTTTGAGTCCAGTACAAGCAACATGGTGAGACTCTGTCACTACAAAAACTAAAAATAAAGTTGGCCAGGCAAGGTGGTACGTCTTTAATCTCAGCACTTTGGGAAGCTGAAGAGGGTAGATAACGAGGTGAGAAGTTCAAGACCACCCTGGTCAACATGGTGAAATCCTGTCTCTACTAAAAAATAAAAATAAAAAAAAAATAATAAATTTGCCAGGTGGGATGTTGTGTGCCTGTAATCTCAGCTACTCAGGAGGCTAGGCAGGAGAATTGCTTGAACCTGGTAGGTGGAGATTGCAGTGAACTAAGATCATGCCACTGCACTCTAGCCTGGGCCACAGAGCAAGACTCTGTCTCAAATAAACCAATAAATAAAGTTAGCCAGGCACAGTGGTGAATGCCTATAGTTACAGGTAATTGAGAGTCTGAGGCAGGAGGACTGCTCAAGTCCAAGAGTTTAAGGTTACAGTGAGCTATGATTATCCCATTGTGCTTCAGACTAAGCAAAAGAGTGAGACTCTGTCTTATAAGAGACTACAGCCTCTCATTTGTAATTTGTGTTTGCTTCTGCAAAAACCAAGTCTAGACTCATGGTCTTGAACTATGGGACATCTGAATTCCAGTAAGTGTTAGATTCAGGCAACTGAGGGGTAGCCTTGTGCACACTGTGTGCATGTGAAAAAAGGGTTTGTGGGGAACTAAACGGCAAAAGAGGGGAAAGTGCCATTAAGAACCCACAAGTGGCAGACAGTACAGGGCTGGTGGAAAGACTGGTTCATGCTACAGATACTGACCCAGGTGTGGCTTTGCTCTTATTTCTGTGTCCATGCAGGAAAATGAGATTATAATCAGGTGACACAGAAGCCTGGGTTGATTAAAAAAAAAAAAAAAAAAAAAAAAACAGGTTGCCGCTGCAGATTCAGTGTCTGAGGTAGAGCATATGCCAGGAGTCTTGTAGGCACTTGTGTGGTGGGAAAGTCTAGGAGGAAAGATACTGTGAGCAAAAATCTTGATGGTGAAGCCTTGTCCTGGGAGGGGCTTGACCACATCAACATTCACTGGGTACATTCAGAGGGAGTGAAAACCATGTGGTGGATGCAGGTTGGCAGGAGGGCAGAGGGCATCTGTTTTCAGAACTTCTTCCCTCAAAGTCTTCAGTCCTTCTCACCCTGGGAGGACACCTGGATCACAGGGCAATGCATGATGTAGCAGCCTGTGTGCAGAGCAGAGCCTACCTTCCCTGAGACACATGGAGTCTCTCTCCAGCCCAGGCCCCAGCAATGTCTTTCTTCTTACAACACTTTTGACACCAAATGTGTAAAGTTTCCTTAAAATCAACTGATTCTCCAACACCCACTTGTTGCCCAAAAATTCAATGCTGACACAACTTGGAGTTTGCAGGGACCTCACAAATTCAGGGCTCATATCACCGCTCTCCCTACAGAGGTGAGTCACATGTCCCAGAAGCCTATCTATACTTTTGAGCTATTACCTGTAAATCTGAGACTCCTATAAACTTCTCTTCAGGTTAAATAATTTGATAGGACTATTTAAAAAAACCTCAACAAATAACTCTAATTGTATTTACCAGTTTATTATAAAAATACAGCTCACAAACAGACAAATGGAAGAGATGTCTAGGGCAAGGAACAATTGTGGGGGATGGTAGTCCTGGAAACAGCTGTAATTAAAGAAATTCCCACATCCCTTTTGTTCTCCAAGAGCAGCTTAATGAAGAGAAAGTGCTTCTCATTATGACTTAGAGGGTGCTCCCCACTCCTTTCTTTTTTTTTAACCTATCACAAACATGGACACTTTTAACAATAAACAACCAGGTCAGTAATTTAGTCTTCAGTGGTCAAAACAGAGTACTTCTTAACAATACTTTGCTTGTTTCTCTTCTACCCACCAGCCCCTGAGCTGTGACCCACCCACAGCCTGAGGCAGCCTACAACCCCTATTTATACATACCTCTCCTGAGAACAGGCTGACTTCAAGGTGAAACATTCTCTTGTCTGGGATGTGATTTTGCTACCCTCCATCCTGTGCTTCCTTTTCAACTTTTTTTTGGAAACTTGTTTCCTCCTCCCTGTGAAATAAAGCTCTTTTCCACCTGATGTTTGAGATCCTCAAAGATCTTATCATTTGTACTTTTTGTTGTTGTTGTAATACTTCTTAAGTAACTTCTTCTGTAAGTCCTAATTAGTTTTATTTGACAAAGTCTAGAACAGTCTCAGAACAGTAACAATTTTATTTTAGAAAGAACCTCCCAGCATTTATTCTATCTCAACCCCAACTGCATCTGCCTACGAGTTTCCAGATTACCAAGGCTCTATGTCTTCCGGCAGTGATAAAGGCTCCTTCCATGGTTGGCGTGAGCAGGCTGGGTGGGACACCTGCAGGGCAGACCTTCAGGGAGAATTAACTGGGCCTTCAATGACCCACTTTGGCAGGCTGAAGATTGGCCTGAGCTTTTAGTCAATGGTCTAAGACTTCTACTACCCAGTTAGGGTCATTCACTGAATTTTCGATTTAAAAAATTCTTCATGTTTAAAGAATCTAGCAAAAATTATTCAAATCTAAGATTTAAAAGAAAGAAAATTACAAAGGGCTTACATTTTATACCACAAGAGGAAACATCAAAGTATTCCTTTTGAAAATAAACATATAATGTAATTATTTCTATAACAAATCATTTAGTAAACAATTATATGTGAACACTGCCAGGAGGTGCCAAGTCTCAGCTCCTAAAACTTAGCAGTACCCTCAAACATCTGGATAGCAGCATACATAGCAGAGATAGTCACTTTCACAAGTTCTCTATTTTGAAAAAAAGAACAACTGATATTGTGATAAATTTATATAATTTGACAATTACTCTACTGCACGTGCTTGTGGATATGTATTCATTTTGTACCCCCATAGTGGAAAGAGGCTATCTCTATCTTTACGCCTGGTGGCGCTTTCAACACTAAGCTCTTAGATTCTGCTTGAAATCACCTCTCAACAAACAAAACAAACTTGGAAAACTTACTGCACTCATTCTGCTAAAGAAATAGGTAAGTAAGAATTTTTAACAAATAGAATATATTACGACTTACTTTTTTTCAAAATTCATCAACTTAATGTACTTTGTAAATATTATCTTACTTTTCAAGCTCTACTGATAAAATGTAATTTACAGTTAATTAAAAACTGAAGTTAAGTACAAAATTTGTTTTAAGGTGACAAAATTAGGAGGTGACAATGCTAATTGAAACACAGGCATATCTGACTCAACTGTCAAGTCAAGACATTCTATCACTTGGAACATTTTCCCTGCTCCCATTTGGCTTGGTGAAGTGGGTCATGTCCGTTTAACCAAGAGCCACTCTGCTGTTCTCCGGTGTCGCTGAGTTGCATTTTGCTTTGCAGGTTTTTGCACTGCCTCATGGAATTGCATTTTTCTTGTCCTTTGAAATATTTTCAACTGGGCGCTGTGGCTCACACCTGTAATCCTAGCACTTTGGGAGACTGAGGTGTGTGGATCACCTGAGGTCAGGAGTTCAAGACCAGCCTGGCCATCATGGTGAAACCCCACCTTAAAAAAAATAAATTAAAAAAATAAATTTTTTTAAAAAAGAAATATTTTATCTCCCTTCACCAATCTAAGAAAATGTTTTCCTCAATACCAGCATTCAATTGCCTGGCTAGCAATGTGTCTCTAAGGAACGGAAAATAAGAGTTAGGGTAAGAAAATCTTAATGTCCTAATGGGTTTGCTTTTAGAGGAAGGGTATACCTGAAGATTGCTTCCAGGCAAAATGCATTGAACCGATCCACAAACAGGCTGCATTCCCATACCTTGGGCTGTTTCCTGAGAGGAGATGACCGAAGGGATGGAATTTAGCAGGCACTTCAGGAGGAATGACCACTGTTGGCATCTTGGGAAATCCTCAGTTTTAAAACTCAAAACCAGGAAAATAACACAGGATAGCTGAGGATGTATTGCCCTGTGAACTTTCCAGAGTAAAACCTCAATCCAAAGACATTCTGAGGAGGTGTCTGTGCCAACTGAAGATTAAAGGAAGACACACGAAGGTTTTCTGTTTTGTTTTATTCTTTTTCTTTCTTTTGTTTTTTAACAGTGGAATGTCAGGGGATCATTCTTTGCTTTCATCTCCTGTAAAATGTTCACAAATAAAAATATCTTTTTTTAAAAGTGCCATCCACTGCTCTTTGAAATAATGATGAATTAAAATACTGTGTCTGAAATGTATGATAAAGAACAGTTGATCATGTTGTCAATGACAAAGGGGTAGTTGGTGTTGGTGCATATCAGGAAAGAACTGGAAATTTAAAATCTGACTGCAAGCCAGAGTTTGGCTGGGGTAACAGGGTGGTAGATTTGAGGCACTGCTTGCCACGCATTTGGAAAATGCAGGAGAAAACTAGTTATCTTTTGGAGTGTTACAATAACTAAAAAATAGGCAATTGAATTGAAGTGGCTCTAGTGTCCTGAGCTCTGCTGGAGTGACAGATGAAGGACCCCCCAGATCCAAAAAGCTACCCCCTCTTCTCCTGTTGTGCACCTGATTAGATAGTTCTCACTCCAGCACCCATGATTAGATATAGTTCAGTGCCCTGCCCCGCCCCCTCAGGCCATGAGTGACAGATGTGATTTGACACTGGGTTGAATAAAGCAAGAATTATAGGCTTTTCCTGGATTATCTTCTGGCAGGGCTTGCTCTGCGCACTGGAAACTGTCCCTGCCTGTAAAAGATTTGCATTTACATTTGCATGTAAGGTTATCTTTATTTATGAATTCTACATATGTGTTATTCATAAATGCAAGCAGTATGATGACAGTTATTTTCCAATTTCAAATTTTATTACTTTCTTGGCATCCTGCATTTAGAGCAGGCAGCCTGAGATTTCAAAAGGGAGGCACTTCTCTAAGAAATAATATGGGAGGCACATATGAATTTTAAATTTTCTACTACCTACATTTTAATAAAGACACCAGGCATGGTGGCCTGTGCCTGTAGTTTGAGCTATTGGGGAGGCTGAGGTGAGAGGATTGCTTAAGGCCAGGAGTTTGGGACCAGCCCTGGCAACATAGTGAGACCAATTTCTACAAAAAAAAATTTTTTTTTTAATTAGCCAGGCCTGTTGGTGCATGCCTTCAGTCCTCAGGCTACTCAGAAGGCTGCAGCTGGAGGAGCACTTGAGCATGGAAGGTCAAGGCTGCAGTGAGCCATGATCACACCACGCACTCCAGCCTGGCTGACAGAGCAAAACCCCAACTCAGAAAACATCTCTGGTGAAGGCATTTTCTTTTTCTGCAATGTAGCCAAACAGCTAAGTATATCTTAAAGTCATCTTTTTAATTTTTAACAGGGCAAGAATGTTTTATAAAACCCCAATCTCCAAGGTTGCGATGGGGCAAATCCTGAAGCATACATGGAAATCCCTGACAGCTAAAGCACCCCTCACCCCATCCAGTGCTTCTTACCCCTGGTGCATGAGAATCACTTTCGGGAAGGGAAACTTTCAAAATCCCTTAAGCCCAAGTTGTGACAGAGCAATTAGATCAAAATCCGTGGAGTTAGATCCAAAAAAATAAGATGGTTTAAAGTTTTCCGGGTGATTATAATGTGTAACCAAGCCACAAAACCACGGTTTTAACCAGCAGCTTTTGTTATAAATTATTTCTCAAATGAATGTAAAAACGTTTGCTGCTGAATTGTGACCTTACAGTCTTACGTGCATTTCCTACTAAATATTCTTTGCAGACCCAACCTCTGCTACTCGTTCTGTTTCTGATTCACCCAGTTTTGTGTGTGCTCAGTGCATCCTGTGCACAGGTGCTGTGTGTGTGTCCTGGCCTGGGGAGCATCATTCTCAGGGGAGAACCTTGCTGAAAACAAAGCTGCATTCCAAAAAGTTAAAACCATGTTATTTACTGGAATGAGGTAAAAATTAAAAGACCTAGCTGGCTCACCCAAAGGTTAAAACATAAATAAATAACTTGGAACATTAATATACACCTGATGATGTCCTGGGCAAATATGTTCCACTTTAAAATAAAACATTACTATTATTCTAAAATATTAATTTAGGATTATTATGCACTTATGTACTATTTAAATTTTTATTGATATATAACATGTATACAGAAATATATGCACAAAACATTTATGGAACACTTGATGAATTATTACAAAATAAATACACTTGTGTAACCAAGAAATCGCATTAGACTTGTTCGTGCCCCCGACACTTTCTTTTCTTCTTCCCAAAGGTAACAAAGATCTTAAAAGCCAAGTGTAGATCAACTTGGTCTTTTTATTTTGGAGACGGAGTCTTGCTCTGTTGCCCAGGCTGGAGTCAGTGCAGTAGCGTGATCTCAGCTCACTGCAATTTCTGCCTCCTGGGTTCAAGAAATTCCCGTCTCAGCCTCCTGAGTAGCTGGGATTACAGGTGCCCACCACTACACCCTGGCTAATTTTTGTATTTTTAGTAGAGATGCGGTTTGACTATCGCCCCCACCTCAACCTCCCAAAGTGCTGGGTTTACAGGTGTGTGCCACCACACCCGGCCTGTACAAGTGTTTTATTACAGAATGTTAAAAAATACACAAAATACAAAAAAAAGTGTAGCAGACCCATCACCCAGCTTCAATAGCTACTAGTCATGTGTCATTTTTGTTTCATTTATACTTCCAGCCATTCCCCTCAGTTTTATAAGATTTTAGGTTTTCTGAATAAAATCTATATTCATTGCAACGTACAATCTGAACTGTACGTTTTTGACAAATGAATACACTCATATAAACTTTTCCCCTTTTAGGAATAAAATTACAACACTTAGCAATCATTAATGTGCATATAAGTTACCTCAAAGTATTATTTAAAATCTAGATTTGTATTTAATAGGTCTGAGTTTTGACTGAGAATTCATATTTCTAACAAAACACAAATCCATAGGGCACATGACAACTGCAATGTCTATTTATTTACAGTAAATACAATTTGATGAATAAAATTAAAGGCAATTGACCTAAGGCAAAAAAAAAAAAAAAAGAAAAAGCATTAGTGCTACATGTTATCTGTAGGAGCATTTGGTTAATAATAACAAATTAAACAATTTTATTGTTTTAATAACCAAAATTGGTAAAATTTCTACAATGTTTTTCATAGAAATGCTCTTTGCCAGAAAAAAATTTCATATAATGAGAGCAAAAATGGCAAACATTTGCAGGTAAATTTCTTATGAAATTAAGTAGCAGATATTTTTTCAAGCCCATGGCCTTCAGATTATTACCCAAAACTCAATCATTTACATAGAAAGTGCAAATAATTTTCACAGCTTCCTATTAAAATTATATTTTAATGCCCTTTCAAATTATAACTGTTTTTAAATAAAGTTCATTATAATTTTGTATATGACATATGGTAAGTTCTCCTTAAAGTCACCTTAAATTTACTTAATTGTATTAGGCAGTGTCTGTCTACCATCCAGTATTATTTGGGGATCCTCCCTCCATTTGCACAGGCATCATAGCTGGGGAAACAGGGATTCACAGAACACAGGCTGTTCCCTGCACATTTTTCCTCCTCAGATATCAGTTCATCTGTCAACCAACTGATGTGAGAGTTGAGGCCATGTGTTCCCTATTATTCCTGGGCACTCTCCTCAGAGGAAGAAAGGGTCAGGAAGTCCTGTTAGGGGATGCCTGCTAACAGGCTAATCTCCCTAAGCTGTGAGAGCTCTAGTCATCAGGTGCAGACTTTTCAGGAGAGAGAAATGAGGCAGGCATTCTGAACCTGAAGCTTCATCACATTTTGTTCATCTCAAGATAGTTTTGACAGGCTGTTTTGGAACATGTCTGGAAGGTGAACTCTGAAGAAGAGCATGTACTTTGATGTGACTCAGATGAGGTCTTTCATGGGGATCAGGAATTCAATGCCCAGTATCTGAGCTGGTGTCTTTGAGGTCAGTAGGTTGCCTCTTTGTATCAAGTCCATTGTTACCAGGCAGTAGGCTGGAGATTCTGAATGGCTTCCAGAACCCCTCTCTGATTCTCTTTGGGAGATGGGGTCTGAAAAAGACAAAGTCAGTATTTTTGGGAAATTCTAGAAAGTCTGGTTGGAAACCTGGGAAGACCTCTTGCCTAATGCCTAAATGCCCAATTTTCAGCGCTAGCCATATAGATGCCTGGTAGGCATAGAGCTGGGTTTGCGTTTATATCAGCACAATGTATGTCAGAGTTGAAGAACAGCCAGGACAAAGTGTCTTGGTCACAGGCTGGGGAACATCTTAAAAGCAAACTTCTAGCCTGCTGATTTTCATCTTGGCAGTGAGTGTTGGGTCCTGGCCAAAGTGCTTGAATGCAGCATGAGTCCAATCCATAAATACACCTTCGAATGGAGAAATGTTTGTATCTTTTCAGTTTGATGCAATCAAGGTGCAATTACCATGCTATTGGTTTGTTTACTTTTTATTATTTAATATCAAATCTAAGACACAATACATTAAATGCTTATTGATATGTGTATTTGTTCTTCACTAGCCTCATAGTATCTGCCTAATTTTAATCCTTCTTCCATTTTGTAGGTTTCAACTTATTTTATTGTAGAATATTAAATCTAATACAGACATTGTCATTTTTACATATAATTTTCTTTTATTTAAAATATTTTCTATTGGCATTTTACCTTAAATTTTGGACTATTTTATCATATAAATAGCTTCATTTCTATTTAGAAGATAAAAGTATTTGGGTTTCTTGTCTTGTAATTTTTATATTACTTAGTAATGAGATAACCATTAATGTTTTCAGGTATTTTAAATTTTAGATAATGACTCATTATATCCATGTGAAGTTTGTTTTTGCTGCATATGTGGGTTGGAGAGCTGTTTTCACTTCTGCTGCATCTTTACTCTGATCTCCCCAGAACTCATAGCTCTTGTAGTTGGGAAAGAGCAGGTCACCATTCCAATAAATAGGACAAATTCCATAATAACACACTACAATTGAGTTTGAAAGCAGGACATGTCTTCAACGCATAAACGACATGAGCCTACATATGTACAACAAAGCAATGTATAAGTTACAGTTTGGATGGAAAAGAAAAGCACCAAAAATTTGTTAAATTAAAATGGAGATCAGGTCTCAAGAATTTCTGAGCAGACAAAATCAGTTAGGTCTCATAAGTGATCTCAACCTTGCATGATTTGCAAATGTAAGCAAAACTTAAATTATTTCTTGTAGCTGCCTATTTAAAACACAGAAATGAAGCTCAACTAATCAGGAGTAGCCAGCAACCTTATATAAATAGGAACTGGCCTACAAGGTTAAAAAAAAAAAAAACAACCAAACAAACAAGAAACAATTAAAAAATTTTGTACTACCACCAATCAAATGATTTCTTTGTTTCTCCATTTTTCCATTGGATACTTGCTTCTTCATGTTCTATGATTTATCCATTGCTCTTACTCAAATAAACACTTCACAATTTCATTGTGTCTCAAATTACTTTTTAGAATAATAAATAAACTAGGAATAAATATTACAAAAATGTGTACAGAATATGAGAAAACCATAGGAAGTTTATAAAATATATGAATGTAGACACAAGCAAATAGAAAATTTGTATCATATTCTTAGGCAGAAAAACTCAATATTATCAACATAAATTGTCCTTAAAGTATGTTATAAATTCAATTTTGTTTCAATAGAGATATCATTAGATATTGGAAGTAGGCATGTTACTATTAGATATTGTATAGATGAAAACACAAATAAGAATAACCAAAAAACAAAAAAAAGTCTCGCCAGCCCTGTGAAAAACCTTGATTGATTAAAAAAATTCGTAGTTCACTGAAACTAAAAATTCAGAAATAGACCAAAGGCCCTAAGAAAGTGTCATGGTGCATCCAGGCTGCTGTAACAAAATATTTTAGACAGAGTAAAGAATTAACAACAGAAATATATTTTTCACAGTTCTGGAGGCTGAAAGTGCAAGGTCAAAGCAGCAGCAAATTTGGTGTTTGGTGACAGCCCTGTTCCCCATAGCTGGTACATAACGCAAGGGACAAGGGCATTCCACATTCCCTTTAACCTCCTTTGAAAAGGCACTTATTCCATTTATGAAGATGAAGCACTCTTGGCTTAATCACTCCCTCAAAAGCCACATGCCTAATACTTTCCACATATGAATTTGAAAGGAGACCTAAACATTCAGGCCATAGCAATAATTTAGTAAGGAATAGAAGCTACATGAAGAATGGCATCATTAATACTTGAGGTGTAAAAATGTGATGCTCTTATCACAAAAATGATTCATTTTTCATGGCAAATAACAAAATAAAGGTCCAACGAAATTATATTTTTCATAAATATAAATATATATGGCAAAAAAATTAAGTGTTGATAAGGTTAATTCTACAGGTGGTATCAGGATTTTCTAGGTTTCTGGGAATGGGCAATGCCCCAGACTTTTCTCCTGTGACATTTTCCTGGAAGTTGCCAATTCTCTTATTCAATTTGAAATTAGATAAGAATGTTTGTTTCTATTTCAACATTTACTAAATTTAAAATAATGAAGGTCGATTTATGCATA
This sequence comes from Sapajus apella, assembly GCF_009761245.1. NCBI lineage: Eukaryota > Metazoa > Chordata > Mammalia > Primates > Cebidae > Sapajus > Sapajus apella. Next base: position 334,430 of record NW_022436962.1, read on the forward strand.
ATTCTCAAACAATTATTCATCAGTGGTGCTGTGCTGGGGAAGAGCACAGACTTTCACACCCACACATTTGTGATTTTTGGTCAAATAGATTTCTCCCTGTGCCAGAGTCATGTATGTTACACTTGATCAGAGACTTTCACAGGCAAGCATTGCTCTGCAGCCCTACCAGAGACTTAACCCTGAAAATCTGACTCAGAAGGTGATGGATAAATACCCACCCTAGTGTTCTGATAAACATAGATCCTTTCTTAATAATCCGTTACAGGGATCTGGACTCTTTCCTGAATTCATCTTGCCACACACAGCTAGACTTGAAAATTTGGACAGAGTTTTGATTCTCACTGGGACTCCTGCCCTGTCCTGCCAGCTTCTCTAGAAGTACACTTTTCTAATTGCTCCTGAGAGATTCCATCTAAGGTTATCTCTCTGGGTCAACATCATTGATCTCATAAAGTGGGATGAGAAATAATTAAGAATCCAGCTATGCTAGGGGCTGTTTCTAGGATTCCTTACCTCACTTATGCTTCTGATTTACCTAAATATTTACAAATACAGATTCATCTCTAGGTGGTAGAAAAACAGGAGAAATCCCAGTTCATAGAGGAAGACCTAAGTGTTTCCAGATTGGCTCAAACTTAGTTTGACAGGAGTTCTGTGGCAAGCTCTTAGCTGACTCTAAAATCAATGTGACCAGTAGTAGTGTCAGGATGGCTATGGGTCCAAAAGTCCAAAGAACATCTCTAGGTGGAGGCTAATCCTTTACTGAAGGCTTTAAAAGTCAAAATCAAGATTTCATTGGCCTCAGGATGAATTGTTCAATGCAAATCTTCCCAAATATTTTTATTTACTTATTTATTTATTTATTGTTTTCTTATTTCTTTTCTTTCCCCAAATATTTTTACTAAACCTTAACTGGAAAGTAAGACTCTAGATTTTTTAACCCTTACAAAAAATAAATTTCTGATTTTTTCACCTGGGATCTATGTATGTGTGTTGGAGCATGCCTTTACCAATCAGCATGAACTTACAACTCCCCTTGTGCTTCTACATTCTACTTGTGCAGAGTTTCAAATACAGAGGTGAGAGCTTAGGGTTTCCTGGTCTTTTGCTAAGCATGACTCTGAGCATCCCCATTTCCTTCTAGATCCCCATTTCCTTCTATTATTAGGAGTATTACCCGAGTCCTAATTTCCAGCAGCTTTTCCTCCTGGAGCTTTTCAGTATGATTATTTTTAGGACCAACTGATATCTTTGTTCCTAGTGGACTGGGTAGTTTGTTTCAATGTAAATGCTTTTACAAACATCTCAAGCTATTAATTTAAGTTTTCTCTTCTTTTTAAATGAAGTAATTCTGCTGTTAGCGTTCTTCAAAACTTGAGGGTTATAAAAAAAAGAAAGACAATAAATATTTCATACAAATAGTATAAAAAGAGACTGGGGATGACTATATTAATAGCAGACAAAATACATTAAAAAGTTACAAGAGAAAATATGACATTATATACTCATAAAATGTTCATTTGGCAAGAAGATAGAAATATTTTAAACAATTACATACCTAATAACAAAACATTAAGATATAGAAAGGATAAGTTGATAGAATTAAAGGGACAAATAGACAGTTCTAAAATAATAGTTGAAGATGTCAATACTCCCCACTCAGAGTAATGAATAGAATAACGAGATAGATGACAAATTAGAGAGACTGACTAACACAATAAACCAAACTGATTACAGATATATACAAGACACTCCAACAGCAAGAGAGTACACACTCTTCTCAAATGCATATGTGGAATTCTTCAGGATGGGTTGTATATTAGATCTAAAATTAAATCAGCAACAGAAGAAAAGCTAGGAAATTTGCAAACTTGTGTAAATTAAACAACATACTCTTAAACAACCAATAAGTAAAAGAAGAAATCACAAGGGAAGTAGGAAAATACTTACAGTGGAAGAAAAATGAAAACACAACATATCAAAAGTTATGGGAAACAGCAAAAACAGTGCTAAGATAAAAATTCTGCAGCTAAAAAACATTTAAAAAGTATGAAGATCTTAATAATAACTGTGTCACCTAGCAATTCAGAAAAATAATACCAAATTAGATGCAAAGCAAAGAAAAAAAAAAGTAAATAATAAAGATGTTAGCAGAGATAAATGAAATAGAGATTATGCAAACAACAGAATACCAAGAAACCAAAAGCTAGTTCTGAGTTCTTCAGAAAAAGAATTAACAATTGGCAAACCCTCAGCTATACTAAAAAAAAATCAGAGTATTTGCATACTAAAAAGAGAAAAATGAGATATTAATATTAATTCTAAAGGATTAGAATGTTTTTAAAATTGTACTATGAGTATGAGAGGACAATAAATTGGAAAATCTAGATTAAATGGGCAGATTTCTACATATATAAGACTTGATCACAAAGAAATACAAAATCTGAATATACCTACAACTATTAAGGAAATGGAATCAGTCATTAAAAACTCCTTGATGAAGAAAAGCCCTTGTTTTGTTGGCTTCACTAGTAAATTATATGAAGCACTTATAGAACAAAAATTCTTTCCAAACTCTACCAAAAAACTGAAGAGAACAGCTCCAAACTTATTCCATGATGCCAGCATTACCTAATACCAAAGCCAAAGACGCTATAGAAACCCACAACCAAGATCCCTTATGAACACATATGCAAAACTACTCAGCCAAATCCTAGCTAACCACATTCAGCAGCATACTAGCAAGATTACACCCCAATGACCAAAGAGAATTTATTATTGGAATGCAAGAAAGTTTTAGCATATGACTGGTTTCTGTGCAGTGGTATTTACAACTAATTGATTGCAACCAGTTACAGATTTCTTTATCCCTTCTCCATTCCCACTGCTTCGCTTAGCTAGCCTTTCTTAACAAAAGTTTTAGCATATGAAAATTAATCAATGCATATACCACATTAACAAATTTTTTTAAAAAAATCTCATTAATACAGAAGAAGTATTTTACAAAATTAAAAATATTTTTATAATAAATTAGGAATTTATTGTGTTAAAAAGAAATAAAAGGAAACCATCTTTGTAAAATTCACATATAAAAACCCACAGCAAACAACATATTCCAGAGGAAAAGACCGAAAGTCTTTTTTCTAAGCTCAGAGGGAAGGCAAGAATGTCTGCTCTTGCCACTTTTATTCAACACAGTATTAGAAGTTCCAGTCAGAAAAATTAAAAAAGAGAAATAAACTGCATCAAAATATGTACAGAAAATATATCCTTATATGTAGAAAATTTTAAAGATTCCACACAAAAACTATTACAACTAACAAATTTGGCAGAGTAGTAGCATACAAAATCAACATAGAAAAATAAATTGTATTTTTATACAGTAATATAAATAATCTGAGAAGAAAACTATAAAAATAACTTAAATAGCAATAGCATAAAAATAATAAAGTACTTAGGAAGTAACCAAAAAGTAAAATTCCAATGACTTAGCATAGACATTAAAAATAAATCCATTTTTAAGTTTATGTGGAATCTCAAGGGACCCTAAATTGCAAAAATAATTTTGAAAAAATAATACCAAAGTTAGAGAAGTCACACTTACCGATTTCAGAACTATAAAATTCTAAAATAGTATACTACAAATAGGCTAATGGAATAACATGGAAAGCCAATATAAATAAACCCTCATATATATGGTCAAATGATTTTTATGGGAAAAGAACTGTCTTTACAACAATTTGTGATGGGGAAATTGGGTGCCCACATGTAAAAGAATGAAGCTGGACCCTAAGAAAAAATTAACTAAATGAATTGGAGACCTAAACATAAGGGCTAATACTACAAAATTCTTAGAATACAATATAGATAAAACATGTTATAACATTGGATTTGGCAGTGATTTTTTTTAACAGGATACCCAAAACACAAGAAACAAACAAACAAAAATAGACAAATAGGACTTTATCCAGAATATACGAAGAACAATTCAGCAACAATAAAACAAACTACTTGTTTAAAATATGTGCAAAAAACTTAAACAGACATTTCTCTGAAAATTATGTAAAGTGGCTAATACGCACATGAAAAGATGCTCAACAAAACTAATCTTAGTGAAATTCAAATGTAATCCCAAATGACATATCACTAATACCCATCAGCGTAGCTACTACCAAAAGGAAAAACAAGCAAACAAACAACAAAATCACAAGTGTTGGTGAGGATGTGGGGCAATTAGAACATTTGTACACAGTTGGTGGAAGTATAAAATTCTGCAGCTGCTATAAAATAAACAGCAGAGTAGTTACTAAAAAAATTTACACATAAAATTACCATATGACCCAGCAATTTTACATCTGGGTGTGTAGTAAAAGATATGAAAGCGAAGACTCAAAATAATACACGTACACCTAGGTTTATTGCAGCATTACTTACATCGCCCAAAAGATAGAAGCAACCCAAGTGTTATTTGAATTATCATCAACGAATAAATAGAAAAAACGTGATTTATACATACAGTGGAATATTATTTAGATAAGTAAAATAAGGAAATTCTGACACATGGTATATCACGTATGAGCCTTAAGAAAATTGTGCAAAGTGACGTAAGCTAGTCATAAAAGGACAAATACTGTATAATTCCACTTATGAGATACTTGGAGTAGTTAAATTCTAGAAACCCAGGTAGAAGAGTTGTTCCTAGGAGCTGGAGGAAGGGTAACAGGGAGCTGTTATTTAATGGGTATAGAGTTTTGGTTTTGCAAGTTGAAAGAATGTCCTTATGAATGAGAATGATAGTTGTAATACAATTTGGATGTACTTATTTTTTCTGAGCTGCACACCTAAAATAGCTAAAATGATTAATTTTATGTATACTTTACCACAATGTGAAAAATAATTTTTTAAATTATACTTTAAGTTCTGGGGTACATGGGCAGAATGTGCAGGTTTGCTACACAGGTATACATGTGCCACGGTGGTTTGCTGCACCCATCAACCTGTCATCTACATTAGGTATTTTTCCTAACAGTCTCTCTCCCTTAGCCCCCATCCCCTCCTGCAGGCCCTGGTGTGTGATGTTCCCCTCCCTGTGCCCACGTGTTCTCATTGTTCAACTCTCACTTAGGAGTGAGAACATGTGTGTTGGTTTTCTGTTCTTGGGTTAGTTTGCTAAGAATGATGGTCTCCTGCTTCATCCATGTCTCTGTAAAAGACATAAACTCATCCTTTTTTATAGCTGCATAGTATTCCATGGTGTATATGCGCCACATTTTCTGTAACCAGCTTATCTTTGATGGGCTTTGGGTTGGTTCCATGTCTTTACTATTGTGAGCAGTGCCACAATAAACATATATGTGCACATATTTTATGGAAGAATAATTTAATGTTCTTTGGGTATATACCCAGTAATGGACTTGCTGGGTCAAATGGTATTTCTGGTTCTAGATCCTTGAGAAATTGCTACACTGTCTACCACAATGGTTGAACTAATTTATACTCCCACCAACAGTGTAAAAGTGTTCCTATCCTCTCCAGGATCTGTTGTTTCCTGACTTTTGCCATTCTAACAGGCATGAGATGGTATCTCATTGTGGCTTTGATTTGCATTTCTCTAATGACCAGTGATAATAATCTTTTTTTTTTCTATGTTTGTTAGCTGCATAGATGTCTTCTTTTGAGAAGTGTCTTGGTGCACTTTTTTACGGGGCTGTTTTTTTCTTGTGAATTTAAGTTCTTTCTAGATTCTGGATATTAGCCCTTTGTCAGATGGATAGAATGTAAAATTTTTCTCCCATTCTGTAGGTTGCCTGTTCACTCTGATAAGAGCTTTTTTTTTTTTTTTTTTTTTTTTTTTTAATGCAGAAGCTCTTTAGTTTTCTTAGATCTCATTTGTCAATTTTGACTTTTGTTGCCATTGCTTTTGGTGGTTAAAGTATTTGCCCATGCCTATGTCTTTAATGGTACTGACTAGGTTTCCTTCTAGGGTTTTAATAATTTTAGATCTTAGATTTAAGTCTTTAATCCATCTTGAGTTAATTTTTGTATAAGGTGTAAGAAAGGGGTCCAGTTTCCGTTTTCTGCAAATGGCTAGCTAGTTTTTTGAACACATTTATAAATAGGGAATCCTTTCCCCATAGCTTGTTTATGTCAGGTTTGTCAAAGATTAGATATTTGTGGATGTGTGGTGTTATTTCTGAGTCCTCTGTTCTGTTCCATTGGTCTATAAACACCTCTATGCAAATCAACCAGAAAATCTAGAAGAAATGGATAAATTCCTGGACACATAAACCCTCCCAAGTCTAAACCAGGAAGAAGTCAAATCCCTGAATAGACCAAAAACAAGTTCTAAAATTGAGGCAGTAATTAATAGCCTGCCAACAGGAAACAGTCCAGGACCAGATGGGTTCACAGCTGAATTCTACCAGAGGTACAAAGAGGAGCTGGTACCATTCCTTCTGAAACTATTCCAAACAATAGAAAAAGAGGGACTCCCTTTCTAACTCATTTTATGAGGCCAGCATCATCCTGATACCAAAACATAACAGAGACACAACAACAACCACAAAAATTTCAGGCCAATATCCCTGATAAACGTTGATGCAAAAATTCTCAATGAAATCCTAGCAAACAGAATCCAGCAGCAAATCAAAAAGCTTATCCATCAAGATCAAGTCTGCTTTATCTCTGGGATACAAACCTGTTTCAACATATGCAAATCAATAAATGAAATCAATCACATAAGCAGAACCAATGACAAAAACCACATGATTATTTCAATAGATGCTGAAAAGGCCTTCAAAAAGATTCAACAGCCCTACATGCTAAAAACTCTCAATAAACTAGGTATTGATGGAACGTATCTCAAAATAATAAGCTCTATTTATGACAAACCCTTTGTCAATATCACAATGAATGGGCAAAATATGAAAGCATTTCCTTTGAAAACTGGCACTAGACAAGGATGCCATCCCACACCATTCCTATTCAACATAGTATTGGAAGTTCTGGCCAGGGCAATCAGGCAAGAAACAGAAATAAAACGTACTCAAATAGGAAGAGAGGAAGTCAAATTGTCTCTGTTTGCAGATGACATGATTTTATATTTAGAAAATCCCATCATCTCAGCCCCAAATCTCCTTGAGCTGATAAGCAACTTCAGAAGTGTCAGGATACAAAATTGATGTGCAAAAATCACAAGCATTTCTATGCAACAGTAACAGACAGAGAGCCAAATCATGAGTGAACTCCCATTCACAATTGCTATGAAGAGAATAAAATACCTAGGAATACAACTAACAAGGGATGTGAAGGACCTCTTTAAGAAGAACTACAAACCACTGCTCAAGGAAATAAGAGAGGACACAAACAAATGTAAAAACATTCCATGCTCATGGATAGGAAGAATCAATATTGTGAAAACGGTCATACTGCCCAGAGTAATTTATAGATTCAGTGCTATCCTCACTAAGCTACCATTGACTTTCTTCACAGAAATAGCCCGCATAAAAAAATTATTTTTTAAATGAACAAACTACAGCTATCTGCAATAGCATAAATATTATAAATATAATGTTGCACAAAAGAAAGTAGATGTAAAAGTGTACATATTATATAATTTCACTGACATAAAATCCAAAAAGTCAACAAAACTGAGGTTCTGACTTCCAGTAATAATTAAGTAGTTTGTTGAATAACTATTTCACAGATAACTATAATAAAGCTTAAGAAAATACTATATTTTGTGATATAGAAATGTATATCTATGTATAATACATATATAATATGCATGTTTAGAAGAACTGAATGAGGATTTCAGCTATGTCACTGCAGCAGACGTAAGAATTGAAGTTTGAATCTATTCAAATTAACTCCCTCTTAAAATAATAACAATTTCCAAAGATATACAACGGAATTCAGAGTCCTGTAGTTCCTATCACACAATTTAAAAATTCCTGAGATGTGTTAAGAAGCATGAAAATGTAATCAATTCACATGATAAAAAGCAGACAATAGAACCTATTCTCAACATGTCCAGGATGCTGTAATCAGTACATCAACTTGACGAAAGCTATTGTAAGTTATGTTCATGAGGTAAAGAAAAACATTCTCATGACAAGTGAAGATCTGTAAGAGTACACTCCCAGTCTTTTGGTCAGAGGGCTGCAGGACTACAATCCCAGCAGGGACGGGGTTCAAGGACAATGTGCATCACTGGAGGAAGAGGTGAGGCTGTGTGCACCTCACTAGATTTGCTGGGAGATGTAGTCTTATAATCACTCCCAGCCCTTTCGTCACAGGGCTACAGGACGATTCCACGATGCACCGGGTTAACGGACAGTACACGTCACTGGAAGAAAAGGGGAGAGGTTATAAGCACCTCTTGGGCTTGCTGGGAGATGTAGTCTTATAAACACTCCCAGCCATTTGGTCACAGGGCCTGCAGCACCACAATTCCAGCGTATACTGGAATCAGGGACAGTACTCATCGCTGGAGGAAAAGGTAGGGCTGTGCGTGACTTGCTGGGCTTGCTGGAAAATGTAATCTCATGAACACTTCTTCAGGGACAGTGTGCATCACTGGAAGAAAAGGCGGGCCTCGCTTTACTTGCTGAGAGATGCAGTCTCATAAACACTCCAAGCCCTTTGGTCACAGGGCTGCAGGGCTACAATTCCAGTATGCACCAAGATCAGGAATAGTGTGTGTCCCTGGAGAAAGAGGCGGGGCTGTGCGTGCCTTGCTGGGCTTGCTGGGATAGGTATTCTCAAAAACACTCTCAGCTCTGGTCACGGGGCTGCAGGACTATAATCCCAGCATGCACCCGGCTCAAGGACAGCGCCCGTCACTGAGGAAGAGGCAGGTCTGTGCACGCCTCGCTATGTTTTCTGGGAGATGTAGTCACGGGGCTGCAGGACTACAGCCCCGGGCTCAAGGACATTGTGCGTCACTGGAGGAAGAGGCTGGGTTGTTTGTGACTCGCTGGGCTTGCTGGGAGATGTATTCTCAAACACTCCCAGCCTTTTTATTAAAGGGCTAAAGGACTACAATCCCAGCGTGCACCGGGCTCAGTGGTCGTGCAGATAACTGGAGGAAAACGCAAGACTGTGCACACCTCGCTCGGCTTTCAGGGAGATGTAGTCTCAAGAGAACACTCCCAGCCTTTTGATCACAGTGCTGGAGGACTACAATCCCAGCATGCACCCGGCTCAGGAACAGTGCCCCTCACTGGAGGAAGAGGCGGGGCTGTGCACTCTTCGCTGTTTTTTTGGGAGACGTAGTCACCCAGTACTTTGGTCACAGGGCTTCAGGACTACAATCCCAGCCGGCACCAGGCTCAGAAACATTGCGCCTCACTGAAAGACTTACTGGGATTGCTGGGAGATGTATTGTCATAAACATTCCCAGCCCTTTGGTCGCAAGGCTGATGGACTACAATCCCAACATGCGCGGGATTCAGGGACAGTGTCGGTCACTGGAGGAAGAGGCAGGGCTGTGTGCAGCTCCTTGGGGTTTCTGTGAGATGTAGTTTCATGAACACTCCCAGCCCTTTGGTCACAGAGTTTCAGGACTACAGTCCCAGCATGCAGCGGACACAGGGACAAGGCCGTGTCACTGGAGGAAGAGGCGGGGCTGTGCATGCCTCGCTTTGCCTGCTGGGAGATGTAGTCTCATAAACACTTCCAGCCCTTTGGTCACAGGGCTGCAGCACCACAATCCCAACATACACCGGGCTCAGGGACAATGCATGTCAATGGAGGAAGAGGCGGGGCTGTGTACACCTCCTTGGGCTTGCTGGGAAATGTATTCTCATTAACACTCCCAGCCCTTTTGTCATACGACTGGAAGGCTCCAACACCAATGTAAGGGACAGTGCGTGTCACTGGAGGAAGAAAAAGGGCTGTGCACTTCTCACTATGCTTTTTGGGAGATGTAGTCTTATTAACACTCCCAGCTTATTGGTCAGAGTTCCAGGACTACAATCCCAGCATGCACCCTGCCCAGGGACAGTGCGCCAATCACTGGAAAAAGAGGCAGGGCTTCGTGCGCCTTGCTGGGCTTGCTGGGAGATGTAGTCTCATGGCCTCTCCCTTCCCCTTTAGTCACAGAGCTGCAGGACTATAAACCCAGTATGCATGGGGCTCAGGAACAGTTTTCTAGTCACTTGAAAAAGGAGCAAGGCTGTGCGCGCCTCACTGGTCTTGCTGGAAAATGCAGTTTCTTGAAAACTCCCAGCCCTTTGATCACAGGACTGTAGTACTACGATCCTAGTATACACCGGACTCAGGGAGAGTTCACGTCACTGGAGGAAGAGGCAGAGCTGTGCGCACCTCGCTTGGCTTGGTGGGAGATGTAGTCTCATAAACACTCCCAGCCTTTTTATCACCAGGCTGCAGGAGTACAATCCCAGAATACACCGGCTCAGGAACAGTGTGCATTACATTAGAAAGAGGCAGGGCTGTGAGCGCCTCCTTCTGCTTGCTGGGAGATGTAGTTTTATAAAGACCCACCTCCCCGTCCCCCACCCCAAGACCTTTTGTTAGAGGGCTGAAGGACTACAATCCCAGTATGCACCGCGGAAGAGATGGGGCTGGGGCGCCTCCCTAGGCTTGCTGGGAGATGTATGCTTATAAACGCTCCCAGCCCTTTGGTCAAACAGCTACAGGACTACAATCCCAGCATGCAGCAGGCCCCAGGGCTTTGCGCAGTCCTGGAAAGAAAGGCAGAGTGGTCCGCGCCCCACCTAGTAGTATACTGGGAGCTCTAGTCCATTAACTGTTCTCAAACAGTTTGTCGGTATGCCTTAGAACTATAATCCCAGCATGTCCCGGGATCTGGAGTGCATAGCCCTGGAGGGAGGGGCAGATCGGTGTTGACTTCTTGGTGTCCAAAGTACCGCTGGGCTCTGAATCCATGCCTACTCTTTGCCAAGGATAGTGAGTACAGATGTGGACGTGAAGGGAAGGTCTGGGCTATGCACTGAGGAGGGCTTTACCCTACGTAGATACCTTTGCCCAAATCGGGCGGATTGTCCTCACCCGATTGGTGCTGTCCTACTCGACTTTCTCTTTCACCCGCACCCAGGGTTCTTTCCAGAGCATTGCGTCTTCTGCAGCCCAGGGCGCTGCCCTCTCCTAAACTGCTATGGAAACTGTCCTGATATCCGAGACACTGTCCATTGTGCCACAGCCCTCTTTTTTCTCTAGCCAGAGCGAGTGCTCAACTGCTTTTGAGAGAAATCTACCTGGCCTGATTATGAACAGCTTCAGAGCTCTGCAGGGCAGTGACCAGGACTGTGATTTCCCGGAAATGTCACTCAGTGGAGCTTTTATCACGAATGTGAAAGTCGAGGCATGAAGAAGTTTAAGTATAGGGTTGCACAATATCTGCTAAAAGTAAAGGAGAAAACCCTATTTCCGAGGCATGAGTCTTGTGCGCCATTTTCATCAACCTGTTAAAGTGGACAAGCTCCAAAATGCAGCCTGAAGCTGCTGACAATTTAGACATTTTACAATTGAAATCATCGGTCTCATCTCAGACATGGGCCTGACTTGCCGGTGTCTCAGAGACACAAATGGGACCTCTCTCAGGGACACAAATGGGAACACTGTCTCAGGAACAGACAGTGTTCCAGCTTTGTGGGAGCGACTTTTAAGGTGTGGAGTACTTGGGGTCATTTGAAACCTGTCTTCAGTAGGGACTTTTACTTCTAGAAAGCATGTGCATTTTGATTTTACCTTTGCTCATTTTAATAGTAATAAACACACTCTTGGGGGGAGATTTAAGATGCTAATGAGAACAAATGTGTACAGCTGCTGCACATGTGCACCCAGAAGACCACTCAGAACATGCTTAGTGTAACACGTCTTTCCACCTTCTTATGAATAATCATGTAAAACTCCCATAAAGAGGGTTTCTCCAGCAATAATTAATGCTGTCTCACCCTCATGAGCAGCTGCCCTGGAATCTCTTTATCAGAGTGTACCATTTATTCTGCACTTAATTTTCAAAATATTTTTTTCAATAAATTATGCTGTACTTATTTTGTTGTGTGTCTTATTTAAATTCTTTTGAACTAAGAATTTAAGAACCAAGGTATTACATCAGCCATCAACATTTCTGGTACCATGGCCCGGAGGGAGGTTTGTCCGATTCGTTAATTTCACTTTCCCTTTACTTGCAGTGAATACTATAGCAGTTCCAGACTACCTGGTTAACTATCGCTGCTTGTTCCAGTTCTGTTTCAGTAAAGTTTTGAGGGAAACGTTTTTAAGTCACTAATATTCTTTAGAGAGAGAATGTAAGTGTGATCTCCTAACCACATGGGCTGCTCTCAACATTTCATATTCGGGCTACGTTGCTGCTTAGTTTCACATATTTCTGGCCACACTTCAGACTCCGCTTACAGTTTGCTGTCCCCTCAGCAATACTCGATCGCCACCTAGTGGCTATTGTAATTTATTTTCTGATCAGGTTTTCTGTATACAAAATTTTTGTTTTGTTTTGAGGGGCACAATACGAACACCCTGTCCCTTCAGGCTTTATGCATTTTCCAGCTCCTTGACATTGTTCTTCAACTGGCTTTCTTTGCTGAACAAAAAATGCAGTCATGTAGATGCCCGGTTGTGGGGATTGCATCGGGGCATTTCAGGTATTAATAATTGGGCATCACAAATGGCAAACCAGTGAGTTAAGAAAAGGCTTGTCAGCCAGACATCTGCACCCCAGCCAGCAACGGTAGTCATCTCAGTAGGGCTGGAAATGTCCAGCACTGGTGAGAGCTAAGACATTGTATGGAAAATGCCTATGACCTTCTAAAGCTTTAGTTAGTGGGGTTTTGAGGATATGTTCTGAACACCTTGGTGGTTCCACTTGGTTCATGGGGATGCCCATGGCCTCCTGGACTTCAGTACATGTTCTGTCATTGCAGGGTTCTCTCGGCACTGTGGGGAGCCGCTTCCTCTACTGTCACTGAAACACCACTGGGATGTTATTGGAATGGCTTTTGGCTAGATGAACTAAAGAAAAAAAAAGCCTTACCTTCCTTTGTAATACTATTTAGCCTGCGTGCAGATTATCTGACAAAACATGACTGGAGAATGAGACTGTGAACTTTAACAGCATCCTACAGCTAGATCTTTTCTGTAGAAATCAGGGAAAATGGTCTGAAGTATCCTATGTGCAAGCCTTTATGGCCTGACAACAAAAACCAGCTCTATGCAGCACCTGTGGGCATAGGAAGGCAGAAAGCCTCCCAGACCCATTAGAAGACCCACTCTTATTAAGGGGAAGGTACCCCAGAACCCACAGCCCAACACCAGCTCCAGATAGGGGCTCTCAGGAGCCCACACCCCCTTTAGAATCCCTAGCATCCCCCACACTATCAGAGTCTTCTGTAGAATCTAATCTTGTTTCACCTCCCTTTTATGCTCCTCTCTAATGGCCTTTGCCAGGTACAATAGAGACCAGCCCAGCTGCAATTACTCACAGTGGGACTTCATACCACCCAGGGCCAGCAAAATTGCTCCTCTTACAGAAAGTCCCAAAGGAGAGAGGACCATCAGAGTGCATGTTCTATTCTCAATAAATGATCTAATCCAATGCAAGGAAAAACTCTGATGGCTCTCAGAGAACTTCAGTGCATTTACTGAAGACTTCTTTGTCCACCATTCAGCTTTATCATCCGTAAATAGACCCAATGACTGCTGTCAACTTAGCTGCACAAAACTTCTGCTTAGTGGCAAAAAATAGAAAACACTAAAACTTTCGCTTCTTTCACGACTTTAATGCAAAATACTTTTGCAGCACAAATGTCAACATAAGGTGGAGCCTTGGGAATCTAGTATAAAGCATCTCAGGAAACCACAATGGCTTCCCAACAAGCAGCAGAGGGCCTCAGTAGACTTCAACGTCTGTACTCCATGGCCAGTGTAGTCCTACAGAACCAAAGAGCCTGGGATCTTCTCACAGCCAGTCTGTGAGGAACACGTTTATATCTAAAAGAAGAATGCTGTTTTTGAGATCAATTAGTCTGGTTTATTCCAAGAAAATAGTAATAATATCATCATCCAGACAGACAAATTGAATCTCTAGGAACTTCCATTGGAAGATGAAAGCCATGTCTATTACCTGCCTTGCTCTCTTTAACAGTATCAGTCATTACTATACTTTCAGCTTTAACTTTTTTTCCAACTTTGTTTAAAATGTTAACTGATTTCTTGCTGTCTTGCTTACAGCAATTCCCTTTTTGCATGATGGTTTGCAAGGCTTTTGACCTTTGGCTGCCAACATCTTGCCCATGAATGACATGGTTTACACCCTGTTAGATCACACAGGAAGAAACTTTAGGGCCAGGCTTGGCAGAAATAACAGACACTCAGCGGAAAACAGCTCCAGAAAAAATTACCCAGCCCCTCAACCTCCAATGTGATTTTGGCCCTAAGATCTCTTAGTGGGAAATTGAAGCAGAAAAGATAGTCAAGAAAATAGCGATGATCTCGGGATACAGAAACCGTGGCGACTGCACAGCCAACACAATACACCTTAGCATTCGCATTGTAATTGGGCTTATTCAAGCAAAGCTATCTTCATTAAGGACTTTCTGCTCTAGATAGCATGTGTGTTTTGATTTTAGCTGTCCTCAAACGTAACTTTTGCTTATTTTAATAGCAACAAATGCAACTCCCAGTCAGGCATGGTGGCTCAGACCTATACTCCCAGCACTTAGGAAGGCTGAGGAAGGTGAATCACTTGAAACCAGAAGCTCAAGACTAGACTGAACAACATGATGAAATGCCATCTCTACTAAAAACACAAACACCAGCTGAGTATGGTGGTGCATGCCTGTAATCCCAGCTACTCAGGAGGCACAAGAATTGCTTGAACTCAGGAGGCAGAGGGTGGAGTGAACAGAGATCACTTCAGCCTGGGCAACAGAGTGAGACTCTTGTCTCAAACAAACAAACATACACTCCTGGGTGGAGATCTAAGATGCTAAAGAGACATACAACATATGAAGATGCATGTAAAGCTACTGCACATGTGCACCTGGAAGACCACTCAGAACATGCTTAGTAGCAACTCCTCTTCCCTCCTCTTTCTTAGTAATAATGTAAAGCTCCCATAAGGGGGATTTCTCCAGCGACAATCCACACTGTTTCACTCTTATGAGCAGCCCACCCTGGGATATCTCTTGCAGGGTGTACTGTCTATTCTGCCCTTAACTTTCAAAATATTTTTTTCTTTTTCAATAAATTAGGCTGTAGTTATTTTGCTGTGTGTCTCTTGCTTAAATTCTTATAAACTAAGACGACAAGAACCGATGTATCACATCAACTGTCAACGCAGCAACATGTCAGTCTCTTTCCTGTGAACATAGCCCATGCAGAAAAGGAGAGTCACATCATGTAGGTGCTGACCCAGAGAAATGTCACAATTTATCTTACGCACAAAGTTAAGGTAATAGAGGAGAGTCATATTAAACAGTTTCTGGGCCAAAGAGATATGTCACAATGCCTCCTGTGAGCAGAGATCAGGCAGAATAATTACATAACCAGTGTTCTGGACACAGCGGTCAGTCATTCTTTCATCTGTGGGCATGACCCAGGCAAGAAAGAAGAGTCACAGCATTTAGGTGCTTGGTGCAGAGGTATGTAACAATCTCTCTTATGAGCAAAGCCCAGGTAAGAGAGGAGAGTCATCTCCCCAAGGTGATTAAGGTAGAAATATGTCACAAGAAACTTTTTAGGCATGGCCCATGTGGAATCTTCTTATCTTCTAGATGTTAGGTCCAGGATAGGTTAGAATGTCCAAAATACACAGGGCTTAGTCAAAGAAGGAGTCATATTGCCTAGGTGTTGGGTCTAGACATATGTCACATCTGTTTTATGGAAAGCTCAGATAGGCCTAGACATATGTCCCATTGCCTCCTGCTTGAATCGTCTAGGCCATCTTGGTGCAGGGCCCATGTTCATATGTAAATATTCAACCACAGTTGAAAGGGTGACTCATTTCTAAACCCAGCTCATAGGCAAGAGAGAACTCTCCTATCCTGACCTAGTTAATTGTAGTGATGTTGACTCTCATACCCTAATTCTATGCTACAGGTGCAATCATGGGTCCATACCAGCAGGAAGGTCTCAAAGTTCATTGCAACTCTCATTCATACTGTATAAGGCCGTTGGGTAGTACATAGAGTGTGCTGACAGGGCCAAGCACAACAGGTGAGATTGTGACACTCATATGCACAGCCAGCCAACAGTAAATATTGTCATCCTCTGACATAAACACACGTTACTGTTGAGGTCCTGAATCTCACACCTGTAGTCAGTCAAAGATGGAAAAATTGACTCATACATAGATACATGAAGGTTGGTGACTCTCAGACCGAGATTCAGCACACCTGTGAGATTGTGACTTCACTAAGGAGACACAGTCTGCAGAGAAATTGATGCTGTCATGCACAAATCCAGTCTGCTGTTGAGCTGGTTACTCATGGGCTTAGACCCAACATATAGGAGGTATTGGATGCCACACCTACAACTCAGACAGTTGTGGGAATGTTCATCTCATTTCTGGGCCATTCTGCAGGTTTGACTGTGAAATCTGCCAGTGCTTAGCACCTGAGTGACTTGATGCTCTTGCATGGACCTATCCCACAGATGGGATATTAACATATTGCTGGATCCAGCACCTTGAAGATGTAACTCTGTTCTCCTTCCTTGACACTGCCCACAGTGAGCATTTTCACATATTGCTACACTTTGCAACCAGGTGATGTGAGCCTTCTTTTCTTCCTTGGCTCTGCCCACAGAAAGCATTGTCGTGTTTAGCTTGGCCTCACCCAGGTTATGTGACTCTCCTGCTTGTGCACTGCCCATGTGGGACACTTTGGTATACTGCTGGGTCCAACACCCAGATGATGTACCTCTACTCCCTGGGTCCTGCCTACAAGGGGCATTATGACATGTCTCTGTGCTCATCACCAGATAATGTGATCCTTTTCTCCTGCCTAGTCCCTTTACACAGAAGGGATTGTGACATGTTGCTGGGCTTTGCACCAAGTTGATGTGAATCTTCTGCCTGGATCAAGTTAACAGAAGGCATTGTGACACCTCTGGGTTCATCACCTATTTGATATGACTCTTCTCTCTTACCTGAACATTGCCTGAGAGATTGTGACATATTTCTGGGCCTAGAACCAGGATAATGTGACTCTTCTCTCCTGAGTCATGCCCACAGAAAGAAGTGTGACTTATAACTGGGCACAGCACACAGGTGATTTGATCCTTCCGCCTGTCCCCTACCTACAGAGGTCATTGTCAAATACCTCTGGGCCCATCACCTAGACTATGTGACTCTCTACTTCTTCTTACGGCATGCTCACAGTAAAGATTGTGACCTATTGGTCAGGTGTGGTGGCTCATGCCTATAATCCCAGCACTTTGGGAGGCCGAGGAGGGTGGATCACAAGGTCAAGAGATCGAGACCATCCTGGTCAACAAGGTGAAACCCCGTCTCTACTAATAATGCAAAAATTAGCTGGGTATGGTGGTGTGTGCCTGTAGTCCCAGCTACTCAGGAGGCTGATGCAGGAGAATTGCTTGAACCCAGGAGGCGGAGGTTGTGGCGAGCTGACATCGTGCCATTGCACTCCAGTCTGGGTAACAACAGTGGCGAAACTCCGTCTAAAAAAAAAAAAAGGATTGTGACCTATTAATTTGCCCAGTACCTACATGGTGTGACTTTTCTCTCATGCCTGAGCCCTGTCTTGGGGCTGAATCTGACACATAGATAGGCCTAGTCCCTAGGTTATGTAGCTCCTTTTTCAAAATCCTACCTGCCAGGGCCATTGAAACAACTCTCTTGAACGTTACTTAGGTAATGTTACCCTGTTGCCCGGACTCTTCTCTCAGGGAGTATTGTGAAATATTGCTGGACCCAGTACCTAGGTGACATTACTCTCCTTTTCTGCCTGGGCCCTGTATATATTGTGTACTGTTATATATAGCTGGGTTCAGTGGCTAGGTGATGCAGCTCTTATGCACAGGCCCTGCCCACAGAGACATTATGACATTTCTTTAGCTCTGATTCTCCTCTTTTTCCTTAGCCTTGACAAAAAGGGAGATAGTGAGGTAAAGCCGGATCTAGCAACTCATGTTTGAATTCAGCAGCTGAGAAACACTCTTGGTGTAAAATCTGAAAACAAGTATTTCCAACACCACTCTGGCCTATAGAAAAAAACCCGAATGACTGCCTTTAAAACCTGAAGGAAGCTATCTGTGAAACTGCTTTGTTGTGTGTGCATTCACCTCAGAGTTGAACCTATGTTTTGATTCAGCAGTTTCAAAACACCATCATAAAGACTCTAGAAACGGACATTTCAGACTGAATAAAGGCCTATGGTGAAAATACAAGTATCTCATGATCAAAACTAATAAGAATCTGTTGTGAAACTGCTTTGCACTGTGTGCATTCACTTTTCAGAGTTTAACTTATGTTTGGATTAGGAGGCTGAGAAACACACTGCGTAGAATCTAAAAACAGATATTTCCAATGCCACTCTCGCCTATGGGGGAAACCAGAATGACTGGCTTTAAAATCTAGAAGCAAGATATCTGTGAAACTGCTTTGCTGTGTGTGCATTCACCTCAGAGATTTGAAATTATGTTTTGATTCAGCAGTTTAGAAACACACTTCATGTAGAATCTAGAAAGGGATATTTCAGACTGAATTGAGGCATATGGTGAAAAGACAAGTATGATCAAAACTAATGGGAAGCTATTTGTGAAACTGCTTTGTGATGTGTGCATTCACATTCCAGGGTTTAACGTATGTTTGGATTCAGCAGGTTAGAAACAATCTTTCTGTAGGATGTAAAAACAGATATTTCCAACTCTACTGTGGCCTATGAAGGAAACCTTTTGAAATAGTTTAAATAAGATTGGTACAAATTATTGTTTAAATGTCTTGTAGAAATGAGCTGTGACTCTATCTGATCCTGACTTTTTTAAAATTGACAATTCAAAATTAGCAACTCAATATTGCTGCTTACTATTGGTCTGATCATGATTTTTATTTCTTTCTGATTTAATCTGGGAATGTTGCATATGTCCAAGAGTTCGTTCACTTTCTCTAGATTTTCTAGTTTGTGTGTCTAAAGGTGTTCATCACAGCCTTGAATGATCTTTTATATTTCTTTGTTATTGGTTTTAGCTTCAATTTCATTTCTAATTGAGCTTATTTGGATCTTCCCTCTTCTTGGTTAATCTCAGTAATTGTCTGTCAGTTTTGTTTATCTTCTCAAAGAGCCAGCTTTTTTTTTGGTTTCATTTATATTTTGTATTTTTTTGTTGTTTCAATTTTATTTAATTCTGCTCTGATTTCTGTTACTTCTTTTCTTCTGCTAGGTTTATTTTTGTTTCTCTTGTTACTTGAGGTGTGACATTAGGTTGTCAATTTGTGCTCTTTCAGACTTTGTGATGTAGGCATTTAATTCTATGAGCTTTCTTCTTAGCACTGCTTTAGCTGTATTCCAGTGGTCTTGAAGTTGTGTCACTACTATCATTAATTTCAAATATTTTTAAATTTCTATCTTGATTTCATCGTTAATTAAAAAATCATTTTAGGCCAGGTGTGGTAGCTCATGCCTGTAATCCCAGCACTTTGGGAGGCTAAGGCAGATGGATCATCTAAGGTCAGGAGTTCAACACCAGTCTGGCCAATATGGTGAAGCCCTGTCTCTACTAAAAGTACAAAAAATTAGCTGGGTATGGTGGCGGGCACCTGTAATCCTAGCTACTTAGGAGGCAGAGGCAGGAGAATTGCTTGAACCCAGGAGGTGGTGTTTGCAGTGAGCCAAGTTTACACCATTGCACTCCAGCCTGAGAAGCAAGAGAAAAACTGCATCTAAAAAAAAAAAAAAAAAAAAAAAACATTCTAGAGTAGGTTATTTAATTTTCATGTATTTATATAGTTTTGAGGGTTCCTTTTGGAGTTGACGTCCAGTTTTATTCCACTGTGGTCTGAGAAGATACTTGATATACTAACGGTTTTCTTAAATTTGTTGAGACTTGTTTTGTGGCCTATCATATGGTCTATCTTGGAAAATCTTTCATGTGTTGATGAGAAGAATGTATATTCTGTGCTTGTTGTGAAGAATGTTCTGTATATATCTGTTAAGTCCATTTTTTTCTAGGGTATAGTTTAAGTTCATAGTTTCTTTGTTGACTTTCTCTCTTGATTTCTCTAGTGCTGCCAGTAAAGTACTGAAGTCCCCCACTATTATTATTGTGCTGCTATCTCACTTCTTATGTCTAGTAGTAATTGTCATAAATCTGAGAGCTGCAATGAATATAAATTTAGGGTGCATATAAATATAGGTGCATATTAACCTAGGAATGTAAAATCTTCTAGTTGGTCATTTTTTATTATGTCATGTCCTTCTTAGTCATTTTTTACATTTTTCTCTAAAGTTTGTGTTGTCTAACATAAAAATAGCTACTCCTGCTTGCTTTTGGTTTCCATATGTGTGCAACGTGTTTTTTCACCCCTTTACCCGAAGTTTATGTGAGTTCTTATGTGTTAGGTGAATCTCTTGAAGAGAGCAGATATTTGGTTGGTAGTTTTTAATCCATTCTACCATTCTGTATCATCTATTAAGTGTAGCATTTAGGCCACTTACATTCGATGTTAATATTAAAATATGAGGTACTGTTTTACTCATCATATTAGTTTTAACCTAGATACATTGTATTTTAAATTGTGTTATTGTTTTATAGGCCCGGTGAAATTTATGTTTTAGAAAGGTTCTATTTTGATGCACATCAAAGTTTTCTTTCAAGATTTAGAAGTCCTTTTAGCATCTCTGATAGTGCTGGTTTGGTAGTGACAAATTATCTCAGCACCTGTTTGTCTGAAAAAGACTTTATCTCTCCTTCATTTAGAAAGCTTAGTTTTGCTAGATGCAAAATTCTTGGCTGACAATTATTTTGTTTAAGGAGGCTAAAGTTAGGACCCTAATCACTTCTGGCTTGTAAGGTTCTGCTGAGAAATCTACTGTTAGTCCAATTGATTTTCCTTTATAGGTTACCTGATGCTTCTGTCTCAGCTCTTGAAACTATTCTCTTCATGCTGACTTTAGATAGCCTGACAACTATGTGCCTTGGTGATGATCTTTTTGCAATAAATTTCTCAAGAGTTCTTGGAGCTTCTTGTATTTGGATATCTAAATCTCTAGTAAGGCCAGATAAGTCATCCTCAATTATACCCTCAAAAAAGTTTTTCAGACTTTTAGTCTTCTCTTCTCCCTCAGTAACACCAATTATTCTTAGTTTTGGCATATATATAAAATACTTTAAGTTCTAGGGTACAGGGGCAGATCTTGAAGAATTGTTACATAGGTATACACATGCCATGGAGGTTTGCTACCTCCATGCCCCCATCACCTACATTAGGTATTTCTTCCAAAGTTATCCCTCTGCAATCTACCCCTGCTATTCCTCCCCACCCTCCAACACAACCCAGAGTGTGATGTTTCCTCCCTGAGCCCATGTGTTTTCATTGTTCAACACCCACCTATGAGTGAGAACACACGGTGTTTGGTTTTCTGTTCTTGTGTCAGTTTGCTGAGAATGATGGTTTCCAGATTCATCCATGTCCATGCAAAGGACATGAACTCATCCTTTTTTATGGCTGCATAGTATTCCATGGTGTATATGTGCCACATTTTCTTTGTCCAGTCTATCATTGATGGGCGTTTGGGTTGGTTCCAGGTCTTTGCTCTTGTAAACAGTGCCGCAATGAACATACGTGCACATGTCTTTATAATAGAACTATTTATAATCCTTTGGGTATATACCCAGTAATGGGATTGCTGGGTAACATGGTATTTCTCTTTATAGATCCTTGAGGAATCACCACACTATTTATGGTTGAACTAATTTACGCTCCCACCACAGTGTAAAAGTGTTCTCTTAAATGCAGATGGATTAAAGATTTAGACATAAGACCTAACACCATAAAAACCCGAGAAGAAAACCTAGGCAATACCATTCAGGACATAGGCATAGGCAAGGACTTCGTGACTAAAACACCAAAAGCAATGACAACAAAAGCCAAAATTGACAAATGGGATCTAATTACACTTGAGCTTCTGTACAGCAAAAGAAACAATCATTAGAGTGAACCAGCAACCAACAGAATGGGAAAAAATTTTTGCAAGCTACCCATCTGACAAAGGGCTAATAGCCAGAATCTGCAAAGAACTAGAGCAAGCTTATAAGAAAAAGCAACCCCATCAAAAAGTGGGCAAAGGATATGAACAGACACTTTTCAAAAAAAAGACATTTATGTGGCCAACAAACATGAAAAAGTGATCATCATTGCTGATCATTAGAGAAATGCAAATCAAAACCACATTGAGACACCATATTATGCCAGTTAAAATGGTGAACTTTAGGTTTGGCCATTTTTACATGATCCTATATTCTTTGAGACTGTTTTCTTTTGATTCTTTTTCTTTACCTTTTCTGATCAAGCTAATTTGAAAGCCTTGTCTTTGGGCTCTAAAATTCTTTTTTCTAGCCTATTGTTGAAACTTTCTATAGCATTTTGTATTTCTCTGAACGTGCTTTCATTTCCATAAGTTCTGATTGGTTTTTCTTTATGATATCTATCTCTCTAGAAATTTTTTAATTTATATTCTGGATTTTTAAAATTTATTTATGTTGCTTTCACCTTTCTCTGTTATTTCCTTGAGTAGCTTAATAACCTTATGTATATTTTATCTGGTAGCTTAAAGATTTCATCTTGGTTTGAATCCATTGTTGAGGAGCTCATGTGGTCTTTTGGGGGTGTTATAAGAACCCCCTTTTGTCATATTAGACTGACTTTTCTGACTCTTTCTTATTTGGGTAGACTATTTCTTCAAACTGTTCTTGAACTTATTTTTGATTTGACTGTAATTTTTTAAAAAAATATTTTTTCCCTCAAGGATCTGACTTTACTGTTTGTAGTTTATTACAGTCTAACTTGATTCTTGATACTTTTAGGGGTTAATTCTCTGTATGAGTTCCTTTGTTATAGACAGTCTTTGTGCACTGGATTTTCTAGGTACTGGTTATGTACTTGGTGTGTGGGCAAGTTTACTACCTCCTATGGGGTTGAAATGTCAAGGATCTTTTGAAGCTTCTCTTATTCTTCCATGGTGTACAGTTTTTGAATTCATTTAATTTTCCCCCAATATTTTATTTACTGACTTGTTGATTCAGGCTTCAGGCCAATAGGAAAGGTATCCCTGGGTAGACACCAGTTGTAGCTAAAGTAGGTGGGTAGATGTAATACCCAATGGAAGGCAGAAGTCCCAGTCTTGATAAAGGTGGTTAGAGGAGCTCTCAATTAGATGTAGTGAGGTTTTATTAGGGTAAAAGGTGGGAGTTAACTCAGCTCTCCTGCCAGGCCAGCAAGAAAGCTATCTGCTCCCAACCTCACTCCCATCCCAGTGTTCTAGCTATTGAGTTCAGACAGGCACCACTTTTTATCTTTAAAAATGTTGATGTTCCAAGTAGGGAGGAATTGTGACTCTGCCTCTTGTGATAGCCTGAATCTGGGGGGTTCTCCTCCTGTGGGAATGCAATTACCTCCAATTGTTAAAGGAAGGCTGTCTATAGGTGCATCTGTGCTGTATTATCATGGGAGCAGCCCCAGCTAAGTTTGCAGTGGTGTACCAGGGGTGAATAAGAACCCTTTCTCCCAGGCCCTTTATGATCACAGAGGCTGTCTGCCTGTTGGAGTAGAGATGCAGACTTTTCCTACTGTTCCTAACACTACAATTGTGTCTCTGCTGTAAAACCCTTCCTACCAGTGAAAATACCTGAAACTTAAGGCCTGCAACTCAGATTCATTTGTCCTATGGGGTGGTCCCTTGATATGGTGCTCCCTCCCTTCTCCTAGGAATGGGACTTTCTGAGAGGCAGACGACAGTGATTGTTATTGCTCCTCTGGGTCTAGCAACACAGTGGTGCTACCAGACTCTGGCCTTGTGCTGGAGAATGTCTACAAGGAATCCAGTGATGTGACCTGTCTTCAGGTCTCCCAGCAGGGATACCAGCACCATTTCTGGTGGAGGTGACAGGGGAGTGATATAGACTCTGAGATTCCTTGATTGTATATAGGCTTAGTGTGCTGGCTTTCATAAATTCTGGTTATAGTTGTAATAAACTTGTTATGTGGATAGACTCAGGACGTCTGGCTAGCCAGAGTGTTGTACTCAGTGGTAAAAGCTCAGATAGCCTAGCCATTGTCTTGTTCCTTGGTGCAGTGTTATTCTATTTAGAGGGACTGTAATGAATTGTGTTGGTTGGCCTCCAGCCAGGAGGTGGCACTTGCAAAAGAGCATCGCTATGGTACTAGCAGTGGGACCTGAGCTTGCCCTAAGTTGCCCAGAGGAAGTGTTCTGATTCCTCAAGTAAGGGGAGCATATTAAGCTCCCAAAAGTTTGTGTCCTTTGTGTTAAGCTACTAGGGTGGGTGGAGGGGTACCACCAGGTGGGGGCAGGATTAGGTGATTGTATGCTCTGACTCTCCTTGGGCAGGAAAGGACATCATCCCAGTGATGGTTGAAGTGTTGTTCTCAGGCCGCTTTGGCAGTGTCTCAGAGGGTAGTAATACTGTCTCTGCTGCACTGAAGAGTTGGCAAAGGGAGTGAGTAGTAGCGGATGGCAGTAAGCCTCACCCAGCTTCCATGCAGTTGGTGAGACTGACCTTACTCTCACAGTGCTCTGTTCTTGTGTAAGTTCACTGAGAATGATGGTTTCCAGATTCATCCATGTCTTTACAAAGGACACAAACTTTTATGGCTGCATAGTATTTCATAGTGTATATACACCACATTTTCCTTGTCCAGTTTATCATTGATGGGCATTTGGTTGGTTCCAGGTCTTTGATATTGTAAACAGTGCCACAATGAACATACATGTGCATGTGTCTTTATAATAAAATAATTTATAATCCTTTGGATATATACCCAGCAATGGGATTGCTGGGTCAAATGGAATTTCTATTTCTAGGTCCTTGAGGAATCGCTATACTGTCTTCCACAATAATTGAACTAATGTACAGGCTCTACCAACAGTGTAAAAATGTTCCTGTTTCTCCACATCATCTCCAGTATCTGTTGTCTCCAGATTTTTTTTAATGATCGCCCTTCTAACTGGCATGAGATGGTATCTCAATGTGGTTTTGATTTGCATTTCTCTAATGACCAGTGGTGATGAGCATTTTTTCATGTTTGTTGGCCTCATATATGTCTTCTTTTGAAAAGTGTCTGTTCATGTCCTTCACCCACCTTTGAAAGCATTTGTTTGATTTTTTTCTTGTAAATCTGTTTTAGTTCTTTGTAGATTCTGAATTTTAGCCCTTTGTCAGATGGGTAGATTGCAAAAATTTTTTCCCATTCTGTTGGTTGCCAGTTCACTCTAATTATTGTTTCTTTTGCTGTACAGAAGCTTGGAGGACAAGGATCACCTTAGGTCAGGAGTTCGAGAGCAGCCTGACCAACATGGAGAAACCCCACCTCAATAAATAAATAAATAAATACTATTGCATCTAACTGATTCTTCTCTCTCTTCTTTTTTATTAGTCTGGCTAGCAGTCTATTTTGTTGATCTTTTCAAAATGCCAGCTCCTGGATTTATTGATTTTTTTAAGGGTTTTTTTGTGTCTCTGTTTCAGTTCTGCTCTGATCTTAGTTTCTTCTTGTCTTCTGCTAGCTTTTGAATTTGCTTGATCTTGCTCTAGTTTCTTAAATTGTGACAATAGGGTGTCAATTTTGGATCTTTCCTCACTTCTCATGTGGGTACTTAGTGCTATAAATTTCCCTCTAGAAACTGCTTTAAATGTATCCCAGAGATCTGGTATGTTGTGACTTTGTTCTCATTGGTTTTGAAGACATCTTTATTTCTGCCTTCATTTTATTATTTATCCAGTAGTCATTCCAGAGCAGGTTGTTCAGTTTCCATGTTGTTGTGCAGTTTTGAGTGACTTTCTTAATCCTGAGTTTTAATTTGATTACTGTGGTCTGAGAGACTGACTGTTATGATTTCTGTTCTTTTGCATTTGCTGAAGAGTGATTTACTTCCAATTATGCGGTCAATTTTAGAGTAAGTGTGATGTGGTGCTTAGAAAAATGTATGTTCTGTGGATTCGGGGTGGTGGGTTCTGTAGATGTCTATTAGGTCTGCTTGCTCCAGATCTGGTTTTAAGTCCTGGATATCCTTGTTAATTTTCTGTCTTGTTGATCTAACATTGACAGTGGAGTGATAGTCTCTCAGTATTATTGTGTGGGAGTCTTAAGTCTCTCTGTAGATCATTAAGAACTTGCTTTATGAATCTGGGTGCTCCTGTACTGGGTGCATATACATTTAGTATAGCTAGTGCTTCTTGTGGCATTGATCCTTTTACCATTATGTAATGCCCTTCTTTGTCTCTTTTGTTCTTTGTTGGTTTACATTCCTTTTTATCAGAGACTAAGATTGCAGCCCCTGCTTTTGTTTGCTCTCCATTTGCTTGGCAAATCTTCATCCATTCCTTTTGAGTCTATATGTGTCTTTGCACATGAGATGAGTCTCCTGAATACAGCACACCAACAGATCTTGACTTATCCAATTAGCCAGTTTTTCTTTAGATTGCGGCATTTAGCCCATTTACATTTGAAGTTAATATTGTTATGTGTGAATTTGTTCCTGCTATTTTGATACTAGCTGGTTCTCTTGCCCTTTTGTTGATGCAGTTTCTTCATTATGTTGATTGTCTTTACCATTTTGTACTTTTTTGCAGCGGCTGGTACTGGTTGTTCCTTTCCATGTTTAGTGCTTCCTTCAGGAACTCTTCTAAGGCAGGCCTGGTGGTGACGATGTCTCAGCAATTGCTTGTCTGTAAAGGATTTTATTTTTCCTTCACTTATGAAGCTTAGTTTGGCTGTATAAAAAATTCTGAGTTGAAAGTTCTTTTTCTTAAGGATGTTGATGAATATTTGCCCCCAGTCTCTTCTGGCTCGTAGGGTTTCTGCTGAGAGATCCACTGTGAGTCTGATGGGCTTCCCTTTGTGGGTGACCTGACCTTTCTCTCTGGGTGCCCTTAGCATTTTTTCCTTCATTTCAACCCTGGTGAATCTGACAATTATGTGCCTTGGGGTTGCTCTTCTAGAGGAATATCTTTGTGATGTTCTTCTTTACATTTTCTGAATTTGAATGTTGGCCTGCCTTGCTAGGTTGGGAAAGTTCTCCTGGATAATATCCTGAAGAGTGTTTTCCAGCTTGGTTTCATTCTCCCCATCACATTCAGGTACACTGATCAAACACAGATTTTTTCTATTCACATAATCCAATATTTCTGGGAGGCTTTGTTCATTTCTTTTTACTCCTTTTTCTCTAATCTTGCTGTCTCATTTATTTCACTGAGTTGATCTTCAATCTCTGATATCGCTTCTTCTGCTTGATCGATTTGGCTATTGAAACTTATGTATGCCTCATGAAGTTCTCATGCTGTGTTTTTCAGCTCTATCAAGTTGTTTATGTTCTTCTCTAAGCTGCTTATTCTAATTAGCATTTCATCTAACCCTTCTTCAAGTTCTTAGTTTCTTTCCATTGTGTTAGAACATGTTGCTTTACCTGAGAAAAGTTTGTTATTACCCACCTTCTGAAGCCTGCTTCCGTCAATTTGTCAAACTCATTCTACATCCAGTTTTGTTTCCTTGCTGAGGAGAAGCTGTGATTCCTTGGAGGCAGAGAAGAATTCTGGTTTTTGGTGATTTTATCTTTCTGCAATGGTTTCTTCCCATCTTCAGGGCTTTATCTACCTTTGGTCGTTGAAGTTGGTGACTTTCGGATGGGATCTCTGAGTGGGTGTACTTTCTGTTGATGCTGAAGCTATTTCTTTCCGTTTTTTAGTTTTCCTTCTAACAGGCTCCTTTACTGCAGGACTGCTGGAGGTGCACTCCAGACTCTGCTTGCCTGGGAATCACCCACAGTAGCTGAGAACAGTGAAGATTTCTGCCTGTACCTTCCTCTGGTAGCTTCATCTTAAAAGGGTACCTGCCAGATGTCAGCCAGCGCCCTCCTGTGTGAGGTGACTCTGGGTGTACACGGTTCAGGGAGCTGACTGAGGAGGCAGTCTATGCCTTATCTGAGCTCAAGTACTGTGCTGGGTGCTTTCTTGCTCCCTTCTTAGCTGCTGGACAGGGACGTTTAAGTCTGGTGTAGCAGAACTTACAACCGCTCATTTTCCCAGGTGCTCTGTCCCAGGAAGGTGGGGCTTTTATTTATAAGTCCCTGACATGTTGCTGCCTTTTTTCAGAGAAGCTCTGCCCAGCAAGGAGGGATTCTAGTCACAGTCTGCCTGCAGAAGTGTTGCTGAGCTGCCGAGGGCTTTACCCAGCTGCTTTATCTTTCTTGCAATTTTGTTTACACAGGTAAGGTTAGAATTGCCTCAGTAATGGCAGGCTGCCTTGGTAATGGTGGACTGCCTGGTGTAGAGAGCCAGAATAGCCTACCCCTTCTGGGGGGATCAGCAGCAAGGCTGCTGTGAACTTTAGGTGAACTTGAAGAGAAGCAAAACCTTAATAGGGGAATGTGTATGTCTTGGAGAAGAGCAGTTGGACCTAGAGATAGATAACCAGCTTTCACTGACCTTGCTGCAAGATAGCTGAGGTATGTTAACTGAAGTATGAGCATTATAACCACAGGCTGTTCTGGCTAACTGCACCCTCCCTCTGCTATGTGCTTTGTGAACACATAAAATAAAGTACTTTGAGGCAGGACCGGGCCAGAGAAACTGAAATTTCATTTTCCTGGACTGCCTGACCCAGCTTTTCTCTATGTCTTTGTGTTTTTCTTTATCCCCTACCATACCCTCTTAGGTCTTTGAACCCTTGTGCAGCCTGGGACACAGCACACGTCAGATGTGGCACCCAGAACAGGTATCTGAGCACGGGAACAAGGAACAGAAAACAGTAAGGTGAGGGGACACTCGAAACCCTAGAGATAAATAATAATTGGCGAGCAAATTGAGGTGCGTGTCACCAGGCGTAAAATGGGGAATTCTTTATTGCGCAATTGCTTGTTACATGTAGAAGTGCTGCTCGCCCTCCTTAAAGGCGGGAGATAGTGTGTAAATAAAGAGCAGCTAGAGGATTTTCTAAGATGTATGCAGCAGATTTGCCCGTGGTTTCTAGAACAGGGCATGATTAGTTTAGCTACTTGGATGAGAGTAGGACAGCAGTTACATAGGAAATACACAGCTGAGGGACCTCAGAGAATGCCAGGTTATACGTTTGCTATTTGGTCTTTGATTAGGGATGCTTTAGACCCCCCCAATATGAGGCAGACAAGTTTAAGAGAAAATCGTTCTTCAGCAATTCTGTTTAAAGTGTAATATTATTCTGTTGGTGCAATATTTTATTATTATTTAAACTCAGGATATTCAGACCGACAGTATTGTATTTATTATTATTTAACCTCAGGATATTCAGACCGACAGGATTGTATTACTGCTCTTTCTAACACACTGAGGAAAGTTCAGGCTGTCTCAGCATATCTTAAAGGCCAGGAGACAAGTGAAGGTGCCGAGGTTGCCAAGCCTTCTGCCCCACCTATGGACATCCCTCCACCACCCCAAGACTTACTTAAAACTGCCTCCTCTTTTGAGAAGGAGGGTGATGGAGACCGCACAGAAAAGCCTTTGTCTCCAGAGTATCAACAAAAAATAGAGGATGAAATAACTAGAGAGAAGCAGGGCTGTTGGCCTCAAATGTTTGTAGCTCTCAATTTTGCTGACCCAAATCCCAGAGAACTCATGCAAAAAAAATGCAAAAGACATAATATAACTCCTTTTAAGAGCTCCCCTCTGCAGTCTGCTTTACGTGGGGTGATGGCAAGAGGGGAGGACGTTGAGGGGTTTCAGGTTTGCCCCGTGCTAATATGCCCAGGCCCTAATAATCCAGGGCAGATGCTGAGACAGCATAATCTTTTGTCTTTTAAATTACTCAAAGATTTAAAAACAGCTTGAGCCTCTTATGGACCTACTTATTTATTTGTAATAACTCTGTTGGATGCCTTAGCCAATGATGTCTTGGCTTCTAAGAATTGGTGTAACCTTGCAAAAGCATGCTTGGATCCGGGAGATTATCTTAAGATAAAAATCTGATTACCATGATAGATGTAGTCAGCAGACTGAACACAATACAGCTCATGGTGTGAATATATCTATGGATATGTTAGTGGGTAGTGGAACCTTTGAGCCCTTATGGAATTAGCTTGGCTATCCTTTAGAGGCTTATCAGCAAGTAAGTATTTGTGCTGCACAGGCTTGGAGGGCTCTTCCAGCCAAAGGTGAAAAGTCCCAGGAACTCAGTAAAATTATCGAGACCAGAGGATCCATATGCAGACTTTATTGCTCACCTCCTTCAGGCAGTAGGACGGCTTATAGCTGACCCAGAGGCTGGCAATGTGTTAACAAAGTAAATGGCTTTTGAAAATGCCAACAAAACATGCCAAGACATTTTGCTGCCTTACAAGGCTAAGGCTACTCTAAATGATTTCATTCACCTTTGTGCAGATGTTGGTTTGACGTATGTCCAGGGACTGACTTTAGCTTCTGCTCTTCAAGGTAAGCTTCCAGGATAATGTCCTGAAAAGAAATCTAAAACTTGTTTTCAGTGTGGCAAAATGGGACGTTTTGCCTAGAAGTGCAGGGCAGTGAGGGGGGGCCACTGCCCCCTGAAACTGTGGGGCTGCTTGTTGGGCACAGTAGTCTTACTTTAAAAGATTTTTTAGTACTACCTGAAGTTATAAATACTAATTACACAGGTGAAATTTTAGTCCAGACAAATGGAGAGTATTACAAGATTTATGAGCTATTAATGCCACAAAGCAGCCCATGGGTGCTCTGCAACCAGGTTTACCCACTCCAGCTGCTATTCCATTAGATTATCATCTTTTCGTTCTGGATCTTAAAGGTGTCTTTTTTTTTTTTTTTTCTATTCCCTTACATCCAGATGACTGGGAACGTTTTGCATTCTCAGTGCTTCCCCAAATTTTGAAGCACCTGTTGAGCGGTATTGTTGGCAAGTACTTCCTCAAGAAATGGTTAACAGCCCAACTTTATGTCAGTCCTCTGTGGCAGTTGCTTTAGAATCTACTAGACAAAAATATAAATCAGCATATATTATTCATCATATAGATGATATTCTTGTGACACATTCATCTGAAGAAATTTTAAGGCAAATTTTTGGGAAATTAGAATTGGCTCTTAGTCTGGTCTGGTGGTGGCACCAGAAAAAGTGCAAAAATTGGCTCCTTTTAAGTATCTAGGAACAATCATTTCTGGCCACACTATTCGTCCTCAGAGGCTGCAAATTCACTGGGACTGTTTACATAATTTAAATGGTTTTCAAAAACTTCTTGGAGATATTAATTGGCTTTGCCCTATGCAAAAATTGACTACTAGCCAATTAACACCACTTTTTACTATTCTGGAGGGTGATCCTGACCCTACTTCCCCTAGAACTTTAACTGAACCAGCAAAACTTGCTCTTAAACAGGTGGAAGATGCCATAGCTCAGGCTGTTAACTCGCATTAACCTACAACTTCCCTTAGATCTACTTATCTTAGAGACTGCTCATAAACCCATTGCAGTGCTGTGGCAAAAAGACTCCCCTGTGGAGTGGTTACATTTGGCTAACACCCCACCTAAGTCTTCAACACCTTACTACTCAGCAGTTGCTTCTCTAATAGCTAAGGGTAGACAGTGATGCTATCAGGTCTTTAGTCGAGACTCCAATACAGTCATTGTGCCATGGAACACCACTCAGCAATTGTGGCTGTGACAATTTGCTCAGGACTGGGAATTGGCCTTTATGTACTTTACAAGACAGATAGCATGTCATTATCCTTCATCTACAATACTTTCATTTGCACAACTACACCCATTTATTCTTCCTAAAATTGTCCAAACAAAACCAATTCCTTTAGCTCAATTAGTGTTTACTGATGGCAGCTGTTCAGGACAAGCCACATGTTTTACAGCACGCAGCTCTCTGGTGGATGCTGCCCCATTTACTTCTGCTCAGTGAGCTGAGCTTTATGCTGCTCATATGGTTCTCAGAGATCACTCACAGGCAGTTAATATCTACTCAGACAGCAAGTATGTGGTGGGAGCCATTCGACATTTAGAAACAGCCTCTGCCTCAAAAGAGATTTTTCAAATATTTACAATTCTGCAGGTCATGCTCCACCAGCAAAAGTATCTTCTATTTACTGTACATATCCACATTCGGATCTCCCAGGTCCTCTGACAGAAGGCAATGCAGCTGTGGACAATCTTGTCTCCCCCCGCCTAGTGGGTTCACTTATTTCCCAGACACAGAAATCCCATACAACATTTCATCAAAACGCTAGTGCTCTGGGCAAACAGTTTTCACTTACCAGAGAGAGCAGGCTAGACAGATTGTTAAAACTTGCTCTCCCTGCCAAACTTTCCTCCCAGTTCAAAACTTAACTGTAAATCCCAGAGATCTTAAGCCAAACACCTTGTGGCAAATAGATGTTACTCATCTGCCCTCTTTTGGTTGTTTGCAATATTTATAAGTGCTGGTGAATACTTATTCTGGTTTCATTCTCGCCCAACTGCTCTCAGGGGAAGTGGCCAAACATGTAATTAATTTTTGCCTTGACACCTTTGCTACCCTTGGTCTGCCTTGTTGTCTTAAGACAGATAATGGTCCTGACTACACTTCTGCTACTTTTGCTCAATTTTCTGCAACTTTTGCTATTTTGCATACTACAGACATTCCATATAATTCAATGGGTCAAGCTATTGTTGAGCGTGCTCATTGCACTCTCCAAAGTCAAATTGAAAAACAAGAGGGAGGAGGTTGTAGAGGAATTCCAGCTACCCGAGTTTCTCTTGAACTCCATACCTTTAATTTTTTAAACTGTGATGAATCTGGACATTCCCCCTAGGATAGGCACTTTGCCACCCGGGAAATACCGAAGGCATGGGTCTGATGGAAGGACCTCCAAACAGGACATTGGGAAGGACCAGATCCTGCTATGATGCGGGGGCAGCATTATTTTTGTGTTTCCCCAAAGGTGCCAGTCGTCCAGTGTGGGTCCCTGAACACTGCGTTTGACACAGCCATGGACCAGCAGAAAGTGGTGACACCGTTGAGGAGGCTGAAAGACAAAGAGGAGGGACCGAGGAGAAAAACCCACAGTTCCCGTGTTAGTAAATGACACATGGATACTTTAGGAAGAGCTGGAGCTCCGGAGCACTCCCCCTATTATGGAAGTTATAATTACACTGGATGGCCCACTGAGCCTCCTTTAATGTGTCTCCATGAAGGAGCAAACAGGTTGTATAAAGGCTTTCCAGAGGAAGAACTGTGCTAATGTGCTCCCTGTAAAGCATAATCTTTCTAAAAACTGGACAATGAATAGCTGGTCTCACAATACAGTTAATTGTGCTGGGTACCCAGAAGACATGCCAGTTGGAGCGTTCATCAGCAATGTTCTAACAACAAACCATGGGACTTTACAAAAGGAACTGTGGCGTCTGCTTGCTGCTATGGACTATGTCAATTTTTCCAGCATATTCACAAATGACATTCATGGACTAAAGCTTGTGTTTCCAGCCCTTATATGATTGTAACAGGGGAAGTCAAGGTAACTCAGTATGGAGGGGAATTTTATGTGTCTTGTATGAATTGTAATCTTACTTCCTGTGTATCTACTTATTATAAGGGACAAAATCTAGTGGTGTTAAAGTAACCTGTATATGTGATGATTCCTGTCAATTTAACAGAAGAGTGGTATGAGGATAGGAGTTGGGCAGTGTTGCAACACGTGGAAAAAAATGTTGTCTCGATAAAAGAACACTGGCATTAATTTTTGCTATTGTGACATTGACAGGAATTATTGCCAGTTCTACAGTGGCTAGCATTTCACTTTCTCAAAGTATTCAAACAGCCCATTATGTAAATCAATTAACATCAAATGTTTCTCAGCTTATGGCCACTCAGGAGGATACTGATCGCAAGTCAGAGGCCACACTGGCAGGTCTTGAGGCAGCCACTATGTTTAAAGGAGATGAGCTGGAAGCGATAAGGTTAAGACAAAGGCTCAGATGTCACAGTAATTATGTTGCTATCTCTGTGACTCCTTTGAATCGGAATTACACACAATGGAATTGGTAAACAGTTAAAAGGCAATTTAATGATCTCTAGGCCATTATAACTTAACCAATGACTTAATTAAATTACATCAGGAAATTGATGAAATGCAACATGCACACCTTGATATAGTGGACCCTGCAGAAATAGCAAGAATGATATTGGCTCAATTACAGGGATTTAATGCTTTTGGGATCTGAGGCTTGCCTCCTGGCTGTTTATGATACCTGTTATCTGTGTAATTATTCTATTTTTGTTATATGCAGTATTCCATATTTGTGGAAATCTAGACAGTAAAAACTTACATGCTAAACAGCATCATTTAAAATTAGAGGTGTTTGTACAAAAAAGAGGCACAGAGTCCTAGCAGAAGTTACAGGTTAAAGCTGAAATAAGAAATGTGGGTGTATATGTTCCTCAGTGACATGTGCTCTAATGTTTACAAGGCCATTAGCCTTTAAAAATAATATTGACTATGATGCTGCACCTCAACAGGTGGCTGGATAGTCAATGACGGGTAAGACCCTCAGAAGGGGGGCAACCTAAGACAGACACAGTCACAGTAAGGCCAGAAAACACTGGGGATGTGCCTAGCCAGCAATCCCTCCTGAGGCTTTGAGCATTACCCCACAATGCTGTAAACCTAGTTTGCCTTCATTGTGAAGGTGACACCTCCTGTTGAATTCAGCTTGGACATGAAATTCCTGTGTAGTCTGTTTGAATGTACTACACCCTACATATTAATAATAGTAGTGCTTAATGTTGTGCCAATTATTGCTATGCCAATTCACAGTTAAGGGGGAGATGTAGAGAGCCAGAGCAGCCTACCCCTTCTGGGGGGATCAGCAGCTAGGCTGCTGTGAACTTTGGGTGAATGCCAAGAGAAGTGAAACCATAATAGGGGAACGTGTATGTCTTGGAGAAAAGCAGTCAGACCTAGAGATCGATAACCAGCTTTCACTGACCTTGCTGCAAAATAGTTGTTAGCTGAGGTGTGTTAACTGAAGTATGAGCATTATAACCACAGGCTGTTCTGGCTAACTGCACACCCCCTCTGCTATGTGCTTTGTGAACATGTAAAATAAAGTACTTTGAGGCAGGATGGGGCCAGAGAAACTGATACTTTCACTTTCCCGGACGGCCTGGCCCTGCTTTTCTCTATTGTCCATCTTTGTGTTTTTCTTCACCCCCCCCCACCATTCCCTCTTAGGTCTTTGAACCCTTGTGCAGCACGGGATGCAGCACACATCAGATCTCGGTAATGGCAGATTGCCCTGGTAATGATGGACGCCCTTCACTCCACCGAGCTGGGCTGTCCCAGGTAGAGCTCAAACTGCCGTGCTGGCTGCGAAACTCTCAGGCAGTGGGTTTCAGTTTGCTGGTCTTTGTGGGAGTGGGACCCACCGAGCAAGATTACTTGGCTTCCTGCCTTCAGCTCCCCTTTTTTTCAGGGAAATGGGCGACTCTGTCTTGCAGGCCTTCTAGGCGTCAGTTAAAACAGCTGTCCAGATTTATGCTGGAAACCTGTTGTGCTTGTTGGCCCGGCAGGAAATTTCCTGGTCTGTGTGTCCTAAAAATGGTGGGAGAAGTGCAGTATCTGAACTGGAGTGCCGGAGTGGCGGGAAAAGTTCCTATGGCCTTCGTTGGGTAGGAGTAGGGGGTCCTGTTTCACTTCCTGGGTGAGGCAGTGCCCCACCCTGCCTTGGTTTGCCCTCCTTGGGCTACACTCACTGTCAAACCAGTCCCATTAAGATGAACCTGGTACCTCAGTTGGAAATGCAGAGATCACTCGCCCTCTGCATCGCTCTGGCTGGGAACTGCGCCCTGGAGATGTTCCTATTCGGCTGTCTAGTTTTCCTGTAGTAAATTTTTCAATTTGAGAAGTTCAGTTTGGTTCTTTTTAAAAATGGCTGTTATCTTTCAGCTCTTAGATGATTTTTTTTTTTTTAATATTGGGCTTGAACTTTCTTCTACATCTCATTGAGCTTTGTTGCCATGCAGATTCTAAATTCTATGTCTATTATTGTAGCCATTTCAGTCTTGTTAAAAACCACTGCAGAGGAGCTAGTGAAATCATTTGGAGGTAAGAAGACAGTCTGATTTTTAGAATTAATGGAGTTTAAAAAATGTTTTTTATTATGCTTTAAGTTCTGAGGCACATGTGCACAATGTGCAGGTTTATTACATAGGTATAAACGTGCCATGGTGGTTTGCTGCATTCATTACCCCATCATCAACATTAGGTATTTCTCCTAATGCTGTCCCTCCCCTAACCCTCTAGCCCCTGGCAGGCCCCAGTGTGTGATGTTCCCTCCCTGTGTCCACTTCTTCTCATTGTTCTACACCCAATGATGAGTGAGAACATGAGGTGTTTGGTTTTCTGTTCTTGTGTCAATATGCTGAGAATGATGGTTTCCAGCTTTGCCCATGTCCCAGCAAAAGACATAAACACATCTTTTTTATGGCTGCATAGTATTCCATGGTGTAGGAAGATAGCCAGGGGAAGACCTGTGTTACTACGGTTAAATGATTAAAGCTTTCTTTGCTTTTTATACACTGAGATTTGTGCCATGGATCAAATATCAAATTAAGAAAATTCGGAAGTGTGGTACAGTAAAAGCAAAGCAGAGATCAAGCAGGAACAGAAGACCTATAGCAAAGACAACCTGAGAGTGCCTTTATAACAGTGGAAACACTGCGGTGTGGTTGCAAAGCAGGACAGACTGCTGTGGACCCATGATCTCGTCCAAACATAGGGTCTGCATGAGGGTCTCATAAAGAGGGCTTGTGAAAGAACTCTGGGGAGGAATGCAACCTCTGTTCACAAGACTCTGGAGAGTCTTTGCAGATGGGACCTTGCAGGACAGGAAAGTCTTGCAGGGTGGAGATAACCGGAACACCACAGGCTCTGCCTATGTTCTCAGAATATGGAGTCTTTATGATCACTGTGTGTCCCCAATACTCGGGAGATAAAAGCCCCTTAATGCATTGTGTGTGGTCAGACCTTATGGTGCCTTATCTGCTCTATTTGCAGATGCACCTGGATAAACAATGAGTAATAAAACTGAGTATCCTTTCTTAGAAGAACCACATTTGCTATTCAATGCTGCAGACATATTCTCTTCCCCTGGCCATCTTCCTTCTCAACCCATCTCCCCACAGCCTGCAAGATTAAGATAATGCACTTAATAAAAGCGTGTGGAGCCCGGAGCTCATTGCCAACATGGCTCACACCACAAAAGTGCATTGGCCCTCTGGACCCATGCCGTTGAATTCTACTCTTGTCTCTGTCTTATTTCTTTTCTCACTCCCTCGTCACCTCTTGGGCTCAGGGCACCCACGTACAGGGTTGGGTTGGATCCCAATACCATGGTGTGTATGTGCCAGTTTCTTTATCCAGTCTATTATTGATGGGCATTTGGGTTGATGTGAAGTCTTTGCTGTTATAAAGAGTGCCGCAATAAACATACCTGTGTCTTTATAATAAACTGATTTACAATCCTTTGGGTATATACCCAGTAATGAAATTGCTGGGTCAAATGGGGGTGTCCACATTTTTCTTGCTGATGACTCAAAAACACTGCAAATACCTAATGTCCAACCAGCCTTGAATTCTGATCTTCTTCCTACATCTCTTTATTTTGGTGATCTACCCAGTTGTGGAAGCAAGATACCCAGTCTGTCTTGTTTTCATCATCTCAGACAGAAATTTGTTCCTGTAGAAATTTTTCTTTACGTTGAAATAATGCATATTTCAAGTTATAAAAAGAGATACTTAATATGTCTAAAAATCTTCAATACTTTAAAAATCCTTTTAAAAGAAAAGCAAAGGTTTTTGTTTGTTTTACCTTGACCTTTAAGCCCTGTATGATATGGTTTCTACTTATCTTTTTCACTCATTTCTCCCATGATCTCAGGAATCTAGCCACACGGTCTGTTCTTTTGTCAAATGATATTTCTGACCATTAGACCTCTTGCTTTTTTGTCTTCCTTCTTTATCTGTCTGGAACATTCTTCCCTCACTTAATTCCATAGCCAATTGTTTCCCATATTTGTTTCTCAGATTTTGTCTTTCTCTAAGGGAATCCATTCCCAGGAAAGTGTTTTCTTTGCCTTTTCTTAACAGTTTGTCTTCTTAGCCTTTCAACCATTGTATCTCAGGAGTCCTACATCTGGCCTCATTCTTGCCATATTATCACCACTTCCACTTCCTTTACTATGTGGAGAAATTTTGGTTGGTTCTACCTAGTATCTCTCAGCTGGTACACTTTCTGCCACTTTTTTTAAGAGATGAGGGAAGGTGGGGCTCACTATGCTGCCCAGGCTGACCTCAAACTCCTGGGCTCAAGGCATCCTCCTGCCTCAGTCTTCCAAGTAGCTGGGACTACAGGCATGTGTTACTTCACCTGGCTTCTCCAGCCATGTTTAATACAGTTGTAAGGCATGCTAAAGGCCAAGATGATGGGAGTAAAATAGCACTTGTTCTTAGAAAATCAAAGATCTCAGAGCTGCATGATACATAATTATTATACGATAAGGTAGTTATTGGAGAGATATGACATTTTCATGAATAGTTACAAATACATGAAAGATGTATTTGCAAAAGACACATAAGACATGTGTATGGTTAAGTCCTAATGGTGACAATCTTGTTAAGGGGGAGATAAACATAGAGGAGGAGATTCTATGGAAGTGATATTCTTGAACATGAGGAAGGGGGTAATGTTTAAGATACATGTGGCATGGTTTATCTTTTCTGTTGAAAAATGAGGAAAGAAGGAGGACAGTGTATAGATGTGGTAGGTTATAGAATGTTCGTATTTTGTTGATAATCTCAGCACTTATGTGAATCATTAGGTTTGGTCATCTTTTAAACTGGAAGGAAAGGTGGAGATAAGGAGTTTGAAGAGAATCGAGATGGCTTGGAAAACTTTTCTGAACACAAGAGTTGAGCAAAGAAAAGAATAATTCTGCTAAGTGTGAGTTGTTCCCACTGAGATTACTATTGTGAATGTATTAGAATCCGGTTTGTCCCATTGTGTGATCTTCTTCAGCAGCACCTAGCTGACCTGGTGCTGGCTTAGAGAAAGCAAGTATCTGGTTTGGTCCAGATTGGAGATTTACCTTGATGGATGCAATGAAAACACAGATGGGTTATAGAGTTAGAATATTTGTCCAAGTTTTTTTTTTTTTTTGAAATGCCGGTTTTGCGTACTCTGTGGTGGCCAAGGAGGAAGCGTGTTCTTAATAAGCCCAAAGCACAACAACTAAAAATTATTTTTTCCTTATAAATGTTTATAAATGTTTCTGCTATTTATCTAAAATTTTAAAATATTATTTATTGTAAATCTCTTATCAACATGCTGTAATTTAATTTCCCATCTGTGGAGAGTTTTAGAGAGAGTTACAATTTAATTCAATAATTTTTCATTCAATTCTATATGTGAAATGGGACCAACCTCTAAAAAGGTTCTTTATAGAAATGTCTTTTCTCACTGAGTAGCTTTTCTTGCCTTTTGCTACACTAGAAGAAAATCAGTTTAAATAGTCAAGGGCCCAGCCGCAAGCACATGGCACATTCTTAAGAAATATAATTTGAAGACAGTTTATTTGGAGAGGGGTTATTCACAAAAGTTTGTCTAGACATAGTAGAGCTGTAAGGGAAATTGCTAGTAGCAGCAACCTTGGGAAGTGTCATGACCTTTGGTTAAGAGATATAATCTGGCCATGCTATCCTTGGATGTATAGAGTATAAATATTTTACTTTCCTCCTTCCATCCATTCTCCAACTGGCTAAACTCAAATGGGAGGGAATTTTGTTGTGATACATACTAATTAGCTTTTTAAGGTCTAGAGCAGGGTGGTAAAAGGTGGAGTATGAATCTGGAGGCTGGAGGGCCAAATGGAGAAAGAGAACTAAC
This sequence comes from Sapajus apella, assembly GCF_009761245.1. Taxonomy (NCBI): domain Eukaryota; kingdom Metazoa; phylum Chordata; class Mammalia; order Primates; family Cebidae; genus Sapajus; species Sapajus apella. The sequence continues at coordinate 374,571 of NW_022436962.1, forward strand.
ATTTTAGCTATTTTTCTAAATGAAATTCTGCTTCAAACCTATTCCCCTCCGTGGATTTGAAACCCACCTTCCTGATGGGTTCCGTGTAGGCAGCCCCTGAGTACCATAGTATTTTGAGGATTAGGGGTTGGCTGAGAACCGTGTGACAAGGGGGGCAGGCTGGAAGAAAGCAGAAAGCCCAAAGTTTCCAGACCCTGCCTTGCCACGTGGTCCCCCATCCAAGCATTTTTGGGCTGAGGCACCCTCAGGATGCCATGGCAACTGGGGCCTAAAAGAACGAACCCCCATGGGGAAGTCTCAGGCCAAGGTGGCGGCACAGGTGGGCAAGAAAGGGGGTGTCACAGGATGAGAAGGTGGTTGGGAAGAGTTGCCAAAAGCAGTGGAAAGCGGGAAGTGAGCAGGAGGCCAAAAGCCTCCAGCCACTGGACTCCCCAGGTGGTCTCTTATCTAAGCCCCAGCCACACTCTACTCTGCTCAGCTTCTGTGCTGGGGTGCCTTCAGGCTGCTGTGCCAACTAGGATCAGCCAGGATGGACCCCCATGGAAAGATCCCAGTCCTTTTGGGAGGCACAGGTGGACAGAAAATGGTGTCCAGAGAGTCTGGGGTTGGTTAAGTAGTGTTGCCACAATCGGTGAAAAGCGAGAAAAGAGTGAGAAGCAAAAAGCCCTCAGCCCCAGTATTCCCAGGAGGTCCCCCATCCATGTTTCAGTCAAGCCCAACCCTGCTTAGCTTCCAGGCACCCTAAGGCTGCTTTGGCCCACGGGCCCTGCTGGGGACAAAACCCCAGAAGGAGGTCCCAGGTTGCAGCAAGAATGCTGGCAGGCAGAGGCCCAGAGAGTACTAGGGTTGGACCTTGCTGGGCCTTGGATGGGAGACTGCCCATAAATACAGGGGGGCTGTATTTTGCCTTTCTGCCTTCTTCAAGCTCTCCTCACTTGTCGCAATGCTTGCCAACCGCCCCTGACACACTGTCCCCTCTTTCCTACTTGCCTACACCCCCACCATGGCCTGGGGCTTTCCTGAGTGTGTTTGTCTCAGTAGCCCCCAGGCGCCACAGCAGCCCTAGCACCCTGCAGCCTGGAAGCTAAGCAGGCTGTGGTCTGGCTGGCCCTTAAATGGAAGACCACCTGGGGAGATGGGGATTGGAGGCTTTGGCTCTGATTCCTTCCCTTTCTCTCCCACACTTGTCACAAGGCTTCCTACGCACTGCCTGACACTCTGGCTATTTCACGTTCCCGCCTGCCTGTGCTCCCGCCAAGAACAGGGACCTTTCTGTGGGTATCTGTCCCCACAGCAGCCTGCCACCATAGCACCCTTAAGGCGAGCAAGTCCAGAAGCTAAGCAGGGTCAGGCTTGACTGGGGTTGGGATGGAGGACCACCTGCAGAGATCAGGAGCTGGAAGCTTTTTCTTCCTTTTCTTCAGCTTTGTTCCGCTCGCCCCAACCACACCTTGGCTCACCGGCCCCCTCTGTTCTGCCTGTCTGCACCCCCATGGCAGCCTGGGACATTCTTGCAGGTATTCGCCTCGCAGCCCTCAGTCGCCATAGCACTCTTTGAGGGGACCCCAGTGTGGAAGCAAAGCATGGTTGAGCCTGGCCAGGGTTGGATGATGGCTGCCTAGACTGGGAGCTGTAGGCTTTTTCCTTCCCATTCCCTTTTTGCGTTCCCCTGCTCGTTGTAATGCTTCCCAACCGCACCCTGACTCAGGCTCCTGCTTTTTCGTCAGCCTGCAAGTCCGTCGTGGCCTGGAACCTTCTCATAAGGGTTTGCTCCGTTAGACACCGGGCGCCATAGCACCCAGAGTGCACTTTAGCTTGGGAGCTAAGCAGGGTCTGCCCTGGCTGTGGTTTGGATGGGGGACCTCCTGGGGGGACAGGGGGATGAAGACTTTTAGATTATTGGTTTCTTTCCGCATTCCCCCCATTGCTGCAACACTTTCCACCCCCTAACTTTCTGTCCAGCCCTCTTCCACATGCCTGTGCCCCTTCTTTGGCAGAGGACCTCCCTGAAGGGGTCTGTTTAAGAAGTCACCGAGCGACATCACAGCCTGAGGGTGCCTCAGGCCAAAGGCTAAGCTGGGTTGGGCCTGGCTTGGATGGGTGACAGCCTGGGGAGGCGGAGGCTGGAGGCTTTTAACTTCCAATTCCCTTTACAATTCTCCCTGCTTGTCCCAAAATTTCCCAACCGACCTGACACTCTGGCTTGCACTTTTTCACTCCCACATGCCTGCACCCCTGCCACGTCCTGAGGCATCCTTGAGGGTGTTCGTCCTAGCAGTCTGACAGTGACCCAGCATAGAAGCTAAACAGGGTCGAGCCAGGTGGGGCTTGGATGGTGGATTGCCTGGGAATACTGGAGGCTAGAGGCTTTTTGCTTCCCACTCCCTCCGGTTTTTTGCTTGTCGTAATGCTGTGATGCTCCACACCACCTACTAACTCTATGACCTTCACTCTCCAGCCTGCCTGCTCCCCGCTGTGGCAGGGACTTCCGTGTGGGGGTCTGTCTTTGCAACTCCTGGGTGCAATAGCAGCCTGAGCTCTCCCCAGCTCAGAGCTAAGCAGGGTCGAAACTGGCTGGGGCTTGGATGGTGGAACACCTTGGGAGATAAGGGCCTGGAAGCTTCTGACTTCCAGCTCCCTTCCCACTTTCTTCTGCTTGTCACAACGCTGTCCAACTGATCCCTGATGCTCTGGCCCCTTCTTTTTTGTCCCTGTGCATCCCTGCTGTGGATCGAGAACTCCCCTTGGAATCCATTTCAGCAGCTACCAGGTGCCACGGCAGCCCTCGACGCTGTTATGGGGGTCCACTCGGCAGCCCCTGGAAACCACAGCAGCATGAGGCGGCCCCAGTGTGGAAGCTAAGCAGCGTCAAGCGTGGCTGGGGCGTGGATGAGGTGGATGATGGCCACTTGGGAGAGAACAGGATGAAGGCTTTTTTCTTCCTGCTCCCTTTTGCTTTTCCCTGCTTGTTGCAATGCTTCTCAATCGCCCCTGACCCAGGACCCCTCCTTTGCCTTAGCCAGAAAGCCCATCGTGGCCTGGGGCCTCCCCATAAGTGTTCATCCCGGTAGAACAAGGTGCCCTTGCTGGGGACCTAAGCAGGACTGGGGCTTGTTTGGGGGGACCGCTTGGGGGACAGGGGGCTGGAGACTTTTGGCTTCTTGCTTCCTTCCCGATTTCCCCAATTGTCTCATCGCTTCCCAAGCACCCTCTGACTCTCTGGCCAGCCCTTTTCCACCTGCCTGTGCTACTGCCATGGCTCAGGACATCTCTGAAGGGTTTTGTCTCTGAAGTCACTGAACATCATCACTGCCTGAAGGCACCTCAGCCGAAAGGCTAGGCAGGCTTGGTCTGGCTTAGGCTGGGATGGGCAACAGCCTGGGGAGATGGATGCTAGGGGCTTTTGGTTTCCGGTTCCTTTCCCAACTTCTCCTGCTTCTCACAAGAATTCCCAACTGCCTCCTGAAATTCTGGTTTTCCCTTTCCCATTCCCACAGGCCTGCACCCCCACCACATCCTTGGACATTCCCAAGGGGGTTAGCCCTAGCAGTTTTTGGGTGCCATAGCAGCCTTAGGGCACCCCAGGCAAGAAGCTTAGCAACATCGGGCCTTGGATTGGGGACTGCTTGGGAAAACCAGAGGGTAGAGGATTTTGGCTTCCTGCTCACTCTCAGATTTTTTGCTTATCGATATGCTTCCCAGTCGCCCACTAACTCTGGCCCCCTTTTTCCAGCTGACCTGCTCTACCCCATGGACAGGGACCTTCCCGTGAGGCTCCATCTAGGCAGCCCCTGAACACCGTAGCAGTCCAAGTCAGCGGGTGGTTGCAAATCGTCGTAACAAGGCAGGAAAGTGGAAAAAGTGCAGGGAAAAGACTGTGGGACTTTCCACATGGTCCCCCATCCAAGTGCCAGCCAGGCCTGACCCTCCTTAGCTTCCGGTACCCTCAGGCTGCTATGGCAACTGGGGTTGCCAGAACAACCCCCCACAGAGAAGTTTTAAGCTTAGGAGGGGGTGGAAACAGACAGGAAATGAAGGGTCAGAGATTCCAAGGGTGGTTCGGAAGTGTTGCTAAATGAGGGAGAAAGTGAGAAGTGAGCCAGAGGCCAAAAGCCTCCAGCTACCAGATTGCCCAGGCTGACCCTTATCTAAGCCCTAGCCGTGTCCTACACTGTTCAGCTTCCATTTTTGGGCCCCCTCAGGCTGCTATGCAGACCAGGGTCAGCTGGGAACAACCCTGACGTGGAGGTCCCAGTCCATTTTGGGGGCACAGGCGGCAAAAAAATGGTATCCAGAGAGTCCGACAGAGGTTAAGAAGAGTTCCAACAAGCAGGGGAAAGCAAGAAAAGAGGGAAGCCAAAAGCCTCCACCCCTGGTCTCCCCAAGTAGTCCCCCATCCAAGCCTCAGTCAAGTCTGATGCTGCTTAGCTTCCAGGTCAAGATGCTCTCAGGCTGCTATGGCCCATGGGACCTGCCAGGAGAAACTCACAAAAAGGTCCTGGGCTGAGGCGAGAATGCTGGCAGGCGGGGGCCCGGAAGCTAAGCAACGTTGTCTGGCACGGGATTGGATGGGGAGCTACTTATAAAAACCAGGGGCTGGAGGTTTTTGCCTTTTTGCTTTTTTCAAGCTTTCCCCTGCTTATCCCACCATTTCTTAACTGCCCCATGACTGTCCCCTCTTTCCTGCTTGCCTATGCCTCCACCTTGGCCTAGGGTGTCAAAGAATAAAAGCTAAGCAGTGTCAGGCCTGACTGGGGCTTGGATGCAGAACTGCCTTTAAAGACTGGGAGCTGCAGTCTTTTGCCTTTTTGCCTTCTTCAAGCTTTCCCCTATTTGTCCCTATGCTTCCCAAACACTCAGTGACTCTGTTTTCCCTCTTTCCTTCTTGCCTATGCACTGCCGCCCCTGCGCTGTGTCCTGGGACTTCCCTGTATGGGTTTGTATCAGCAGCCCCCAGGCGCCAGAGCAGCAGGGTCTGGCTTGGCTGGGGCTTCGATGGGGGACAACCTGGGGAGATGGGGGCTGAGGGCTTTGGATTCCTGATTCCTTCCCACTCTCCCACGATTTTAGCAACGCTTCCCAAGTGCCTCCTGACACTTTGGTTTTCAATTTCACGTTTCTGCCTTCCTGCACCCCTACCAAGGATAGGGACCTTTTGCGGGTGTCCGTCCCAGCAGTCCTCTGTCACCATAGCAGCCTAAGGGGGCCCCAGCACAGAAGCTAAGCAGATTCAGGCCTTGCTGGCCATGGGACCTCCCTGGAGTGGTCTGTCTGTGAAGTCGCTGAACGCCATTGCAGACTGAGGGTGCCTCAGCCTGGAAGCTAAGCAGGGTTGGATCTGGATTGGGGTGGGATCAGGGACTGTCTGGGGAGGATTTTGGCTTCCGGTTCCCTTCCCTGAGACGTTAGTCACCTTAAGTCACCACCTGCAGAAGTCTGACCTGCAGACCCTGACTCAACGATGGACGAATAAATGTACTCGCACACCATTACAGTGATACACGCCGGCTAGGGACAGCCGTTGGCTGTTTTCAGAGGGCAAAATGCAACCAAGTGACCAAGACCCTCTGTCCATCCGCACATGTATTCATAACAGAGGTTCTAAGTCAACACCCTTGTGGATAATTAACATGGGTAAAAGAGTGGCTTTATGAATGATAAAAGCTTTAGATTCCAGGCTCAGAGTAAACACTATCGACAGGTAATTCACTTTCAATCTCCCTCTGAGAGAGCCATCCAGAGTAGAGACAAAGGGATGTGGAATAAAGACTTAAACTGGGAAAAGCCTCTTATTGTCCCTATCTTCTCCCTAACTTAATGGACTGGCCAGTCGCCTTCGGCCAGCTTCAGTAAAACCTTTTAGCCTTCCAAAATGTTTGCGACTATAATCTATAACTTTCCCTAAATATTTTCTGTAATATTTGGCCAACCACCTCAAGTGAATTCCAACACTTCTGAATTTCCCCTGCTTGTCGCAAAGCTTCCCAACCATCCCCTGACACTCGGGCATTCTCTTTTACACTCCCACATGCCTGTGCCTCCGGCGTGTCCTGGGGCGTCCCCAAGGGGTTCTGTCCTAGTGGCCCTTGGGTGCCATAGCAGTCTGACGGTGCCCCAGCCTAGAAGATAAGCAGGATTGGGCCTCGGTGGGGCTTGGATGGGGGAATGCTTGGGGACTAGAGGCTTTTGGCTTCCTGTTCTTTCCCGGGTTTTTTGCTTGTCACTACGCTTCCCAACCACCAGCTAAGTCTCTGGCCCTCAGTTTCCAGCTTGCTTGCTCCCTCCATGGCCAGGGACCTCCCTATAAGTGTCCGCCAAAGCAGCTCCCAGGCACAATAGCAGCCTGAGGTCGCACAAGTTCAGAGCTAAACAGGGTTGGGACTGGCTGGGGCTTAACACTTAAGAAGACAGTGGTCTGCAGGCTTTTGGCTTCCCACTCCTTTCCCACTTCTTCTGCTTGTCAAAACACTTCCCAACTGACCCCTGACCCTCTAACCTCCTCTTTTTCATCACCGTGCACCCCTGTTGCGACCCAGGACCTCCCTGTGGGGCCTGCTTTAGCAGCTACAGGGCGCCATAGCAGCCTGAGGGCTCCTCAACTCAGAAGCTAAGTAGGGTCGGGCCTTGCTGCAGCTTGTAATGAAGGACCACCTGAGGAGACCAGGGGCTGGAGGGTTTTGGTTTCCAGCTCCCTTTCCACTTTCCCCGCTGGCCGCAATGCTTCTCTACCACCCCTTATTTCCTGGCCTCATTTCTCCCTGGCCTTTACCCCTGCCATGGTTCTGGACCTCCCCATGGGGCTCTGTCTAGGCAGCCCCTGAACACCATAGTAGTCTGAGAGTCAGGAGGTGGTTGAGAACAAGGGGGGAAGTGGGAAAAGAATAGAAAGCCAAAAGCCTCCAGTACCAGTGTTTTCACACACTGTCTTCCATCCAAGCTGGGCCCTATATTGGACCTGGCCATAGCACAGACCCAGCACTTTGGGAGGCCAAGGCAGGTGGATCACCTGAAGTAGTGAGTTCAAGACCAGCCTGGCCAACATGGCGAAACCCTGTCTTTACTGAAAATATAAGAATTAGCTGGGCGTGGTGGCAGGCACCTGTAATCCCAACTACTCAGGAGGCTGGCACAGGAGAATCACTTGAACCCAGGAGGGTGAGCTGAGATTGTGCCACTGCACTCCAACCTTGGCAACAAGAGCACGACTCCATCTCACAAAAAAAGGTTAATGTGCAAAATAGTTCCAAGTTTTTAAAGTTGAGTGTTCTGAGCAGTAAACTTTGATTCCTGAAAAATTTACTTACCAGAACATTCTTCAGTGATGTTCAAGAAGTGAGGTGTGTTTGCTCTATAAAGATGAGTCAGAAGTAGTCAAGAAGCAGGGGGCTTGTCAACTCTGCCACACCAGAAATGACACTCAGCAGGGCTTAGCAATAGTAGTCTCCCCTCTAAACCCACAAGGTAAAGTCTAGGAGGAAACCAGAGGAGAGTTAGCCAAGTTACAAAGGAACTGCTGAGGCTGGGAGGCCCCACAGGAAGGAAAATGCCAGAAAGATAGAAGCTTCTGGCCATAGTGTTCTCACGCAGATTGTAATAATTAAAAAGAAGCTTTGGCAGCCATCCCAGAGCAAGCCATGAGGAGAGACGGGGTCACAGAGCTGCCTGGCAGTTCTAGAGTTAAGTGAGGACCTGGAGAAGTGGAAGTCCAGAGGGCGGCCTGCATCTGTATGGCCGGAATCAAGTCCATCACTATTCTCCTCTCCCTCCCAACTGTCACTGCAAGATCCTGTTCTGCCACTTACTAGCTGTGTGGCCTTGGGCAAATTACTTAATGTTTCTGAGCCTCAGTAAATGGTAGCTAACATTATTGTTATTAAAAGTGGTTAAATCTTTACAGGGTCATGCACAGCCATAATTAGGTAACACTGGAAGATGCAAACATTTCTTGTGATGCATTAGGTGATAAGTATTTTAGACACCATAAGCCAAAAAGCATTACTGAAATCCATGTATATGTTTCATACACACATAACTACAGGCACTCAGACAGTGGCTTTCTCGTCAACAGCAATGACTTTCTGGCCAAGACTGGATTGATTAGTGGTTCTTCTCATGACACATTTTCATATGAAGTGTCAAAGGCTGCTGTTTTCTTTGTCCTATCATTACACAACATTAGGTAGGCACACTCTGGCTCCACTCCTGGAACCTCAAGATGGGGACCGAGAAGTGAGAGGTCAGGTGTTTCTCTTGCCTGGAAGTTCTAGCTGCAGCCCCAGCTCTGGGCTCACCCTGGGGCCCTATGTTAGTGCATTCCCAGGCCAGGGCCGGCTATACTCTGCCCTCCTCGTAACACCTGGGGAAGCTGAGATAAACCAGATGTGTCAGTGGCCAGAGAGAAGGGCAGCAGCTAGTGTGGTCACTCAGTGGGGCCTCCCCTGCATCCCTGGACTGATATGGATAGCTGATAGGAAAATAAGAAACCTGAACAGACCAGTAACGAGTAATGCAATTAAGGTAATAATAAAACGTCTCCCATCAAAGAAAAACACAAGAATCATGGTTTTACTGCTGAATTCAATGAAACATTTTTAAAAGAGCTAATACCAATTTTACTCAAAATATTCCCCCAAAAATGAAGAAGAAGGAATACTTCCAAACTTGTTCTGTGAGGCCAGCACTACCCTGGTACAAAAACCAGACCAAAACACAATACAAAAAAGAAAACCACAGGCAAATATTCCTGATGAACACAGATGCAAAAAATCCTCAACCAAATACTTGAAAATTGCATTTGACAAGACAATAATAAACACATCATCTGCCATGATTAAATGGGATTCATCAGAGCAATATGAGGATGAGCCAATAAACACAAATAAATAAATGTGCTACATCACTATTCAGCAAATCAAGGAAAAAAAAACATTTCAGTAGATGTTGAAAAAAATAAAATTCAACATTCCTTCATAAAAATTCAAGAAAGCTATTTCATTACTGCTACCACCAAAAAAAAAGATAGCTAGAGATAACCAAAAAGTTGTAAGACCCCACAATGAAAACTGTAAAACAGACATAAAAGATATTAAAGCAGACACATGTAGATGGAAAGATATCCCATGTCCAAACACTAGAAGAATGTAGTTAAAATATCTGTATCACTCAATGTAATCTACAGAATCAATGCAATCCATGTTAAATTACAAAATACATTGTTTATAGAAATAAAAAAAATCTTAAAATTCACATAGAAATGCAAAATACCTCAGATAAACAAAATAATCATGAATGAAAAGAAAAAAGCTGAAGGATCACAATGCCTGATTTCAAAATGTATTACAAATCTATAGTAACAAAAACAGCATGGTACTGGCCAAAAAAGGGGCAAGGAAGAGACAGAGACAGACAAATGAAACAGAATAGAAAACTCAGAAATAAATTCATGCATTTAGATACAACTCATTTTTAACAAAGGCACCAAGAACACACCTTCCAGAAGGACAATCTCTTCAATAAAATGCGCTAGGAAAACTCAACACCCACATGTAGAAGAGTACATCTAGACCACTATCTCATCATATGCAAAAATGAACTCAAAGATTTAAATGTAGGACCTGAAACTATGAAACTACTAGAGAAGACAACACAGGGTAAATGCTAAATAAAATTGGTCAGGATAAGGAATTTTCAGATACATATCCAAAGTACAAGCAACAAAAGCAAATATAGACAAATAAAGTCACATGACACATAAAAGCTTCTGCAAAGCAGAGGAAGCAATCAGTGGAATGAAAAAACAATCCGGAGAATGGAAGAAAGTTGCAAACTATGCATCAGGCAAGCAGTTAATATACAACATATATAAACCAAAACTGTTCAAAAGCAAAAATACAAATAATCGAATTTAAAAATCAGAAAACGGTCTACCCAAAACTTTCGTCCCCCACCATTATTCCGCACCTTCTTTATCCAACTGCCTTTGGCCTCCTCCCACTCACCACCTCTTTTCTTCCTCCATCTACCCCAATACTTTTTCCCCAACATTTCCCCCCATCTTTTCGTAAAGCCTTCTCTACTCTGCCGCTCACCACCTTTTTTCCCACCATCTTTTCCGCCTCTACCTGGACACCCTCTTTCCCCTCTCATGCTCTCATCACTCTCTTGCTCCTCCATCTACCCAAAAACATTTTTCTCCATCCTTTTCCAAAGCTTTCTCCCCACTCCCACTGCTCATCCTGTTTTCCCCCTCCATCTACCCCAAAACTTATTTTCCCATCATCTTTTTCCCACCCTCTTTCTGCAAAGCCTTCTGCTTACCATCTTTTGCTTTTGACACTCACCACCCTCTTTACCCCTCCATCTTCCCCAAAACTATTTTCTCCCTTCCTACCACTCCAGCTGCGCTGCAATCTCCATGGCCACCACCAACCACAGGGAGGCAAGGTTCGGTGTCACGGCCTCAAGCGTTCAACGTGGGCAGGTAGCTCCCACTTCTCCTCATCCTCTAGCCAGACAAGAGCAGGTCCCTGCTGCCGGCGGCCCTCCTACCGCTCCGCCGCACTGCATTCTCAGTTGCCATCACCAACTGCAGTGAAGTGAGGAGAGCCGCAGTGCCACAAGCTCCAGCCTCCAGCCACTAGCATGAAGCAGGTGACTTCCCCTCCCCCTCGTCCTCTAAGCTAGCATGGAGCAACTAGGATGGCAAACACAGGAAAGCCTGGAGGGGTCTGGTGCCTCACTTCAGCATGCTTTATATAGTGAGGTTACGGAAATTAGGTTTCTAGACTGCATGTTCTAATTGGATGAGAGAAAAATCTCTAGGCCTACTCTGATTGGACTTTGTTATCATGTTGTGATTGGATGAGTGTAAGTCTTAGGACAACCAATCAGAGCATGAAGATAAAGTCCAATCAGAGTAAGCCTAGAGGTTCATTTTGTTCAATCAGAACACGTAGTCCAGAAACTGCCTCAGTATTTAAAGCATGCTGAGGGGCAGTCGGGTAATTCCAGGCTCTCCTGTGTCTGTCCGCCGAGCTACTTCAAGTGGGCTTAGAGCATGAGAAGAGGGAGCCACCTGCCACATGCTGGAGGCTGGAGGCTGGAGGCTGAAGGCTGGAGCCTGTGGCACTCCAACTCGCCTTGTGGTGGTTGGTAGTGACCAGACTGCAGCCTGGCCAGAATGGTAGAAAGGTGGCCAGGTGCGTTATCCAAGGCATGGGGTAGGCTTGGAACCTTATCCCGGGCTGCAGTGCTCGCAGGGGGTGCTGGTTGAGTTCACTACTGCAAGTGGCACTGCCGGCGGCACTGGAGCACTTGAAGGGAGCTCTCCAGGGATGTGTTGCCCCAGGTCTGGGCCAGACTGGGGGTACAATACCGGAAGGCCAGGGGCTGGTTGGGTGCACTATCCAGGTATCCAGGGAGTCACGTCCCCTGGTGGGGGGGCTGGTTGAGGGCGCTATCCCAGACTGCACTGCAGGCAGCAGTGGGACAGTTTGGGGCCGCTATATGTGGCTGTCCTCCCTGCAGAGGGGTGTGGCTTGGGTTGGGGGCACTATCGGGTCCTGCAATGCCTGTCCTGGGGACAGATTGTGAGTGCTATGGGGTACTACACTGCAGGCAGCAGCGGCGGGTGGTTTAGGGGTGCCGTTGGGATTACACTGCCTGTGAGCATTGTAATTCTTTTTTTTCATTGTTTTTCTCCACTGTTTGTTTTTTTTTTTTTTGTTGTTGTTGTTTAGAAGAAGAAAGAGAGAAAGAAAGAAAAAGAATTAAAAAAAAGAAGAATGAAAGAGAGGAAGAAAGGGGAAGAGGAAGAGGGAGAGAGAACAGGGGTGTTGCTTTATTGCCCGGGCTAGAGTGCAGTCTAAAAATGGGTATGCCCGTAATTGTGTTTAATAATAGAGACATGAAAAAAAATGAGGGAAGAAAATAACTAACAAGCAGCCAACCAATATTTCATTTAAACCTGTAAATAGGTGTGATGTGGTACTGATAAGAGTGTATATTTTGTGTATTTAAAGTGGAGAGTTCTATAAATATTAATTAAGTCTACTTGTTCCGGATCTGAGTTCAAGTCCTGGATATCGATGTTAACTTTCTGTCTCATTGATCTGTCTAATATTGATGTTGAAGTCTCCCACTATTATTGTGTGGGGGTCTAAGTCTCTTTATAAGTCTTATATAATCTGGGTATTCCTGTATTGGGTGCGTATATGTTTAGGATCTTTAGCTCTTCTTGTTACATTGATCCTTTTATCATTATGTAATATCCTTCTTTGCTTCTTTTGATCTTTGTTGCTTTAAAGTCTATTTTATCAGCAAAAATTGCAACTCCTGCTTTCTATTTATTTTTGCTCTCCATTTGGTTGGTAAATTTTTCTCCATCCCTTTGTTTTGAGTCTTTGTGTATCCTTGCATGTGAGATGGGTCTGGATGTAGCATACTAATGGGTCTTGGCTTTTTTTGCCTGTCTGTGTCTTTGGATTGGGGAATTTAGTCGATTTAAATTTAGAATTAATAATATATGTGAGTTTGATACTGCCATTTAATGTTAGCTGGCTGTTTTGCCCGTTACTTGATGCAAGTTCTTAATTATGTTGTTCTTTATTTTTTGGTATTTTTTAGAAAGGCTGATACTGGTTGTTCCTTTCTATGTGTAGTGGTTCTTTCAGAAGCTTTTGTAAAGCAGGCCTGGTAGTGATGAAATCTCTGAGTGCTTGCTTGTTCACAAAAGATTTTATTTTTCCTTCGCTTATGAAGTTTAGTTTGGCTGGATGTAAAATTCTGGGTTGAAAGTTCTTTTCTTTAAGGATGTTGAATATTGGCCCCCACTGTCTTCTGGCTTGTAGGGTTTCTGCTGAGAGATCTGCTGTGAATCTGATAGGCTTCCCTTTATGGGTAACCTGACCTTTCTCTCTGGCTGCCCTCAGTATTTTCTCCTTCATTTCAACCCTGGTGGATCTGGCGATTATGTGCCTTGAGGTTGGTCTTCTTGAGGAATATCTTTGTGGTGTTCTCTGTATTACGTGGAGTTGAATATTGTCCTGCCTTGCTAGGCTGGGAAAGTTTTCCTGAATAATATCCTGAAGCGTATTTTCCAGCTTGGATTGATTCTCTTCGTCACATTCAGGTACACCTATCAAATGTAGATTAGGTCTTTTCACATAGTTCCATATTTCTTGGAGACTTTGCTTGTTCCTTTTTATCCTTTTTTCTCTAATCTTGTCTTCACATTTTATTTCCACTGCTTTTCTATTCCGTGTTTTATTTACCAGAAATTACTTATTGTTTTGAGATGGAGTATTTCTCTGTCACCCAGGCTGGAGTGCAGTGGTGCGATCTCAGCTCATAGCAACCTTTGCCTCGCAGGTTCAAAGTATGCTCCTTCATCAGCCTCCCAAGTAGCTGGGATTACAGGCATGTGCCACCACGCCCAGCTAATTTTTGCATATTTAGTAGAGAGAGGGTTTCGCCACCTTGGTCATGCTGGTCTCGAGCTCCTGACTTCGGGTAATCTTCCCACCTTCGCCTCCCAAAGTGCTGGGATTACAAGCATGAACCACCGAACCTGACCTCTAGTTATTAGTTACTTCCTTCTGGAAGCTTTGCGTTTTCTAGCTCATTAAGGTGTCTAGTTAGGTTATTTATTTGAGATCCTTCTTTTCTAAAAAATGTAGGCATTTACAGCTATAAATCTCCTTCTGAGCATTGCTGCATCCCTTAAGTTTCAGTATACAGTCTTCCCTTGGTATATGTGGAGGACTGGTTCCAGGATCCCTGCATATACCCAAAGCTGAGCATACTCAAGTCCTGCAGTTGGCCCTGAGAAGCCACCAGAATTCTTGTGTATGAAAAGTTGGCCTTCTGTACATGCAGGTTTTGTACCCCCTTCAATAATGCATTTTTGATCCATGTTTGAAAAATATCTGCACTTGAGTGGACTTGTGCAGTTCAGTCATGTTGTTCAAGGGTCAGTTGTGTTGTGTTTTCATTTTTATTCCTCTCAAGGTATTTTCTAATTTCCCTTGTGATTTCTTTGACCTGTTTTGGATTTTTTTTTAAGTTGTTCAATTTCCACATATTTGTGAGTTTTTCAGTGTTCCTTGTTATTTATTTTTAGTTTCATGCCATTGTGATTGGAAAACATGTTCTGAATGACTTCAGTCTTTTAAAATATAGTAAGACTTGTTTTGTGGCCTAACGTATGCTCTATGCAGAGTAATGATTTGTTAGCACTTGAGATGAATGTGTATTCTGCTATTGTGTGGAGTGTTCTGTCTCTGTTAGGTCTAATTGATTTATATTCTTATTCAAGTGTTCTGTTTCTTTTCTTTCTTTCTTTCTTTCTTTCTTTTTTAGATGTAGTCTCGCTCTGTTGGTCAGGCTAGAGTGCAGTGGCACAATATCGGTGCACTGCAACCTCAAGAGATTCTCCCACCTCTGCCTCCTGAGTAGCTGGGACCACAGATGCATGCCGCCATGCATCTGGCTAATTTTTATATTTTTATTAAAGATGAGGTTTCACCATGTTGGCCAGGCTGGTCTGGAACTCCTGACCTCATGATCCGTATGCCTTGGTCTCCCAAAGTGCTGGGATTATAAGCATAATCCACTGCTCCTGGCTTAACTGCTTTGTTTGTTTATTGTTCTTCTGTCTGGGCGTTCCTTCCATTATTAAAAGTGAGTATTGGTTGGGCACAATGGCTCATGCCTGTAATCCCAGCACTTTGGGAGGCAGATGCAGGCAGATCACCTGAGGTCAGGAGTTTGAGACCAGCCTGACCAACATGGTGAAATCTTGTCGCTATGAAAAGTACAAAAATTAGTCCAGGCATGGTGGTTCAACACTTACAATATCAGCCCTTTGGGAGGCTGAGGCAGAAGGATCACCTGGTGTCAGAAGATCGAGACCAGCCTAGCCAACATAGTGAAACCCCATCTCTACTAAAGATACAAAAAAAATTATCTGTGCATAGTGTCGGGCACCTGTAATCCCAGCTACTTGGGAGGCTGAGGCAGGAGAATCCCTTGAACTCAGGAAGCAGAGGTTGCAGCGAGCCAAGATTTGTACCAGTGCACTCCAGCCTGGGCAGCACAGCAAGACTCCATCTCAAAAAATAAAATAAAATAAAGGAAAAATGTGATGCATTATCTTGAAAGTTCATTGGCACTAGTGAGTTTGGGGGAGCTGGCAAGCTCTGATGGGTGAGTGACAGTGGTGGGTAAAACTAGTCAGAGTCCCATCAGGTTGTTTCAGTAGCTATTAGATAAATAGGGTTTCAGGTGGCAGCAGGCAGTTTTTGCAACCAGGCTTGCAGAGATTATATTCTCAGAGCAATGGTACACACCCTGAGAGCTTTCTACCCTGGTCTCTCTGTTCTGTGTTCATTGAGTATGACAAAAATAATTCAGTTTGTATGATCACCTTTCAGTTACTCAAAAGGCTGAAGGCAGGAGGACCCCTTGAGCCTGAGAGGCAGAGGTTATAGTGAGCCAAGAATGAGCCACTGTACTCCAACCTCGGCAATGGGAGTTTGAGACCAGCCTGGCCAACATGGTGAAATCCCATCTCTACCAAAAATACAAAAATTAGCCCAGCATAGTAGCACTCGCCTGTAATCCCAGCTACTCTCAGGAGGCTGAGGCACAAAAATTGCTTGATCCCAGGAGGCGGAAGTTTCAGTGAGCCAAGATTGTGTCACTGCACTTCAGCCTGGGAGAAGTTTCCAAACAGAGGGAGGGGATAGAGATAAGTTCTTCATTCCACTGTACATTTCAGATGTCACTGGATTGACATGTTAAGTATTCTCGAGGGATCAGGGTGTGACCCAGACTGCTCTATCCAGCCAGGTTGTCATTCATGTAAGAGGACTGCACAAAGATGGTCTTAGATACACACACTGACATTTTTTTTCATGGCAAGACCTTTCTGCTAAAAGTCCTAGAGGGTATGACTCAGAACACCCTCTACTAGACAGCAGTGAGAATTCCGGAAAAGGAATGTTACTTTTGAAAAGAACATGTAATAACATGTAAAACCAAGTAAGAATTAGAGAAGTCACTTGGAATACCAAGGATGTATCTGTGTGTGTGTGTTGATGGGAGGTGTCTGAATAAAGCAGCATATACATTCAGAAATACATAGTAATATTATGTTACCTTTTTCAGTTATTTTTAATACTTAACCTTTAATTTACCCAGAATGGCTGGGTGTAGTGGCTCACACCTGTAATTCCAGCACTTTGGGAGGCTGAGGTAGGCAGATTACTTGAGGTCAGGAGTTCAAGACAAGCCTGGCCAAAATGGCGAAACCCTATCTCTACTAAAAATACAAAAATACTCTATTAGGAGAGTGGGTTCTTAGTTTCATGCTGTAATTGTTAGAAAAAAGTTAAAGGCCGATGTCTGTAAAGCCAACATTTTTCCTGTTTCTTTAGGAAAAATAGCTCTGCTTAGATTGCTAATAACATGAGGTTAACCATCATATTTCCTCTATATAAATTAGTAAGTTGGCATCCTGGTTTCATACCCGAATTGAGGTTTCATGCCCTAATCTCTGAGTTTGGTTAAATGTAGACATCCCTTCTTCGAATTTGATGATTTCTCTTCAACTACAGAGGTTAGGGTCTTGTCAATCATGGTTGAAAAATGTGTGATCAAATAAGCAAATGTCCTTTTAGAAAAATGAAGGTATTTGAGAGACAACCTCTATAAACATATAAAAGCTTTTATAAAATTTTTTTCCTTTATAAAAATATAATATTGATCAGTAACTAAGAATAGTATTAACAACATTTTAGCAACATTTAATAATTAGATGGCTTTATACATTTTTTATGAAAGTAAAATAATAAATAGTGATCCGTAACTAAGACTAGCGTAAATAACATTTTAATAATATATAGTAACAGTGAGATACTGCATTTTTCATTTCTCATCTTTCTCTAAGCCTTTCAGGACATACTCTTTGTGTCATTTCGGTGATTTCCTCGAAATTCATTTATTGTGTCTACAGGTGCAAATCAAGCTTTCAAGTAATGTAATGCAAGGGACATTATAACAACCATTAGATGAATTATATTTACATATTAAATGCTTTTCTTTTTGATAACTAAAAGAAAAGGCTGAGAATGCTGGACTCTACATGGGTGCCAGGTCTGTGCAGGCAAGACGAGCCACCGATAAATGACAACAGTGACAGAAACTTCAACCACAAAAATAATCACTCCCACATGTGCTCACTTTGTGCTACTAAGTACTCGTGTGCATTATGTGGTTTGATCCTCAGTAAGACACATTAAAACTTTTTTTTTTTGAGATGGAGTCTTCCTTTGTCACCCAGACTGAAATGAAGTGGTGCCATCTCAGCTCACTGCAACCTCCTCCTTCCAGGTTCAGGTCATTCTCCTGCCTCAGCCTCCTGAATAACTGGGATTACAGCTTCACACCACCACACATAGCTAATTTTTGTGTTTTGGTGGGGACGAGGTTTCGACATATTTGCCAGGCTGGTCTCAAACTCCTGACCTCAAGTGATCTGCTGGCCTCAGCCTCCCAAAGTACTGGGATTACAAGTGTGAGCCACTGTGCCGACTTGTTCTTTTTTTTCCCCCTTTTGAGACAGAGTCTCACTCTGTTGCCCAGGCTGGAGTGTAGTGGTGCAATCATAGCTCACCGCAGCCTTGAACTCCTGGGCTCAAGCAATCCTCCCACCTCAGCCTGGGGATGGCCTGAGGTCAGGGGTTCCAGACCAGCCTGACCAACATGGTGAAACCTTGTCTCTACTAAAAATACGAAAATGAGCCATGCATGGTGGCAGGCGCCTGTAATCCCAGCTACTCAGGAGGCTGAGCCAGGAGAATTGCTAAGGCATCAAGTTAGGTTACTTATTTGAGATCCTTCTTTTTTTAAAAAAATTCGGCTTTTACAGCTATAAATCTCCTTCTGAGCATTGCTGCATCCCTTAAGTTTCAATATACAGTCTTCCCTTGGTATATGTGGGGGATTGGTTCCAGGATCCCTGCATATACCCAAAGCTGAGCATACTCAAGTCCTGCAGTTGGCCTTGAGAAGCCACCAGAATTCTTGTGTATGAAAAGTTGGCTCTCTGTATATGCAGGTTTTGTATCCCCTTCAATACTGTATTTTTGATCCACGTTTGTTTGAAAAATATCTGCACATGAGTGGACTTGTGGGATTCAAAGTCGTGGTGTTCAAGGGTCAACTGTGTTGTGTTTTCACTTTCATTCCTCTCAAGGTATTTCCTAATTTCCCTTGTGATTTCTTTGATCCCTTGTTTTTTGTTTTTTTTAAGTTGGTTGTTTAATTTCCACATATTTGTGTATTTTTCGGTGTTCCTTGTTATTTATATCTAGTTTTATGCCATTGTGATTGGAAAATATGTTCTGAATGATTTCAGTCTTTCAAAATTTAGTAAGACTTGTTTTGTAGCCTAACATATGCTCTATGCAGAGTAATGATCAACTAACACTTGAGGTGAATGTGTATTCTGCTATTGTGTAGAGTGTTCTGTTTATATCTGTTAGGTCTAATTGATTTATATTGTTGTTCAAGTGCTCCATTTCTTTCTCGTTCTTCTGTTGGTTGTTCCTTCCATTATTAAAAATGAATATTGTCTATGCACTGTAGCTCATGCCTGTAATCCCAGCACTTTGGGAGGCAGATGCAGGCAGATCACCTGAGGTCAGGAGTTTGAGACCAGCCTGACCAACATGGTGAAACCTCGTCTCTACTAAAAGTACAAACATTAGGCCGGGTGCGGTGGCTCACGCCTGTAATCCCAACACTTTGGAAGGCTGAGGCAGGTGGATCACCTGGGGTTAGGAGATCAAGACCAGCCTAGCCAACACGGTGAAATCCCATCTCTACTAAAAATACAAAAAAAAAAATTAGCCAGGCATGGTGGTGGGCATCTGTAATGCTAGCTTCTCAGGAAGCTGAAGCAGGAGAATCGCTTGAATCCTGGAGGCAGAGGTTGCAGTGAGTGCCATTGCATTTCAGCCTGGGCAACAGAGCAACCACTGTTTCAAAAAAAAGAACTGAAGGGAGAAAGAAATGGTTCTATAAAAATAGAGTATCAATATCCACTTTTATTATATTTATTTATTTTTTTTGAGATGGAGTCTAGCTGTGTTAGCCAGACTGGAGTGCAGTGGCACGATTTTGGCTCACTGCAGCCTCCACCTCCCAGGTTAAAGCAATTCTTGTTTCTCATTCTCCTGAAGAGCTGTGACTACAGGTGCACTCCACCATGCCTGGCTAACTTTTGTATATTTAGTAGAGATGGGAGTTTCACCATATTGACCAGGCTGGCCTCGAACTCCTGACCTTGTGATTTGCCCACCTCAGCCTCCCAAAATGCTGGGTTTACAGGGATGAGCCACCGCACCAGGCCAATTTTATTTACAGGTATTGATCGACTTACCACCTATGCAATTTATGACCATTTGACTTTACGACCACAATTGCTAGCCACGACTGCTCCGCGTCTGGCAGCGCAAACGTTGCCCAGCTGGGCGTAAGACAGTGCAGACCAGCTTCCGGCAGCACTACCATCTCCGCGTGCACCATTTCAACTGTACATATAGCCTACTCTACTTACGACCAAATCGTGTTACGACTGGTCCGCGGTCCCGACCGTGGTCGTAAGTCGAGCACTAGCTGTATTTATTTAGTGAGATGGAATTTTGTTTTTGTTACCCAGGCTGGAGTGCAATGGTGCAATCTGGGCTCACTGCAACCTCTGCCTCCTGGGTTCAAGCAATTCTCTTGCCTCAGCCTCCTGAGTAGCTAGGATTACAGTGCCCTCCACCACATTCAGCTAATTTTTTTTTTTTTTTTTTTTGAGATAAAGTCTCTCTTTTGTCATTCAGGCTGGAGTGCAATGGCACAATCTCAACCCAGCCTTTTTTGTGTTTTTATATCTAAAGTATATGTTTTTCAGTCAGGTACAGTGGCTCCACCTATAATCCCAGCACTTTGGGAGGCTAAAGCAGGAGGATCACTTGAGTTCAGGAGTTCAAGACAAGCCTAGGCAACACAGTGATGCCCTGACTCTACAAAAAAAATAATAGGCTGAGCATGGTGGCCCGTGCCTGTGGTCCCAGATACTCAGGAATCTGAAGCGGGAGAACTACTTGAGCCCAGGAGACAGAGGCTACAGTGAGCCACGATCACACGACTGTACTTTTGCCTGGGTGACACAGCAAGACCCTGCCTCAAAAAATACGATAAAATAAAGTAAACCACTTACAGATTCCATAAAGATGAGTACTATAGTCTGAATGCTGGTGTCCCCCCAAATGTATGTTAGCAGCTAATACCCAGTGTGATAGTACTAAGAGCTGGGCCTTTCTGAGAAGTGATTAAGGCAAGAGGGCTCTACCCTCATGAATTGGATTAATGCCCTTATAAAAAAGGTTAAAGGGAGCTGCCCCTTCCACCATGTGAGGGTGCAGCAACAAGTTGCCATTTTTTATTCAAAGAGCCTTTACCAAACACTGAATCTGTGTGTGGCTTGACCTTATATTTCCCAGCTTCTAGAACTCTAAAATAAATTTCTGTTATTTACAAATTATCCAGTCTAGGTTTTTTTTTATTATAACAGTCTGAAAAGACTAAGACAATTCTTATTTTTTTGTTTTTGAGATGGAGTCTTGCTCTGTTGCCTAGACTGGAGTGTAGTGGTGCCATCTCGGCTTACTGCAACCTTCGCCTCCTGGGTTCAAGCGATTCTCCTGCCTCAGCCTCCCTGGTAGCTGGGATTACAGGGATGAGCCACCACACCTGGCTAATTTTTTTGTATTTTTAGTATAGATGGGGTTTTGCCATGTTGGCCAGGCTGATCTGGAACTCCTGACCTCAGGTGATCTGCCCACCTTGGCCTCCCAAAGTGCTGGGATTATAGGCATGAGCCACCATGCCTGGCCTGGGTCTGTACTTTTTTTTTTTTTTTTTTTTTTTTTTTGAGATGGATTCTTACGCTTTCCCCCAGGCTGGAGTGCAGTGGCACAATTTCAGCTCACTGCAACTTCTGCCTCCGAGATTCAAGCAATTCTCCTGCTTCAGCTTCTTGAGTAACTGGGACCACAGGCACCCACCACCATGCCCAGATAATATTTTTATTTTTAGTAGAGACAAGGTGTCACTATGTTGTCCAGGCTGGTCTCAAACTGCTGACCTCAGGTGATCCACCCACCTCGGCCTCCCAAAGTGCTGAGATTACAGGTGTGAGCCACCATGCCCTGCCTTGCATTTATCTTTTAAATCATGAGAGAGAGAGGTTACAAATTAAACCAAAAGGACAATAATATTGGCATTTATAGTTGCATGTGAAATTAACTTTATTAATATCCTTTTTTCTTATGTCTTCAAGTAACTATTTAACATTTTTCTATTTGTTTATTTATTTATATTTTGAGATGGAGGCTCACTCTGTCTCCCAGGCTGGAGTGCCTTGGTGCAATCTTGGCTCACTGCAACCTCCACCTCCTAGGGTCAAGTGATTGTCCTGCCTCAGCCTCCCGAGTATCTGAGATTATTACAGGCACGTTCCACCACGCCCAGCTAATTTCTGTATTTTTCAGTACAGACGGGGTTTTGCCATATTGGCTAGGCTGGTCTTGAACTTCTGACCTCAAGTGATCCACCTGCCTTGGCCTCCCAAAATGCTGGGATTACAGATGTCGGCCACCACACCAGGCCCAGCATCTTTTTATTTTAGCCCAAAGAACTACCGTTAGCATTTCTTGTAGGGCAGATCTACCAGTAATAAATTTCCTCAACTTTTGTTTCTCTTGAAATACCTTAATTTCTCCCTCATTCATTAAGAATAATTCTGCTGGAAATCAAATTCTTCGTTGACATTTTTTTCAGGACTTTATGCCATTCCCCTGCTTTCTGGCCTCCATACCTTCTAACAAGAAATCAGTTGTTCATTCTATTGAGGATCACTTGTCCAAACATGATGAGTTGCTTCTCTTGCTGCTTTCAAAGTTCTCTCTTTGGCCTTGAGTTTCCACAGTTTGAACATAATGTTTCAGTGTAGATCTCTCTTGAGATAGTCTGCTTGAAATCCTTGAGCTTCTTGGATGTGTGTCTTCTTGTCAGTCATCAGATTATGGAAATTTTTAGCCATTATTTCCCCACATATTTTTTCTGGCCCTCTTTCTCTCTCTCTCCGTTTCCTGGGATTCTTATAAAGCATACGTTGATCTACTTAGTGATATCTTACTGTTCCCTAGGCCTATTTAGTCTTTTTAATTATTTTTTCTTTCTGTTCCTCTGATTAGATAATTTAAATGTCTTCTCATTCACCATTTCTTTCTTCTGGCTGCTCAAATCTGCTGTTAAACCTCTCCAGTGAGTTTTTCGCTTCAGTTTTTTACACTTCTCATTTCACAATTTCTTTTTGGTTACTTTTGCTAAATTTTATATCTTTATTGATATTCTAATTTTTTAAGACAACAGATTTTTTTACTTTTGTTCTTTTCCATGTCTTCCTTTAGCTCACTGCACATACTAAAGACAGTTGGTTTAAAGTATTTCACTAATAATTTTGATGTCCGGGCTTTCTCAGGGATGGTTTCCATCAAATTGTTTTTTTCCTTTCAATGAGCCATACTTTCATGTTTCCCTGTATATTCTGTAGTTTTGTTTTGTTTTTTGCTGTGAACTGGAAGTTCTGAGCCTTATGTTGTAGTAATTCTGCAGGCTTAATTCTCTCATTCCTCAGGAATTGCTGGGTTTCGCTTGTTGATGGCTAGAACCATCCTTTTGTGACTTTTCTAAGCTATTTTTCTTCCTTGTGTGTTTTCACTGAAATTTTTCTTCCATCGTCTCTGGGGTCAGCCAGTGACCTGATGAGAGATTTCTTTAAATGTCTGGCTCTCAAGAGAGAAATAGGTCCTGTTTTTTCTTTCTTTCTTTCTTTCTTTTTTTTTTTTTTTTTTTTTTGAGGTGGAGTTTTACTCTTGTTGCACAGGATGGAGTGCAATGGCGTGATCTCGGCTCACTGCAACCTCTGACTCTCCCACTGAAGTGATTCTTCTGCCTCAGGCTCCTGAGTAGGTAGGATTACAGGTGCGCCACCGTGCCCAACTAATTTTAATTTTTTGTATTTTTAGTAGAGAAGGCCTTTCACCATGTTGGCCAGGGTGCTCTTGAACTCCTGACCTCAGATGATCTTCCCGCCTTGGCCTCTGAAAGTGCTGGGATTACAGGTGTGAGCCACTGTCCACAGCCTTATTTTTTTTTTGTTTTTTGAGACGGAGTTTTGCTCTTGTTGCCCAGGCTGGAGTGTAGTGGTGCCATCTTGGCTTACTGCAACCTCCGCTTCCCAGGTTCAAGCAGTTCTCCTGCCTCAGACTCCTGAGTAGCTGGGACTATAGGCATGCGCCACCCTGCCCAGCTAATTTTTGTGTTTTGTATTTTTAGTTTCACCGTCTTGGCTAGGATGGTCTCCATCTCTTGACCTCATGATCTGCCTGCCTTGGCCTCCCAACGTGTTGGGATTATAGGCGTGAGCCACCGCGCCTGACCTCCTATTTTTTTTTTTTTAATGGAGTCTCATTCTGTTGCCCATGCTAGAGGACAGTGGCACGATCTCAGCTCATTGCAACCTCCGCCTCCCGGGTTCAAGCAATTCGCCTGCCTCAGCCACCCTAGGTAGTTGGAATTACAGGTGCATACCACCACACCTGGCTAATTTGTTAAAGTAGAGATGGGGTTTCACCATGTTGGCCAGGCTGATCTCAAACTCCTGACCTCAGATGATCCAACTGCCTTGGCCTCCCAAAGTGCTGGGATTACAGGTGTGAGCCACCGCACCCAGCCCTATTTTGGTTATTTTTAACATAAATGGATAAACTTTGTCAAATGTCTTTTCTGTGTCCATGAAGATTATATGGTTTTGTTACATTAACATTCTTAATATGAGGATCATATCGATAGATTTTCTTGTATGGAACCACTGTGATACCTGGAATAAACTGTGCTTCTTTATTTTTGTGTGCGTGCGCGCGCGTGCGCGCGCGTGTGTGTGTGTGTGTTTATAATGTGCTGTTGGATTCTGTTTGCTAATATTCAGAGATTTTGTGTTGATATTCATAACTATTATCCGTACTTTATTTTGTGCAGTCTTTGTCAGGTTTCGGGTTACCGTTACACTTGCTTCATAAAATGATTATGGAATTTTTTTTCCTTTACTGTGTTCTGAAATAGCATTAGGACTACTTTATCTTTCTTTTTTCTTTTTTTTTTTTTTTGAGACAGAGTCTCACTCTGTCGCCCAGGCAGGAGTGCAGTGGAGTGATCTCAGCTCACGGCAAACTTTTCCTCCCAGGTTCAAGTGATTCTTCTGCCTCAGCCTCCCAAGTAGCTGTCAGGACTACAAGTGCACACCACCATGCCTAGCTAATTTTTATGTTTTCAGTAGCGATGGGTTTTGCCATGTTGGCCAGGCTGGTCTCGACCTCCTGATGTCAGGTGTTGTACCCCGACTTCAACCTCCCAAAGTGCTGTGATTGCAGGCATGAGCCACCGGACTACCTTATCTTTAAATGGTAGAATTTTCCTATGAAACCATTTGCCTGATTTTTTTTTTGTTTTGTTTTCCTTAGACTGGTTTCTGCCACCACTCTTCCTTCAGGTTCTCTGCAACCACCACCATGACTACTATGTCTCTGAGCACTAATCTCAAGCTTAATTACCATTAAGCACCTTTATGGTAATTAATGGCTATTATGTGTTTTATTGTCGTTGTTGCTGTTTTGATACAAAGTCTGACCATTAGCCAGGCTGGAGTGCAGTGGTGCCATCTCGGCTCACTTGAACCCAACCTCCACCTCCCCAGTTCAAGCGATTCTCCAGCTTCAGCCTCCTGAATAGCTGGGATTACAGGCTCCCACCGCCACACCTGGCTAATTTTTTTATTTTTAGTAGAGATGGGGTTTCACCATGTTGGCCGGGCTGGTGTCATGACCTCAAATGATTCTCCCACTCCGACCTTCCAGATTGCTGGGATTATAGGCGTGAGTCACAAGCCCAGCCTATTATGTGTTTTTATCTCTCTTTATTTTTTCTTTGAGACAGGGTCTCACTCTCTCACACAGGCTTGAGTGTAGTGGCATGATCACGGCTCCATATATTTATTTTTAAACAACATAGTACTTAGTACTTCCTGATATGGAATTTCATGTAAGTGAAATCATACTGTGTATATTTTTCATCCAGCTTTTTTTCATTCATCATTGTTTTTCAGTATAGTATAGTTATTTGTTTTCACTGCTTTATATATCATTGTATAAATATACCACAATTTATCCATTCTAGTATTAATGGACATTTGGGTTGTTTGTTGTTATTATGGTGTTCCTGCAAGTAACCTTGTACATTTTTCTTGATACACAAGAGTTTCACAGATCTTTAGACAGATCCCCAGTAGTGGAATTGCTGGATGGTAGGGAATATGTACATTGAGTGGGTAATACCACATTGTTTTCCTAACTCATCTTCCCAGTAAAGTTTTGTGGTATTATTCTTTCACATTACGTGTTAAATTGATTCCTTGATACTTTGTTTGTCCAGCAACCTCTTATTCCAGTAATCCCCCTTTAAATTTTCTTAGAACATGTCATCTGAAAATCATGAGAATTTTGTTTCTTTTCATGACTTAGATATCTTTTATCTTTTCTTAACTGTGCTGGCCAGACCCTCCATTACAAAGTTGAAAAGCAGTGGTGATAAAAGGGGGATCCCTGACTTGTTCTAACGTTAAAAGGAAAGCTTTTATTGAATGACAGGGGCTGCTGGTTTTTCATAAGCCTTGCTTTCCCCCGTCTCAAGGTTTTGCTATGTTGCTTAGACTGGTCTCAAATTCTTGGGCTCAAGTGATCATCCCACCTCAGCCTCCTGAATAGCTGGGATTACAGGCACGTGCCACAGCACCTGGCTTCATGAAGCTTTCTTTGTCAAGTTTTTTTGAACTTAAAAAAAATCCTGAATGATTGAATTTCCACAGATGCTTTTTAACTGCATCTATAGAAATTTTCTTGTTTTTCTTCTTTAAGTTTCACATTACCCTAATAGATTTTCTACTATTGAACCAGTTTTGCATTCCTGGGATTAAACACAGCTTGGTCATGATGTAGTATCATTATTATATATTGCTGGATTTGGTTTGCTAATAAATAATATGGTTTTTCTGGTTTGGTATGAAAATTAGACGACCCTTACAAAATGAATTAGGAAATGTTTGTTTTCCTGTTCTTCTGTTTTTATTTCTGTAAAATTAGAATGATTCCTTAAAAGTTTGGTGGAACTTGCCTGTACAAGTCTGGACCTGGGTGGTTTTTTGGTTTTGGTGTGTGTTTGCTTTTTTTATTGAGACCATGTTAGGCTGATTTAAAATTCTTCTAAAAATGATTATATGACTGTTTCTACTTTGAATTTCTTCTTGGTAATTATATTTTTCTTACCATTTATTCATCTCACTTATTTCTACACTTACTGGAGTATTGTATTTTCTTACCTGTTTTAATGTTATTTTGAAATACCCATTTAATATGTAAGACATAAGTACGGTTTATGGCCAGGCACGGTGGCTCATGCCTGTAATCTCAGCACTTTGGAAGGCCAAAGCAGGCAGATCACTTGAGGTCAGGAGTTCAACACAAGCCTGGGCAACAGGTGAAATCCTGTCTCTAATAAATACTAAAATTAACTGGCCATGGTTGTGCATGCCTGTAATCCCAGCTACTCCAGAGGCTGAGGCATGAGAATCACTTGAACTCAGGAGGCAGGGGCTTCAAGTGAGCTGAGATCGTGCACTGCCCTCCAGCCTGGACGACAGAGTGAGACTCTGTCTCAAAAAAAAAAAAAAAAAGTACTATTTACAGAATAAGTTAAATGCATGTAATCACTGTGCAAATTGCACAATAGAGTATTGCTAGTACCTTAGAAATGCCTTCTCAAATCTCCTTTAAGAGTTGAGTATGTGTCTTAATTTTGTGATAATTGTTTTTTTCAAACTCTTCTCCCTTTCTCTCTTTCTATTCTTTACTTGTAAACATAAAGAAAAGTGTAATATACATAAAGAAAACTGGCCAGGTGTGGTGACTCACACCTGTAATTCCAGCACTTTAGGAGGCCGAGGTGGCAGGATCACTTTAGCCCAGGAGTTGAAGACCAGCCTGGGCTGATTATAGACACGAGACACCTTGCCCTGCTGGGTACATACTTAGTAGTGGAATGACTGTGTCAGTCTGTGCATAGGTTCCATTTGAGTGGATGTTACCAGTTTTCCAAAGAGGCAAAATATTTCCATTAACGGTGTATTAGAGTTCGGACCAGTGTATATTTTCAGCAACACTTGGTATCATTTTCTGCCTCTCTAGTGGGTATGAAGTGGTATATGCTTGTCAATTTTGCTTGCATTTCTCTGATTTTAGCTCTTTTTAGGTGATCAACTCTTTTTGTATGTTTATGAGACATTTGGCTATCTCATGATGTATTGGCTATCTCGTGAAGCGTTATTTTACAAATTTTTCTGTTAAGATTTTTGTTGCATTAAATCATGAGTCTTTTTTTTTTTAGATTCATGAACTGCAGATATTTTTTCCATTCTGAGAGTTATCTTTTCTTTTTAATTTTTTTCCTCTAAGACTGAGTCTTGCTCTGTAGTCCAGGCTGCAGTGAAGTGGCAGGATCTTGGCTCACTACAGCCTCCACTTCCTTGGTTCAAGTGATCCTCCTGCCTCAGCCTCCTGAGTAGCCAGGATTACAGGCATTAGTCATCATGCTTATTTATTTATTTATTTTTTTAATTTTAGTAGAGATGAGGTTTCACCATGTTGGCCAAGCTGGTCTCGAACTCCTGACCTTGTGATCTGCTTGCCTCACTTTGCCTCCCAAAGTGCTGAAATTACAGGCGTGAGCCTGTAATTGGCATCTGGCTGAGTTTCCTTTTCATATATATATATATATATATATATATATATATATTTTTTTTTTTTTTTTTTATATTGAGACAGTCTCACTTTGTCACCCAGACTGGAGTGCAGGGGCATGATCTCAGCTCACTTCAACCTCTGCCTCCTGGATTTAAGTGATTCTCCTGTCTCAGCCTCCCAGGTAACTGGAATTAGAGGCACGTGCCACCACACCGACTCTTCTTGATCTTGATCACCTGGCTAAGGTGGTGTTTGCCAGGTGTCTCACTGTTTTCTCGTCTTTGCATAATGTACTCACTGGAAGCAAGTCATTAAGTGTACCCCATACTGAAGGAGTAGGGTGTTGCATTCCACCTCCGTGAGGGTGGAGTATCAACATAAATTATTTGGTCTTAGTCTATTTGGGAGAGATTGTCTCTTCTCCCCATTTGTGTATATCACTATGGACTTGTGAATATTAATTTTACATTTTGGGTTACAATCCCAATGGCACTTTGATTTTGGTGCTTATATTTTTCCAGCTTTTGTCATTGGGAGCTCTTTCAGTTGGCTTCTGTGTCCTTTTGAGCTACCTTAATTAATTATTTACATGTAAAAATGTGTTTAGCACCTTACTTCCTGACACTACAGTATGTTTCAAGTTCATCTAGTATATTTCTTGCCCCAGGTACTTAACTTTAAAAGAACCAAGACCTCATTGAGATATAATTTCCAAATATTTCATCCATTTAAAAGTGTACAATGCAGCATTTTTTAATATATACACCGATACATTTAATCACCATCAAAGTCAATTTTTAGAATAATTTAATCACCCTAACAAGAAACCCTTGACTGGATACAGTGGCTCACACCCGTAATTTTAGCACTTTGGTAGGCAGAGGCAGGAGTATCAATTGAGCCTAGGAGTTTGAGACTAGCTTGGATAAAAAGTGAAACCCTGTTTTTACAAAAATTTTAAAAGTTATCCAGGAATTGTGGCATGGCTCTGAAGTCGCAGCTACTCGGGTGGTTGAGGGAGGAGAATTGCTTGAGCTCAGGTCAAGGCTGCAGTAAGCTGTGACCATGCCACTGCACTCTAGCCTGGGTGACAAAGTGAGACCCTGTCTCAAACCAAAAAAGAAAGAAAGAAAGAAACCCTGTACCCTTTAGCTGTTTACTCTCTCTCTCCCCGTCTTTCTCAGTGTTAAGCAACTACTGATCTACTTTCTGTCAGAATAGATTTGCCTATCTGGACATTTCATGTAAATGACATCCCATGTGTGGCTTCTTTCACTTAGCATAATGTTTCAGGGTTCATCCTTGTTGTGGCATTTATCAGTAATTCATCCCATTTTTATAGCCGAATAATATTCCATTGTGTGGATACACCACCTTTTGCTTACCTGTTTATAAGTTGATGGATCTTTGGTTTGTTTCCACCTTTTGATTATTACGAACAATGCCGCTGTGAACATTTGTGTACAATTTTCTAAGTGGTCATGGTTTTCCTTTGCCATGTCATATGGTAATTCTGTGTTTAAACACTTAAACATAAACTGAAGTATTGATCTTTTTATTATTGAGTTTTTGTTTAACACAGCATCTCACTCTGTTATCCAGGCTGCAGTGCAGTGGTGTGATCACAGCATGGCTTGTTGCAGCCTTGAACTCCTGGGCTTAAGCAGTCCTCCTGCCTTAGCCTGCCAAATAGCTGGGATCACAGGCATGCACCAGCATACCTGGTTAATTTTAAATTTTCTGTGGTGACAGGGTTTTGCCATGTTGCCCAAATTGGTCTAAGCAGTCCTCCTCCTACCTTGGCCACTCAAAGTGCTAACATTACAGACATGAGGCACCATGTGTGGCCAATTTTTTTTTTTTTTGAGACGGAGTTTTTCTCTTGTTGCCCAGGCTGGAATGCAATGCCATGATCTTGGCTCACTGCAGCCTCCACCTCCCAGGTTCAAGCGATTCTCCTGCCTCAGCATCCCGAGTAGCTGGGATTACAGGCATGCATCACCACATCTAATTTTGAATTTTTAGTAGAGACAGGGTTTCTCCATGTTGGTCAGGCTGGTCTCGAACTCCCAACCTCAGGTGATCTGCCTGTCTTAGCCTCCCAAGGTGCTGGGTTTACAGGCATGAGCCACCATACCCGGCCCCTATGATTGAGTTTTAAGAGTTCTTTATGCATTCCAGATGCAAATTCCTTGTCAAATACATGATTTGCAAATATTTTTCTCCCATTCTGTGAGTTGTCTTCTCATTTTGTTGCTAGTGTCCTTTGTAGCACAAAGTTGTTAAATTTTGGTCAAGTCCAATTCATGATTTGCAAATATTTTTCTCCCATTCTGTGAGTTGTCTTTTCATTTTGTTGCTAGTGTCCTTTGTAGCACAAAGTTGTTAAATTTTGGTCAAGTCCAATTCATCCGCTTTGTTTCTTTTGTCGCTTCTGCTTTTCATGTCACATATATATAAGAATCCATTGCCAGATATTCAGGGTAAATTTACCCTGAAGATTTACCCTTGTGTTTCTTCATAGAGTTTTATTGTTCTAGCTCTTACATTTAAGTGTTTTGATTCATTGTATATTGTGAAGTAAGGATCCAGCTTTGTTGATTTACACATGGCTGTCTAGTTGTACCAGAATCATTCATTGAAAAGACTATCCTTTCCCCACTGAGTGGTGTTGACACCCTTGTAAAAAGTCAGTTGACCATAGTTGGGTTTATTTCTGGATTTTCATTTCTGTCCCATCAATCTATATCTTTTTCTTTGAGGGAAATCCCCAGGCCACAGGGTTCTTTGAAGTAACGGTAGCTGGGAAGTTGATTCACTCTAAGAAGAAAGGCGATGGCTACGTGGACACGGAAAGCAAGTTTCTGGAGCTGGTGGCCGCCATCAAAGCCGCCTTGGCTCAGGGCTAATGTGCCCTGAAGGCAGAGTCCAGGGACCTTAATCCAGCCCCTCTCAGCAGACGCTTCATGACGGGAAGGAGTGAAATGCCTCATGGACGCCTGGTTCTTCTCCGATGCTCTCGTGGCTGCTGTTGGGGGCAGAGATTGATGCCCTTGCTCTCTGCCTCTGTGTGTGTGTTTTCCCCGGGCTCCACACTGCCCCACCCTCCTCCTGTCCCCCAATTTCATCAGATTTCTGTTCATACCCCATGTTTCCCCGGTTGTCCCCCGGAGTTTGGGGGACATCCCACCTCAAGCATCCTTCTTAAGGGGAAGCCAAGAGAGGCATCAGGATGGGTGAGTGTCTGATTGTGGCAAAGTTTGCAGCTGTTCACAATTCAACAAATATTGGACGAGTTTAACTGAAAAAAAAAAAAAAGCACCACACTTTTTATTATTTACTTTGCAATTAGTTTTGGAACTTGAGATGATATGGGCTTAACTTTTAAATGACTTCCCAAGTAACAGGGCTTATACAGGATTTCGTTTAGTTATTATTTTTATTTAAAATCATATTCTAAGTTTTCTGAAGTGGTACTAGCTAGTTTTATAGTGGAAGATTTTATTTTATTTTTTATATTTTTATTTTTTACTATAGAGTCTTGCTCTTGCCGCCCAGGCTGGAGTGCAATGGCGTGATTTCAGCTCACTGCAACCTCCGCCTCCCAAGTCTACCTGCCTCGGCTTCCCGAAGTGCTGGGATTACAGGCATGAGCCACTGCACCCAGCCAAAAGATTTTATTTTAATGCTGTATCCTTTGACCAGCACTCTATAATCTCCCATGAAAGATTTTTAAAATCAACAAAACAAGTCTTTTTGCTGTAAAAGACTTACTGAAAATATCAGTTTTTGTTACTTTATCCAATACTTTTTAATTGATATAGTCCTGAATTTCCTTCTGCAAGACAAGTGCCGTTTGTTCTTTCCCCTTCATAGCCAGGTTCTCTTGGGAATGGTTTGTCCTGCTCGCTCTGCTTTCTCTGCCTACCTCTTCTGCTCACGACAGCCAGATTTCACCCCCTACCCCCACTCTTGTACTCATGACTGATCCTGTGCACACTCTATGTACGGTATTTCTTGATTTTGATCTTTCTGGACTGGTTGCTTTTTCCTGAAGGCCTTCCTCGCCAATGAAAGATTCTTTCCCCCACTTTTTTTTTGCCATTCTTTTCAGAAAAGCAAAACATTCTGATTTTTTCTGAAGCACTTGATGTTATAAAGCCATTTCCTTTTTAAAATGTTACATCTACTACTTTGCTGAGACACCTCTGGTTTTCCCAAGTCTTTGACTCTTTGCTCTTAGTTCTTGGGCACTCTGTGTTCCATACAATCTCTAGATGATCTCATCCAAATTCCTAGGGCTGATGACTCTCCTGTCCTAAAAATAAAACAAGCCAAAACCTCTACTTCCCTGTGAAGTATTACCATCCCTCTTTCTTCCAGAGCCCTGCCCACTGTTTTACTTTCTCCCTCCCACTTCAAGCTAAAGCTCCCTTTGCTCTTCCGATCCTATTCTCAGCAGGAATTGTGTTTTGTTTTGTTTTTTTTAAACCTACTTAATGATTATCCCATACTATCGTGTCCTATTTTTTCCTCTTTTTATGTATCTGACTTTAACATGTAGCATCAACATAACATTAAATTTTATTAAAAGCAGATTGTTTATATAACTATTCCTAATTTGTTGGGCGTTTATGATGCTTTATTTTATTTTATTTTAAAGAGATGGGGTCTCACCATGTTGCCCAGGCTGTCTCTAACTCCTGGTCTCAAGCAATCCTCCCACCTTGGCCTCCCAAAGTGTTGGGATTACAAGCATGAAGTACCACGCCCGGCCCTCATTTTATTTTTATTTTTAACTTTTTAGAGACAGCCTCATTTTATTGGGCAATGGCATGATCATGACTCACTGCAGCCTCGACCTCCGGGGCTCAAATGATCCTACCACCTCAGCCTCCCAAGTAACTGGGACCACAGGTGCACACCATCACCCTATATAATTTTTTTATTTTTTGTAGAGGCTGAGTTTCTCCATGTTGTCCAAGCTGACCTTGAACTTGTGGGCTCAAGGAATCCACAGCCTTAGCCTTCTGAAGTGCCGAGATTACAGGCATGAGCCACCATGTCCAGCCCTACAATGTTTTTTTTTCCCAGATGTATACTTTTAAATTCTGTTTTTATTTATTTATTTATTCATTTTTAAGATGGAGCCTCGCTCTGTTGGCCAGGCTGGAGTACAGTGGCATAATCTCGGCTCACTGCAGCCTCCGCCTCCCGGGTTGAAGTGATTCTCCTTCCTCAACTTCCTGAGTAGCTGAGACTACAGGCACACATCACCACTTTGTATTTTTAGTAGAGACAGGGTTTCACTATGCTGGCCAGGCTTGTCTCGAACTCCTGACCTCAAGTGATGTCCCTGCCTCAGCCTCCCAAAGTGCTGAGATTACAGGTTCAAGCCACCATTATCTGGCCCTGTATACTTTTAAATTCTTTAGTAGGACCTTTGTCTTGAGTGCTTATCTGCTTTTCTTCTCTGGTTAAGTGGGTTGGCTGGGATAAAAAGTACCATCAAGATTCCATTTCTCCCCTCTTTCAGAGCTGATCTGTCATCCTACTCCAGGTCCATGCACTGTCTGGGTTGCTATCATCTCTCCAGAGTGAAGGGATCTCCCTTTTAAGTGTTAGTTTCTGAAATAATGATCGGAGAAAATAAGGGATTTTTTTTAAGAGACCATGCTTTCCTTTTTTTTTTTTTTTTTTTTGAGACATAATTTACCTATAGGAAAAAAGAAAACCTCAGCCTTCAAAATGTATAGAGTTAGGTTGTTTTCAGTATATATTCACAAAGTTTTGGAACCACCACCACTGTTGAATACCAGAACGCTTTCATTACCCCAAAAAGCAACCTCAGACCCATTAGCAGGCACTCTCCATTTACCTCCCCCAGCATGTACCAGCCTCTATCTCCTTTAACAGTGTGGAACCAGCCTGACTTGACTCTGAGTGTGCAAGTGTCCTTTTGCGCTCTTGTTTGTTTATATTTCTACATGCATTTTACTAGTTTGTATCAGGATTTATTTATTTGTTTATGTATTACTGTTTGGTATTGATTTCATGAAATCAATTTGGAGAGTAATTATTGTTGATTTTTAATTTTCTTGGTTGAGGCTGGGTATGTGTCTTCTCATTCTCTTTCTACATTCCAGAGGTTTCTTTTTTTTTCTTCTTCTTCCTGCTATTTATTTGTTTAGTTAGTTTTAGAGACCAGGTCTCACTGTGTTGCCCAGGCTAGAGTGCAGTGATCATAGCTCACTGCAGCCTCCAACTCCTGGGGTCCTTCCTCCCTCAGTGAAGCCTCCTAAATAGCTGGGACTACAGGCAGGACTCATCATGCCCAGCTAATTTTTAAAATTTTTTTGTGGAGTTGGAGACTTGCTATGTTGCCCAGGCTTGTCTCAAACTCCTATGGGCATGCCATCCTCCTGTCTCAGCCTCCCAAAATGCTGGGATTACAGGTGGGAACCACCATGCCTGGCTTCTTGTGAACTTTTGATTCTGTGGAGCCTTCTCCTTTTTTCTCTTGAGTCTTGATGGTTTGTACTTAACATTCCTACCTCCTTCCTGGGTTGCCCTTTAAAATGTGGTTGCTGTGTTCCTTGCAGTTTAGTCTTACTTTTGTTCTTTGTTTATAATGTGTTTATTTTCTTGGGTTTTGAATGAGGCCTTCTGTACCATTTCTCAGCTTAGCTCTTCCCAGAGTTCTGTTGTGTAGGACTTTCTGGGCACATTCTTGTATAATGGAAACAACATAGAAATTAGAAGAAAGAATAAGAGTTAATCCTAGCTCTGTCTTTGGGTCACTGGCTAAGTCACTTAGACTCTACAATAGCACTTTTAACTATTAAAGTAATTAATTTATTTGTTTTTGAGATGGAATCTTGTTCTTGTTCAGGCTGAAGTGAAGTGGCACAATCTCAGCTCACTGCAACCTACACCTCTCAGGTTCAAGCAATTCTGCCTCAGCCTCTGGAGTAGCTGGGATTATAGGCACCCACCACCACACCTAGGTAATGTTTGTATTTTTAAAATAGAGATGATGTTTCACCATGTTGGCCAGTCTGGTCTTGAACTCCTGACCTCGTGATCCACCCACCTCAGCCTCCCAAAGTTCTGGGATTACAGGTATGAGCCACTGCACCCAGCAATTTTTAACTATTCTAAAGTCCTATGTAGTTATCATGTTTTAAAAATTGGAATATATATATATATATATGTATAATCTTTTTTTTTTTTTTTTTGACATAGTTTCACTTCTTGCCCAGGCTGGAGTACAATGGCATGATCCTGGCTCACTTCAGCCTCCACTTCTCTAGTTCAAGTGATTCTCCTGCCTCAGCCTCCCAAATAGCTGGGATTATGGCATGTGCCATCATGCCCAGCTAATTTTGTATTTTTAGTAGAGGCGAGGTTTCACAATGTTGGTTAGGCTGTTCTCAAACCCCTGACGTCAGGTAATCCACCCACCTCAGCCTCCCAAAGTGCTAGGATTACAGGCATGAGCCACCATGCCTTGTCTCATGATTTTTATATCTAATGAAATATAAGGAAAACTGGCTGGGCCTAGTGGTTCACGCCTGTAATCCTAGCACTTTGGGAGGCCAAGGCAGGTGGATCACCTGAGGTCAGGAGTTTGAGACCAGCCTAGACAACATAGTGAAACTCCATCTCTACTAAAAAATATAAAAGTTAGCTGGGCGTGGTGGCAGGCACCTGTAATCCCAGCCACTTGGGAGGCTGAGGTGGGGGAATCACTTGAACCCCAGAGGCAGAGGTTGCAGTGAGCCAAGATTTTACCACTACACTTCATCCTGGGTGACAGGGCGAGACAACTCATCCCCCTCCCCTCCCAAAAAAATAAATAAATATAAAGAAAATTAATGTGGAATTTACAATTATTAACAAAAAGAATGAGAAAGATTATTAAATTTAATTATTTAGGGGCCAGGCATGGTGGCTCATGCCTATAATCTTAGCACTTTGAGAGCTTGAAGTAGGCAGATCATTTGAGACCTGGAGTTCGAGACCAGCCTGCCCAACATGCTGAAACCCCATCTCTACTAAAAATAGGAAAAAAATTACAGGCTATCTGTAATCCCAGCTACTTGGGAGGCTGAGACAGGAGAATGGTTTGAACCTGGGAGGCAGAGGTTGCAGTGAGTCGAGGTTGCACCACTGCACTCCCCGTCTGGGTGACAGAGTGAGACACAGTCTCCAAAAAAAAAGAGTCATTATTTAAAATTATATTAAAATAATGAAAAAATGAGATTGGAGATTAAAGTGATGAAAATCTAGATGGCAGTGACAGTTTGTATTTGCATCGAATTTATGAAACAAGTTCACATACCTATTCATCCAAGTAATGTTATATGTGAGGTAAATATTCTTTACATTTTACAGGGGAATTTACTGAGGTTCAGTGAGGTTAAGATAATTGCCCAAGGTTACAAGAACAGAGCTGTGACTGTGCAAGAACTTTAATTTGGGTTTCAGGACTTCCAAGACCAAGACTTTGTATCTTGACCCAAAATAAAAGTTGAATAGGCCTGGTGTGTTGGCTCACACCTGTAATCCCAACACTTTGGGAGGCTGAGGCAGGTGGATCACGAGGTCTGGAGTTCAAGACCGGCCTGACCAACAAGGGGAAACCCCATCTATACTAAATACACAAAAATTAGCCGGGTGTGGTGGCACACACCTGTAATCCCAGCTGCTCATGAGGCTCAGGCAGGAGAATTGCTTTAACCCAGGAGGCAGAGGTTGCAGTGAGCTGAGATTGTGCCACTGAACTCCAGCCTGAGTGATAGAGTGAGACCCCGTCTCAAAAAAAAAAAAAAAGTAGAATAATGTTAAGGTTATTTCTGCAAATATACTCTGTCACTTCAGTAGGTTTTCTGGAGTGAGTGAAGGCAGAACGAGTTTGAGTCTTGGAGATCATCTGTTAATCTGAATGTGTTGTGAGTTAGTGCTGTGGGCATGGCTGCTATCTGGGGGCAGGTTGAAAGCTGCCACATTGCCACTGTCATCCTACGGAATACTAGTCAAGCAGAATTATGAGTTCTTTTGAAATTACTCAAATTTTTTATTTCTCAATTTACAGTGGAAATCTTATTTCTGAAATGTTTCTTTTCTTTTCTTTCCATATTGTCTCCTCACTTGCACTCTTGAGCAGTAAATACATCTGTTCCAAACACAAGCAAAGACCTAGACAGAGAAATAACAGCCAGAGTCAGTTGCAGCTTTGCAGCCCACCTCCAGATAACAGCCATACTCACAACACTAACCCACTGCATGTTTAGAGTAGCAGATGGTCTCCAGGATGCCTCCTGAAACTCCTGCTGCTGTCACTCACTCCAGAAAACCTACTGAAGACCTGAGGAATGGAGGACTAGATTGAAGAACTGGAAAGTCACCGGGAACCAAGGCAGTGTGTCTGTCATTCTCTGTGGAGCAGCAGGCCTTGTTTCTGCAGTTCAGGTCTGTCTACTACTTGGCTCTTCTATCTCTGTCTGCAGAATGAAGTCTTGGTGCATGTGGCCCATCCTAGTATTCCTGGTTATGCAAACAGTCTTCCGCCAGCCAGCCTGGCCCCTTGTAGTCTCTGTGATCCAGCTCCAGGTTCTCTGAGAAGAGGAGCTAGTTGGCCCAGCTCTGCCTTAGAAGAGACTCCTGTCTGGCCTGGGTAGTACCTCATCAGCTGTGGCCAGGAGCAATACTCTCAACAGCACAGACAAAATGGGACAGATCCCTATTCGGTAAAGGTGATGTGGGCTGGAGTAAGTACCCTGAAAGGTGTTTGTCACAGAAAGCCACCTGGGAGAACTTTGTCAAGTTCCTGGCTCCACTCTGCAGGGGTTTTGTTCAGTCAATAGGTATGAAATGGAAACTAGGTGTCCACATGTTTAAAGAGCTCCCTGGCTTAGTCCGATGCCTCTTCAGATTTAGAAACTACTTTAATACATGTAAATAAATTAATATATATTTGTGTTTGCATGAGGAAATAATGGAAGGATAAACAGGAAACTAACAAAAATGGTTATGGGTGTAGATTGGTGTGGCCGGTGAGGATAGGGGAGCAAGATCGCTCGCTCTCTCACACACACACCCCTTTAACCAATTTAAGAATTTAAAGAAACACTTCAGCTTAACAATTAGAAATAAAAATCAAAACAATGATTTTAAAATTGAAGATACTGAGGATCAGAAGGTGTCATTGGGGCCAGATTTTTCATCTGTGAAGTAATTCGTTTTTGGTGTCACTCACTTAAATGTAATTTATTTTTTCTCATCAGCATAATCCCATAGAAATTAATATTTGTACACAGAAGAAGAAGGGAATGGACCCCAAAGAGAATTGGAAGAATTTGGGTTCTGTTGCTTTGTCTTTGTTCTGTAGAGAAGGTGCTTCCACAGTAGACCTAAAAAACCATGAAATACAGGCCCAGGACAAAGTGAGATGAGAAGAAAAGGGTTGTAGCAATGACTGTCCATCTTATTTGAACTTTAGATCACGTGGGGTCCTTTAAAAAATAAAATCCGAATCCATACACACACAAGCTGACATATATATACAGTCTAGGACAGTTAGGGGTTTTTGTTGTTGTTTTGAGACAGGGTCTTCCTCAAACTCCTGGGCTAAAGCAGTCCTTCTGCCTTAGCCTCCCAAGAAGCTGGGATTACAGGTGTCTGCCACTGTATTTGGCTCATCTGAATTTTTTGTTTTGTTCTGTTTTTTTTTTTTTGAGATGGAGTTTCGCTTTTGTTGCCCAGGCTGCTCAGCACATCATATCTGAGAATTCTGGATGTTGCTGTATCGTAGATGTTAATCACTTGGTTAAGGTGGTGTCTGTCTGTTTATCCTTTAACTGCTATTACTGTAGATATCTTGGGGGATGTTCTCTGAGACTGCGATCAAATTTTTACTCACTAATGATAGCATCCACCCGTGGGTCTTGTCTGAAACTATTATTGTTTTTTTCCCCTAGTTTCCTTCAGTCCCTCTTTTTTTGTTTTTGAGATGAAGCCTCCTGGTGTGGGGGCTGAGGATAGTGGCTCCTTTTTCTTTTTTGAGACTGAGTCTCGCTCTGTCGCCTAGGCTAGAGTACAGTGGCACGATCTCAGCTCACTACAACCTCCGCTTCCCGGGTTCAAGCAGTTCTCCTGCCTCAGTCTCCCGGGTAGCTGGGATGACAGGTGCCTGCCATTGCGCCCAGGTAATTTTTGTGTTTTTAGTAGACTCAGGGTTTCACCATGTTGGCCAGGCTGGTCTTGCACTCCTGACCTCATGATCTGCCCGCCTCGGCCTCCCAAAAATTTGGAATTACACGCGTGAGCCACTGCCTGGGCCTTAATTTTTGTATTTTTAGTAGAGCCCTGTTCTGGAACTCGATCAAAAGAGATCCGCCGGCCTTTGCCTCACAAAGTGCTGAAATGGCAGGCCCCAGCCGCCAGGAACCAATCTGCACACTTGCTGCTTGGCTGCGCCCCGGGCACCCTCTTCGGTGCGCGCCCGCCCCTCCCTGGACCCGCCCCTCCCTCCACCCCGCCCCTCCCTCCACCCCGCCCCTCCCT
>NW_022436962.1:414116-456926 GCF_009761245.1 Sapajus apella
CCTCCACCCCGCCCCTCCCTCCACCCCGCCCCTCCCTCCACCCCGCCGTGGGCCAATCAGGGAGGCGGGCGCTCTTTAGGTCTCCGGCTGGGTGCCTGCCTTCCTCCTCCCTGTCAGCTGCGCCGGCGGTGGCGAGTCCCTTTGGGCGTGGCCGCAGGAACTGAACGGCTGCCGTCGAGCGTGGAGCACAGCGCGATGGCCTTGCAGCCAGCGTGGAGACGGTCCACCGGCAGGTGTTCGCTTTGGGGCCGCACTACCCCCAGGCGCCCGCAGCACTGGATGGTGAGTTTCGGCGCCTGGCCACGCTCGGTCCCGCCTTCTCCCGGGTCGTAGAGGACACAGCCCGGGCCTGGCCGGCCCTTGGGCCTCAGGCGCCTCTGCGACCTGAAACCTGGGCTTGGCCGCCGTCC
This sequence comes from Sapajus apella, assembly GCF_009761245.1. Classification (NCBI taxonomy): domain Eukaryota; kingdom Metazoa; phylum Chordata; class Mammalia; order Primates; family Cebidae; genus Sapajus; species Sapajus apella. Next base: position 414,527 of record NW_022436962.1, read on the forward strand.
GCGCGCCAGGGCGGTTGAGGTTTAGGTGTCTGTCGCTCGCCGCTTCCCCGACCAGCGGTCGCTTGGGAAGGGGCGCGGGGAGTGGTCAGGGGAGCGGAGGCCGGGACCCGGGGACCCTCGGCCGGGTCGCGGCACGGCCTTCAAGTCCGTACGCTCTGGAAGGCAACGGAAGCGCTTCCACCCCTCGATTTGCTAGCATCATGGCCGCCTTTTTGGTTTTCGATTGTAAAGCTAGTGCTTGTCGGTGTTGGCGGCAGCTGCAGCTGAGGTCCTGAAAGCAGTTCGTCTCCGCCTGTGTGCAGAACACCGAAATAATCAATTTTTCTCCTCGCCTCTGTTTTCAGCCGACGGCTTTGATTAAATATCACCAGCGGTGCTAATGGTGGTCTCCGTGCAGGCTTTCTAAAATGCATTACCGACACCAGTGTTGGTGGAATATTTCTGTCTTGAAGTTTTTGCTTTTAAGTGGATTTTAATATCGCACTGTTAGCATTTCAGGAAGGATAAACCAGCATCACTCTCTTGATTTATTAAAGATCTGTTTAGAGTTGGGGCTAATTTGACTTTTTTTTTTAGCCCTCAATTGAGCTTTTTTTTTTACAAGCATAAATGCTCCCAGATGTTTTAGCCCGATTGGTATGGACTTTGCTGTTAATGATTTCGTGGTCAGGTATGCAGCTTTAATGGAGTTATTGCAGAATCACACGTAGGCTCCCTCAACTTGATTTAGGTCCCTTAGAAAAGTGAAATGATGGTGACAGTATTTTTTATTTATTTTTTATTTATTTATTTTTGCGGTACTTAGCATTTTGTGGTGGTGAAGACTTGTGGAAGTAGATTCCCCCTAAATCTGAATCTTGTGAATATGTCTTTTGTGTTGACTGAAGGAAGTAAACTAATGTATTGAGTACTTCGTGGCAGGTACTGTGCTACATACATTATTTCATTTTATTTGAACAGCCACGTTGAGGGAGGAAAAGATGGTATTGTTACTTTTTTCAGGTGAGGAAGTATCCTGAGGTCATAGAACTAGAGAGTTATTCTTAAAATTGTAGACTTCACAAAACACAGCTCTTTCAGCTATTTTTAGGAAAACACTCTGCTTTCCTTAGTGTAATTAATAATTGCAGAATTTTGTGCATTTTACTGTATAAATTATAACATGTTTCCGAAGTGTATTCAAATTTCAATCATAATTTTGGAAATACCATAGAAGACATGTTTTACCAAGTATTGTAGCTAGATAGAAAAATTAGTTAAAATTGTTCTTTAAAGAGATTTTAATTGAATCTTTAATTTTCACTTTCTTTAGGAGCAAAATGCTGAATCCGACTATGAAAATTAGTATGAACTCACAGGCTTAGGAGCCAAGAGAGAATTTATATTAGGTGGAGCCTAAAAGAAATAAGTCCCTAAAAAGTAGTGGAGAGAAAATAGCATCATCTCTCTATCATACATTTCATTGCTGTTGCACTAGCCAGGAAGTGTGCCAGTGAATGTGTCTCATTACGAAAGGTTCAGAATTTCCCGTCACATCCTTTGACCGTTTTAACAAGATTAACTTATCTAAAATGTGGACTGAAAAAACTCTTTTAAGTTGAGGACATGTCACTTGAAAAGATACCCCCATCCAATAATATTTCTCCTATCTGATACAGTTTTTAATAGTCTGAAGTTGATTAGATCTGGGAACTAATTCTGTCACTGCTGTAGGCTTGTTTGACCTTCTGACTCTCCATTGGAAATGCTAGGTCCTCTTATTGTCATTTTCCTTTCCTAAGTGAAATACAAATGTAATTGGAATTTGAATCCTAGATCCAGATTATAGCCCTTTATCAGGTTGATGACATACCCTGCTATTAACCGTCTCCATTGCACATTATTAGCTTTTAATAAATATTGTTTCTGAATGTGACTAGAGCTCATGGATTCATCTCCATAGAGACATTAATTGAAGCCTTGAGAGTGGATAAGATAAGACCTCTGAGAACTAAGCCAAAGGATTGCCTGCCTTTACTGTGTCAATAAGGGTAAGTTATGGAAGAGGACAGAGGAAATGTGGTCAGAGAGACCAAGAGCTCATCCAGTAGCTGCACTGTCTCTGCTTCCTTTAGGAAAGGCCACCTGCCTTAGCTTTGAAATGGCCCATACCGTACCAGAAGGAGGAAGAGAGATCCCAGAAGGATATAGATCCTAGGCGTTCTGGAAACTAAGCAGAACCACAGGAGGAGAAAGCTACAGGTAACTGAACAAAATTTCTATGTTTCTATTTCCCCAGCTATAAAATGAAATGATTGGGCTCTGTCTGTGGTTTTCAGACCTCTCCTGTCTTAGGGGCTTCAGGCCTCACCCCACATAAGGAAACCTCATATATAGCATCCTCTCCCCTAATTACCTTTTTTTCATTCTTTGCTCTTCTCTTCCTCCTTCCGCTCCCCTTTCCTTTCTTTCTTCCTCTGCCTTTCATCTTTCTTCTTTTTCTTAATTTCCTTTCAGTCGTCATCATCTTCAATTCACATAGGTAACTGTTAAGGTTAGCAGGGAAAGATTCCATTTGGAAAAAGGATTTAGTAGCTTTAAAAGTGATGTTGGGTAACCCACAGGATAGATGTCCTCCAAGGTCCCTCCCAGAGTCTCAGGCTCAGAGCAGACTTTGGGGTTTTAACTCATGGCCAGTAGGAGCTGAATAGCAGATGTATGCATGAGATATGAACGCCATGACCAATTAATGTTAGTTGCAAGCCTGCCTTGCTGGTTTCAGCTTCATGCTAATCCTTGACTTTGAGGTATTATATTTTTCACTTTACACATAAGGGCACTGGGTCTCAGGTGACTCGTTCAGGGTTCACAGCCAGTAAGTATGTTGCAGAACTGAGACCTAAATTGAGATTTGTGTAGATGCCAAATCCTGTGAGCTTTTTTTCTTTTAACTACTATAGGCTTTTCTCTGTTATACCAAGTTACCTAGAAACATATACTTCCTGCAACTTGGGCTCCTGAATGCATTGGCCCTAAAGTATAAAATGATTATGTCATTGCAGACAGACCTGAAGAGGAGGCTAGAAAGGGTTAGGGTTAAAGTAATTAGGTTTTGGTTTTTTTTAAGATGGAGTTTCACTCTTGTTGCCCAAGCTGGAGTGGAATGGCATGATCTTGGCTCGCTGCAACGTCTGCCTCCCAGGTTCAAGCGATTCTCCTGCCTCAGCCTCCTGAGCAATTGGGATACAGGCGTGATCCACCCGACTAAGCCTCCCAAAGTGCTGGGATTACAGGCGTGAGCCATGGCGTCCCATCAGTTTTTTGTTTTTTCTTTTTTCTTTATCTCACAAGGCTCTGTCATCTAGCAGCTTGGTTTTTATCAGAAAGTAGTGTTGATTTCTTCCCACTCCTTCCAGTTACCTCTACCAGTTTCTTGATTTTCATTCATTTAATCAGTATTATTAAACATGTATTTGATTTCTGTGCTAGGCAGTAAGAACAAAGTAGTGAACAAAAGAAGTTGTTCTTACTCTTTGGTGTGTACAGTCCAACGGGGCAGTAATAACATTTACTGAGTGTGGTGAGGTGGGGAGTGCCACTGGATGATATAAAACGTGAAACTAAGATATTCTGAGTAGTCAGGAAGGGTTTCCTAGAGGAAGTGATGTTTAAGCTGGGACCTGCAGGAAGACTTAGAGATAGCTGGGTAAAAGGTAGGGTAGAGTACTGGAGTGTTTTAGGTACTATCTTGTAGGGACTGTATTATAGAAAATGAAAAGCTATGATTAAGATCTGGGAGTCTTTGTCATGGTATTGTAAGGATGGAAAATGCAGTTAAAGCTTCAGGTATAATTGGAACCAGGAACTGAAAATAGACAAACATAGCTACCTCCCTCCCTGTTTACATTTACAAAAGCTTCTTGCACCCTATATCTCTGAACAGCGGATTTCCCCCCACCCCTTTTCTCTTTTTCTTTTGAGACAGAGTCTCACTCTGTTGCCCACTGGAGTGAGATGGAGTGATCTTGACTCACTGCAACCACCACCTCCCTGGTTCCAGTTGATTCTCCAGCCTCAGCCTCCCAAATAGCTGGGACTACAGGCACGTACCACTGCATCCAGATAATTTTTATATTTTTAGTAGAGATGAGGTTTTACCATGTTGGCCAGGCTGGTCTCAAACTCCTGACAGGTGATCCACCCTCCTTGTCCTCCCAAAGTGCTGGGATTACAGATGTGACCCCACCTGGACTTTTCCCTTCTTTTCTCTTGTCACTTCCCCATGTACTCAGCAGAAGAGGGCTGACCCTGGCTTCCTGAAGGTGTGTCTCTTCAGGTTTTTTGGTGACCAGAGGCTGAGAACACTCTGAATCCAATTCCAAGTGGGACAGAATTTATAAAAACACCGTTAAGAGATCATTCTGCACAGAGCAGCTAACTCTACCTGAGCTTTCCAGCCTGGGAGAGTGTCTGCCTTTGGTCTAGTTAGCTGAGGCCCAAGGTGGGGTCATTTATTAAATAAAGCCAGATATCTTACAAGGTTTGAGGGGCAAGGTGGGAGTGGTCAAAAGAGGTCTCTCATTGATTTCTGAGTTGTCAGGTTAAAGTTCTTGGTGCTGTTTTCCCTGCTGTTCTCCAGGGAGTGTATATCACTCCCCTGTTTTTACAGATGAGGAAAATGAAACTCAAGTTGGGTATCTTGCCAGTCACAAGTAAGGGGTCAAAGGATTTTGTCATGAGGATTAAATAAAACAATACAGGTGAAGTGCTGTGTACTTGGTATCTAGCTAATACTCTAACTGTTGTTACTTCTTAGAAGTAAATGCTGTTGGCATGAAGTGAATTCTCCTTTGCCTCAGTCTCTAAGTAAAGCAGAATGTGCAGAAGTACAAATATTCGGCTTGGTGGTCACATGACCTTACAACAATGTGAAAGTAATACACATTCAGTAGAAACCTTACTTCAAGTACCCACGGAACCATTCTGTTTTTCATTTCCAGTATAGTATTTAATACATCATGTGAGTTATTCAACACTTTATTATAAAATGGGCTTTGTGTTAGATGATTTTGCCCAACTGTAGGCTAATGTAAGTGTTCTCATGTTGAAGGTAGGCTAAGCTAAGCAGTGATGTTTGGTAGATTAGGTGTATTAAATGCATTTTCAGCTAGGCTGGGCGCAGGACCCACGCCTATAATCCAAGCACTGTGGGAGGTCAAGGCGTGAGGATTCCTTGAGTTTGGGAGTTTGAGATCAATCTAGGCAACATAGTGAGACCTCGTCTGTACTAAAGGTATTTAAAAAAAATTAGCTAGGTGTGGTGGTACATGCCTATAGTCCCAGCTACTTGGGAGCCTGAGGCTGAGGGTGACTTGAACCTGGGTGGTTAAGGCTACAGTGAGCCATCGTCATGTCACCGCATTCCAGCCTGGCAACAGAGCCAGAACCTGTTTCAAAAAAAAAAAAAAAAAAAAAGCATTTCACCTTATGAGGTTTTCAACTTATGATGGGTTCATCGGGATGTAAGCCCATAGTAAGTCAAGGAACATCTATGGTCTAGTTAAAATAGGGATAGTCAAGTGTTTCATACATAGTCCAAATCTTCATAAGGAAACATCAGGGAAACCCGAGTTTAGGGATATTCTACAAAATGACTGGCCTGTAAACCTCAAAATAGTCAAGATCATGGAACCAAGAAAACACTGAAGAATTGTTCCACACTAAAGAAGTGTAAAGAGACATGGCAACTCCATGTGGTTCATGATTCTGAATAGGCATGATTGACAAAACTAGAATGAGGTCTGAAAATTAGATTGTATTTGTATATCTGTGTTTTATTTTTCTTGAGACAGAGGCTTGCTCTGTGGCACTCTAGTCTCTCTGTTGTCCAGGCTGGAGTGAGTGGTGCGAGCTCAGCTCACTGCAACCTCTGCTTCCTGGGTTCAAGCGATTCTTCTGCCGCAGTCTCCTGAGTAGTTGGGATGACAGGTGCCTGCCACCACATCTGGCTAAGTTTTGTATTTTTAGTAAAGATGGAGTTTCACCCTATTGGCCATGCTGGTCTCAAACTTGCAATCCACCCACCTCGGCCTCCCAAAGTGCTGGGATTATAGGCATGAGCCACTGAGCCCAGCCTAATGATTTTATTTTTATCTTCTTCTTTTTTTTTTTTGGTATTTTCTTTTTAACTTTGGTTTTTCCTACCTTTTTTGTTACAAACCCTTGTGTCGTTGACTGCTCTGCTTTGTACAAAACCCTGACCCAGAAACATCACTAAGTCCCCCTTTAATGTTTATTGTCTGATGGGCAAAAGGGTTGCCGCCATTTACTGCATCAAGTTTTCCAGCATGAAGGGCTTCCCATATCTGGTTCTGGTGGGCTGTGTTGTGAATGGAGGGGGACCAGTTATCTGAGGCCAACCGAGGCTCCACAGGCGGCTGCCCTATTGTTTCACTTGGGCGGGATTCTGACTTAGAGGCCTTTGATCATCATCACACAGATGAGTGTTGATGATTTTGATGGTTGCATTTTGATTGTGTGGGAGAATGGTCTCGTTTGTTTGCAGGAAATAGTCACTAGAGTATTGGGAGATAATGAGAAATATTGGCAAACTTACTCTCACATGCCTCAGAGTCCAAAAGTTTCATAAGCTAGACTTATAATTGTTCTATGGTTTGAAATATAGCTCCTTTTCTCTAAAGAGTTGTTGCTGGGTCCCTTTCAGAAAGATACTTGAGTGAGGATGTGTTGAAATTTGTCGGAAGCTTATGAAAGGCAGCTTTTAGCCTATCAAAAGAGGACGGGTGGTTTGGGGGTGCTCTCTGGGGCTACACTACCTTTAGTGGGGAGTGGCTTGGGGGCACTACTGGGTCCTGCAATGCGGGTGGCAGGGACAGGTTGTGAGTGCTATGGGGTACTACACTGCGGGTGGTGGGGGGAAGTTTGGGGGTGCTATCGCAGTTACATTGCTGTTGCAGGTGGGGAGGATGTTAGCAGTGCTATCTGGGGGCTGCACTGCTGGTGGCAGGAGGCAGAGGCAGTGACAGCAGTGGCCTCCAAGGAAGGGGCTGTTCTGCTGTTTCCAGACTCTGTACTCTTCTGCTTGTGCTGGAGTGTGGCAGACACACAGTGTTTCCGTGGGAATCCTGAGTATGGCAGGGTCCCCACACCTGCCATGGTTCCCAGGCCCGTACCCTCTTGCTGTATTGCAGAAACTGCCTGGGACCACCAGGCACAGAGTAGCGGGCACTACGGAGTCGGAAAGGGTCAGGGCCCTGTGGGTTCAGGCATCAGGGACAGGAACTGGCAGTAGGGTGCAGGGGTGGCTGGGTCTGAGTTTCTGCTGCTACTGCTCCCTGAGGAGCGCAGCCTTGGTGGGCCCAGGGGTTCCTGGCTAGCTCGACCTGGCCAGGGCCAGGTTTCAGCAAAGGCACTCAACCCACCCCAGGCCCCAATTCCTGGCCAACTTGGGCCAAAAGGAGAGGCTGGACTTTGGAGGATAGGTGTGAGTGCCTTGGCTGAAACAGGTCCCGGCCACCCAGTGGCCAGCATGACAAGGTGAGGCTCTAATGCCATCACTCCCTGCATCCTCTTCTAGGCTTTTCTGGATTTGCCTGCCCAGCTGCTCCATGCCTGGTTGGAGGAGGTACCAGCTGCATCCTGGAGGCTGGACCCTGCAGATGGCGCAGCTCTGTGGCTTACCTCGCTGTGGTTGGTGGCCGCAATGGAGACTGCAGCTCAACTGGAGAGAGGTAGGAGGGTGCCTGGGGTGACCAGGTGGTAGAGCCTTGTAGGGTGGGCTGGTGCACTGAGGGTGACAGCAACAGTGGTTGTATTGGTGTCGTCACCAGTGGTGGCAGCAACAGCTAGTCTGGAGGCCAAGAAGAGGGAGTAGAGGCACTGCAGGGCCCGGCCTAGCCTGAGGTGGGGAGGAAGTTGCAGTTGTTGTACTGTGGACCTGGGTGCCAGCAGTGATCGTGCAGCCAGCGCAAGGAGGAGTCCTCCCCCTTCTGTAGAATCTGAAGGGTCCCTTCTTCCTGCTGTTGCCTGAGGCGAGAGCGGCAGCATTGTCTCATTCCTAACAAAATTTAGGGAGCGACTATTTGTGTATTTTCTACTTGTTTTTGTTGTGGTAGTCCTGGACTTTTTTAAATTTCATAAATTGGAGAGGAGAAAATATCATAATAGACCTTATTTTTTGTTGTTGAGACAGAAACTTACTCTGTCACCGAGGCTGGAGTACAGTGATGTGATCTCAGCTCACCGCAACCTCTGCCTGAGTTCAAGCTACCCTCCTTTCAAGCCTTTGCCTTTCAAGTAGCCTGTATTACAGGTGCCCACCACCGTGCCTGGCTAATTTTTGTATTTTTAGTAGAGGTAGGATTTCACCATGTTGGCCAACCTGGTCTCAAACTCCTGACCTCAAGAGATCTGCCTGCCTTGGCCTCCCAAAGCACTGGGATTACAGGCGTGAACCACCACAGTCTGCCTCAACAAATAATTTCAGTTTAAAAATAATAATGACAAATGTGAATATTTTTTACTTAAAATCTTTTTTAAAACTTTTTTTTTTTTTTTTTTTTACTTTAAAGGCAGTTAGATTTAAGACTGTTCACATATTGAAAACCAAAGCATTTTAAGAGAAATCTCACATACGCTCTGTAGACCACACTTATCTTTATCTTTATCTGGCTCTTTTTTTTTTGGTATTTTCTTTTTAACTTTGGTTTTTCCTTCCTTTTTTGTTACAAACCCTTGTGTCGTTGACTGACTGCTCTGCTTTGTACAAAACGCTGACCCAGAAACAGCACCAAATTTATCTTTATATGGCTCTGTCTAGGTTACTGAGCATGAAAAATAAATCATATTCACAAAAAAATTTACTCGTGTGCATTTCAAAAAGGAATTAACTTCAAAGTATCTGCCTTACTCTGTGGTCCTCACCAAAAATAATAGGGCATTTCAGACAATACAATTAAACATTTGACATATGCATAATTATAGAATTTTTGTTAAAAACTGTGCATGGCACAAAGAGAATTTTCAGATTATATTATGCGCAGTAAAAATTGAACTCTGTAGAAGTGTTTCATTTAGGAAAACCAGGGCTTAAAATAATAAGAATAATTTTGATAAGATTTTTGCTGATAAAGAAATGCTTAGGCGGGTATGGTGTCTCTCACCTGTAATCCCAATACCTTGGGAAGCCAGGCTGGGTGGATCACAAGGTCAGGAGTTCAAGACCAGCCTGGCCAACTTGGTGAAACCCCATCTCTACTAAAAACATAAAAGTTAGCCGGGCATGGTGGCAGACACCTGTAATCCAGGCTGCTTCAAAGGCTGAGGCAGGAGAATCATTTGAAACCGAAAGGCAGAGGTTGCAGTGAGCCAAGATTGCCAAAAGTAATGAGCAGTTTGGCAGATAAGACAGGCTGTCAGGCCATGGCAGTTCAGCAGTGGGCATGCTGCCTGTCGAGTCACTTGTTCCCGAGGACTACGGCTAAATACCACAGATAAAATCTTCTTTGTCACTGATACTTGATATCACAATGAAATGATGTTATCTTTCAGATTTCCGGTTGAATTATTCACCCATTAACATCTGGTGATTTGGGTTGTAAGATTATTTTTAGTTTTTCCTGTTAACATTTCATCCATAAAATACAAACAAGACATATTTTTTCATGTAAGAATGTAAGCAGTATAAGACTTTTAAAACCCACTAATGAAATATACATGATTACATGCTTTAATGAACTAAAACTTTCATCTGTGATCTTTATTTTGCAGCACTCTGAGGTAGCATTACAGTCTCTTAGGTGTGCTGTGTCATTTATGTCCCTTACTTTATCCTAGGAATCCTTTATTGCCATTGAGCATATGAAAACAGAAACATGTGCATAGCTTCTCCGCATTGAGCCCATCAGTGGGTAGGAGCTGTATACTGGGGACATTTGGCAGAGATTTTCATGAGTCTGTTGGATACAACAGCTCCTTAGGAAACCTCGCAGGTTACCTTCCCTATTTTTTACCATTTGTAAACTAAGGCTCAGTGATATAAAAACAGATTCTGTGCCGTGGCATAACTGCAGCTTAAGGTTTTCATATTCAACACAACAGAGGTATAGCTGAAAATGTATGAACACTTAACATACCTCAAGATCCATTTGTTGGTATATTTGTGGCATTTCCAGATAGCTGACCTGGGGCTAAAGCATCTTTCTGGCATCGGTGTTTCTAAGTTGCCTTTAAGCTGAATAAATTTTTGGTTTTTATATTTAATCACTTCTATGTGAAATGCTGCAATTTAAAAAAATTGTACATGTGTAATACAGGTATAGTATTTTACACTAAATAATAATGACTGGCAGTCCATTGGCCCAAGAGGTATAATTTTTCAGATATTCTGCTCTGTGTCATCAGATGTAGACATTCATCTGGCATTCATCTGGAAAGACTTGTGGTCAGGGATTCACAGTACTGCTGGTGGGGTTTCTCCAGACCCTTTACATATGACACTTTAGGACGGGGTGAGTCACAAGTTACATTAGAAGTTGCCTTTGAAATTAGACCTAAACCGTGTGGAACTGGAACCCTTGTGCACAAAGCTCCCTGTATCATCCAAATCCTGCTGAAATCTTAGGGAAGAACAGTTTTACAGATTCATTCTTTCCACACTGAAGATTTCCCCACTGCCCAATTACTCTCACCTTTTTTTTTTTTTCTTGACTGTTATGTTTTACTTGACTCTGGAGACTTATACTCTTACCTTTGTACGGAGTATACCTTATTTCACCAATTATACTATTTGTTTATTAAAAGCAGAAATAGTTACTTATACCTGAAAATTTGCACCAAGAATGTAGCTGTGAATATGTTAAGAAAGTATACTTAAAGCAAGAAATCAAAGAAAATATATTAAATCAAAGCTAATTCCATTTCCAAATGGCAATAAAGCATGTGTTACATAGAATCACTGCATGAAAGTGTTTTAGTAGCCAAGATGAGATTGTACGCTGGTGAATAAGCAAGAGTTCTTTTTTCATTTTCATCTTCCAGTTCAAACGGGTATTTGGGTTCTTTTTTCTATTCACTCATGTCACACGGAGACCTGTGTTGTAAATTATTTTGTCAGAATGAAAGCCTGGCAGATTAAATTCTTTCTTCTCTTCTTGCTATACTTGATATTGATCTCTTGTTCATTTTTTGATAATGTGTTTGCTTATTTATGTTATCATTGCTTTTAGAGTCCGAGATGGCTTTGGGTTCCCAGTTCTGTGTGTTCCTGTCTGGTTCCTGAACCCAGCTGGAGAAATATGTCAGTCCCAACTGGTGAAGTACTGAGAGGAAGCTACACAAAAGATAGCAAGGTATTAGTAATTGTACCTCTGACATTTTAACCACCTCTGACTTTTCCATGGAATGGACAAGTAGTAGTCTCTGTCAGAGCTACATTTTAAAGGAAAAAAAGAAACTTGAAGTTGAAAACTATTGATTAATTCATGATGTTATTTTGTGTTTACTCAGCTCCTTTATGTTGACTTGTAAATTATTAATTTATGAACTGTTAGTCATCAATTCATTGCCTACATATCAACAAACAAGTTTTCTTTTTAATAAATAATCTGGTGGCTGGGCACAGTGGTTCCCACCTCTAACCTCAACACATTGGAAGGGCAAGGTGGGAGGATTGCTTGAGGCCAGGAGTCTAAGACCAGCCTGGGCAACATAGCAAGATCTCATCTCTACAAAAAAAAGGAAAACATTGTCTGGGCATGGTGGCTCATTTTTGTAGTTCAAGGTACTCAGGAGCCAGGAGTTTGAGGCTGTAGTGAGCCATGATCCTAACACTGCATTCCAGTCTGAGTGACAGATCAGGACATCATCTCTTAAAAAAAAGGAATCTAAAGGCTTCAGTGTGTGCACACAGCATGGCTTGTGAATGTGGAAGTGCATGTGTGTATGTGCATAGGTGTGCTCAAAAATGTGTTGATGATTACACCGTCTTAGAATAAAGGTCATTTTTATAAAGATCTCTCCATGTCTTGGATTTGATTCTTCCTAGGAATATTTCCCTCATTGACCTTTGAAAGCACCTGACCATATATAAAAATGAAGAATTTTCATAACTCATAAAAGGAGAATTACGACATCATCTACTATTTATGTCTCTGGTCTCATAAATCTGAACTATCAACCTGCTTATTTTTATGTACTGTCACACCGTGTATTCCCTGCATTGAATGCTGTTCTATTGACATTCTCTTTCTAAATTGTAGGAAGTTTTCTGTACCCTAAATTTTCTATTACAGGGATTAAATAGCCACTATCCTTTTTTTTCCCAAGTCTTACAGCGTAAAGGGTAAGTAAATACAGCCCTCACAGCAGCCTGTTGTTTGTCCTGCAATTATGTTTCCATCACATTACACAAAGCCTCTTGGTCATCATGGTAGTATCCTACTAATAAGTTTTTTTTTTTTTTAATGATGTAATATGTGTGTATACAAATACCTATATGTGTATACACATACAGCTGATATCTAGTGTGATTACATATGGACGAACTATAGAATTAGCTTGTAATTTTAGGAAAATAAGTTATTTTGTAAAGATACATCTCATGTTCAAGAAAGAGAATTGCACTTGAATCAGTTATGGATGCCTCAGCCTAAACACAATATGGAAAGAGCAGTAACTAAAAGTCATTTTAGAGTACTGCTAGGTTATTCAACGTATCATCACATTTAATTAAAATGTCAGTTTGAACCATGGCCAGTGAATTTGGTTAATATGTTATTTAAATCAACTTGTGAAGTGTTTATTTTAAATATAGAATTTGTGTTAATGAACAGGAAAAAAAACATTCTATTGCTTTGGAAGACATGTTAAAGCCCAAAGATTTATGACTTCAGAGAAGAAAAAATCCAGCTGATGATCGGTTGGCATTAGTACATGAGGATGTAACTCATATTTGGTAATAGCCATTTTTTTCTAACTAGAGTAAGGAAGTTGGAAACGAGAGGCAAAAACAAGGAATCAGATGTATAAAAAATCACAGGACAAAACCCATGAGCAGACAGTATTTCAGCTTCTCTGGCTTCTCTTTTGTAGTGACCTAAAGCATCCATTTGGTCTGAAGCTTGTTGGACCCTGTCAGTGATTTCTGTGAACTGGAGTTAGACTTCCCTGGTAGGTTTTGGATGACATAGTTCCAGGGCTAGTGATGAGGGTGGTAGCACTTTTTTTTTTTTTTGAGACAGAGTCTTGCTCTGTCACCTAGGCTGTAGTAGACTGGTGTGATCTTGGCTCACTGTAACCTCTCCCTCCCAGGTTCAAGCAATTCCCTACCTCAGCCTTCCGAATAGCTGGAATTACAGGCGACTGCCACCACACCTGGCTAATTTTGTATTTTTAGTAGAGACGGGGTTTCGCCATCTTGGCCATGCTGGTCTTGAACTCCTGACTTTGTGATCCACCTGCCTTGGCCTCCCAAGTGCTGGGATTACAGGCATGAGCCCCCACACCTAGTCAGGAATGACTTCCTTAAGCAAAAATGCCTTGGCTTTCACTCCTAAGGAGCTTCCTGTGGTTTACAGATAGTGGTGGGGACTGTAGGGAAATGGTACCCAGCAAAATGACTGACCCATGCAATGCCTGTTGACAGGGCAGAAGTCCAGCCCTTGTGAAGGATTTTTACCCTCCCTATGCCGTCACCATAATCAGGGTGAAGAAGTGGTGAGCCTTTCACCAAGCTGTAAAGACCTGTGTGAAAAGAAGCAGAGCCTCCTCCTTGACAGTTTCTCCTCATGTGTGTACATGATGCTACGACTCCTACACTTATGGAAGCATGTTGTAAAGTGGAGGCTCTTGTGGTTGTCAGACAAATTTTTTTCTTAATTACCCTAGAGATTTTTAGCAAATTATGTATTTTGGGGTGTCTGGCTAATCCCACCAGTTGACACAATTTTGCTGCCATGAACTGCATGCTCAGACTCCATCCCCAAAAGTTTTTATAACCAATTAGTTTCCTGTTTTTCTTTTTTTGCATCAACTTCTCTAGGAAATGTTGAATTTCCACCATGGTATAGTTATATGTCTCCACCTTCCATTCTTCCTGGGTGTCTTTAGTAATTTTGGGATGTCACGTGGTGACTGGGAATCCCTAGCGAGGAGGTGGATCCTCTGCCCTGCCTTGTAGGATGTCACTTTCTACTCAAGAGCATTTCAATCAACATCAGTCAGCATCCACTAAAGGAAGGTAGGCAGGGGTTGTTGGTGTGGCACCGAAGGCAGAGGTGCTCTGCATGGCAGAGTGAGATCTTTGGCCCTTGGCGTGTTGGCAGGATGCAGGAATAGGAGCATGCAGCTATGTGAGCAAATGTCTTAGAAGAACCGAAAAAGTTTCTGCCTCCTCCAGAGACTTAGAGGGAGCTGTGCCACATGTTCAGAATTACCACAGTTAACCATCATTTTGTGAACCCTCCTCATGGGTAAACCCCTTGGTATCCCTGAAGGTCAGTATACAAAGATCTTCCAGAAGCAAGGAAGACAGAAACAGAGAAGGTGCCTGCCTCTGTGTCAGCCATGCTTACTCTTGTGAGGCTTACTTATGCTTACTCTTCTTACTCTTGTAAGAACTCGGGTGTGAAGTTACCCCACTCATGGGTCAGGGTTAAGCCATTTACTATTTCCACTCTGGCTGCACTCATGGACACTGAGAGCTTAGTGTCACATCACCCACTTCAAGTCTCTAGAGAGGAGTTGTTGATCCCCTGGAGCCTAGTAGTCTAAATTCCACCACTGCCTAGGTGAAAGTGGAGCTCCACTGTCCAGACCTGCTCACTCTGGCTCAATGCCAGGACTTTGCAACTTACAGCCAGTATGGCCCTGACCACTCCCAAGGTCACAGGAACAGGGTACTTGGCTGAAAGCAACACATCTTAAAGTACTGGGTTCGGGGACCTGATCCTAGCAAGGGCGTTGATGCCATGCTGGAAAACATGCCTATACTGGGACTTGCTCTTCATAGCTGCAGGGGAGTTTAGAAGCTCTGAGCATTGTCTCCAGACACTGCAGTTTCAGGAGAATCCCCAAAACACCACCATGCAACAGCAGTATGTAGTGGCACAAAACAGCATGATTGAATGCTGGCAAACAGTAGTGCCATCCCGGACACAGTGGGCTGTCCAGTACAGAACTTCAGTAGGCCATTTGCACAAAACAGATATTGGGACAACGTCCAAGCCGAGGCCAGAAACCTGCCAACTATGCTAGTTATTGAAACGTTTTGCGTTTCTCTTTTCACTTGGCTAGCAGCTGTTACAGGCAGCCACCAGAGGCCCAGACAGAAGAGCAAAAGCAGGTGGTGCACCCACATGCCATTCTCAGGTGGGCTCACCAGCAGGATTGGATTGTGGTCATGGCTTCAGTGAGAACCACATTGTGAGAGTTTAAGAGTTTTGATGACTTACAGATCCTCAAGTTATGCAGGGCCACCACCACAGCAGACAGGCAGCAGTCCTGCATCCTAGGTCTTCTGTAGGAACAGCAGCTGTGCATAATACAGGAATATCCTCCTATATAACAGCTGTTTGGGATTGGATGACTTAATTTCATGGATAGGAAGAAGCAATATTGTTAAAATGTCCATAGCACCTAAAGCAACTTGTAGATTCAATGCTATTCGTATCTATCTACCAATGACATTTTATACAGAGCTAGAAAAACTATTTTCCAATTCATACTGAACCAAAAAAGAGCCTTAGAATAGCCAAGGCAACCCTAACCAAAAAGAACAAAGCTGGTGACATTACATTACGTGACTTCAAACTATTCTACAGGGATACACTAATCAAAACTGTGATACTGATACAAAAACAAACAATAGACCAATGGACCAGAATCAGAATGGAGAGCCCAGATGTAAAGCCACATACCTAAGAACTTCTGATTGTCAACAAAACTGACCAAAAAAAAAAAAGCAATGAGGAGGAAAGAAGGATTTTGTATTGAATAAATAGCTGGGTGCTGGGGTAACTGGCTAGGCATATGCAGAAGATTCAAACTGGATACCTTCCTTAACACTATATACAAAAATTCACTCAAGATGGATTAAAGACTTAAATGTAAAATCCAAAACTGAAAACCCTGGAAGACAACCTAGGCCGTACTATCCTGGACTTAGGAATGGGCAAAACTTTTATGACAAAGATGCCAACAGCAATCACAACAACAGCAAAAAATTGGCAAATGATGTCTGATTAAAGAGCTTCTGCACAGTAAAGGAAACTCAACAGAGCAGACAGACACTGGGAGAAAATATTTGTGAACTATGCACCTGACAAAGGTCTAACATCGGCATCTATAAGGAACTTAAATGTACAAGAAAAAGCAAAAATCCCATTAGAAAGTGGGCAAAGGATATGAAAAGACACTTTCGTAAATAAGATATACATGCAGCCAACAAGCATATAAAAAGATCTCAACATCTCTTATTATCACAGAAATTCAAATCAAAACCACAGTGAGATATCATCTCACACCAGTCAGAATAGCTGTTATTAAAAAGTCAAAAAATAACATGTTTTCAAGATTGTGAAGAAAAGTGAACACATACACTCTTGGTGGGAGTGTAAATTAGTTCAACCATTGTGGAAAGCAGTATGGCGATTCCTCAGAGCTGAAAACAGTTTACATTTAACCCAGCAATCCCATTTCTGGGTATATACCCAAGGGAGTATAAATTACTCTACCAAAAGACACATGCACATGAATGTTCATTGCAGCTCTGTTTATAATAGCCAAGACATGAAATTAACCTAAATATGCAATGATAGATTAGATAAATAAAATTTGGTGTGTACACCATGGAATACTATGTGGTCATGAAAAAGATTACATCTTTTGCAGGACCATGGTTGGAGCTGAAGGCCATTATCCTTAGCAAACGAACGTAGGAACAGCCAAATACCACATGCTGTCACTTGTAAGTAAGTGGGAGCTAACTGATGAGAACTGATGAACACAAAGAAAGAAATAACAGACACTACTTGAGAGTGGAGTGTGGGAGAAGGGAGAGGATCAGGAAACATAATTGGGTTATAGTCTTAGTATCTGGGTGATGAAGTAATCTGTATAACAAAGCCCTGTGACACTAGTTTACTTATATAACAAACCTGCACACAAAGCCCTAAACCCAATTTTTTTTCTAAAAATGGGTGTTTTTTTTCCTTTGCTACCCAGACAGTAATCTAGTAGAAATGGATAAGTTTCTAAGACCATACAATCATGAAGGCTGGATCATGAAGATACACAAAGTCTGAACAGACCAATAATGTATAAAGAGGTTGGATTAGTAATAAAAACTTAAACCAATCAGCAACAAAAGCCTGGGACCAGATGACCTCACTAAGAAATGTACTTTAACAAATGAAGTGAAAGACTTGTACACAGAAAACTATGAATTATGATTAAAGAAATTAAACATAAAAATAAATGAAAGGACTTGTGTTCATGGGTTGAAAGATTTAATATTGTTAAAATGCCCATGCTGTGCAAAACAACTGACAGACTTTATGCTAGCTCCTTCAAATGTTCAATGACTGTTTTACACCAAATTAGAATACCATTGATATGGAACAAGAAAAACACACAAATAATGGCTCTTTGTTCCTCCTGTTTGACAGATAGCCAAACCTTGCTCACCACCAGTCCTGTTTCTGAGACACTATGCAGAAAGTGAAGGCCAGACAAAAAGGATATGACTGTTAGGTACCTAGTCACCAGGGTTGCCTTAACTCTGGAAAAGTGAATATTGTGATTATCAATGACCCCTTCCTTGATCTCAGTAACATGGAGTACATGTTCCAGTATGGTTCTACCCATGGCAAGTTCCATGCTACCATCAAGTCGGAGATTAGGAAGCTTATCATCAATGGCAGTCTCATCCCCATCTTTAGAAGAGAGATCTTATCAAAATCAAGGAATGATGCTTTGGGAACCCACAGCCATCCTCACTGCCATGGAGAAATCTGGAGTTTACTTAGGGGGGGGGTTCCAAAAAGATTATCATCTTGGTCTCTCCTGCTGATTTCCTCATGTTTGTGATGGGCATGAACCATGAGAAGTATAAAAACAGCCTCAAGGTTATCAGCAGTGCCTTTTGCATCACCAACTGCTTAGCCCCCCAACGAGGTTAACCATCACAACTTTGACATGAAGAAACTCATGTACACAGTTGATGATATCACTGCCATGCAGAATATTGTGGATGGATCCTCTAGAAAGCTGTGGTGTCATGGCCACAGTCCTCTCCAGAACATCATTCTTGAATCTGCTGGCACTGCCAAGGCTGCTGTGGGTAAGGTCATCCCTGAGATAAGTAGTTCCTTGGCATGGCCTTCTGTGTTCCCATGACCGATCTGTCAGTCATAGGCCTGACTTGCCATCTGGAGAAATCTGCCAAGTATGACATCAAGAAGGTGGTAAGACAGGCTTTGGAGGGATCCCTCAAGGTTATCCTGGGCTTTGCTGAGCACCAAGTTGTCTCCTCTGACTTTAATGGTGAAACCCAATCTTTCGCCTTTGGTGCTGGTGCTGGCATTGCACTTGACCACTTTGCCAGTAAATTGGGCTACAACATCAGGGTAGTGTACATTATGGTTCACATGGTCTCCATGGATTAAGAACCCCAGCCCCAAGAAGAGCATGAGAGTCCCTTAGCTATTGTGAAGTTCCTGGACCACTCATCCCCACCATCCTAAGACTCTCCTCAATACAGTTTCAAAGCCAGACCCCCTGAAGAGGAAGGGGCCTAGGGAGCCCCACTTTGTCTTGTATCAATGAATTCCACTGTATTTATAGGGGAAAAGAAAACAATAAGGTGGCCAAAGCAGTTCTGAGAAAGAACAATGTTGTAGACATTATATTTTTTAATTTCAAAATATATTACAAGCTACAGTAACCAAACTTGTATGTACAGACATAAAAACATACATAATAAAACAATGAAGTCACTAGAAATAACCTATGTGGATATACAACAAATATTTTAAAGACGTCGTCCAGACAGTCACAATGTGGAAATAAAACTTTCTTTTATCAAATGATATTTAGAAATGAATCCACATGCTAAAGAATAACGTCTACATGCAAAAGAAGGAAACCACATTATCTTAGACCATCCACTAAAATAAAAATTTATTAAAGATTTAACAAGATTTAATTTAGAAAACCACAGTGTTCTAAATATATTGTAATTTATTTAAATGTGGCCGAGTGTGGTGGCTCATGCCTGTATTCCCAGCACTTTGGGAGGCCGAGGCAGATGGAATACAAGATCAGGAGATCAAGACCATCCTGGCCAACATGGTGAAACCCCATCTCTATTAAAAATGCAAAAATTAGACAGGCATGGTGGCACGCACCTGTGGTCCCAGCTACTCAGGTGGCTGAGGCAGGAGAATTGCTTCAACTCGGGAGGTAGAGGTTGCAGTGAGCCGAGATAGTGTCACTGCACACTAGCCTGGGTGACAGAGCAAGACTCTGCCTCAAAAAAAAAAAAAAAAAAATTGAATGTAAGACATGAAATGAGAAACCTTTTAAAAGTTTTTCTCTAGAAGTTTCTAGGCCTGGGTCTTGACAGTAATTTACTATGTTACAAAAGTGGAGGCAAGAAAAGCAAAACTAAACATGAGAGTATGTCAAATTGAAAATCTCCCTCACGGCAAAGAAACCAATGAAAGAATTGAAAAGCTTTATAAAAAATATCCAAAATACCTAAGGAACTTGTCCTAGTAAATAGCAAAAAACTGAAATAAAACAGAAAATCATCAAAAAAGCCCACAGATAAGCAGATTTATAACTGGGCAATGGAATTGAAAATCGTTTTAACAAATATCCAAAATACCTAAGGAACTTGTATAAATAAATAGGAAAAATAGACACAAAAGAGAAAAGCATCAAGAAGCCAACAAATAGGAAGATTTATAATTGGGCTATAGATTTGAATAGGCATTTAGCCAAAGAAGACATCCAGTTGGCCAAAAGGCATGTGGAAAGGTGCTCAACGTCACTGATTATCAGGAAAAGGGAAATCAGAACTGCCGCAAAGTGGTTTAGACTGTAGCGGCATGCATGAAAGTTTTCAGGCCTGCAGTTGCTGGGAGTGGCTGAGGAGAGTGGGGAGCTTTTTGTAGTTGGGAGAGTGGAGTCTCAACAAGAACCAGTGTATTCTGCACATGTATGGGCCCTGGAGTGTGCATGGCTGGATGCCTTGTCTACCTGTGCCTTACAGGGTGTCACCACTGTGTGGTCGATCAGAGGGGCAGGTGGCTTTCAGAGGGAGTGGGAAATGGTTAATGCAGGTGGTGGGGTTGGTTTATTTGCCCCTGGATTATAGCAAAAGTGGGTTGGCTTCCCAAGAACTTTTACTATTAACCTGTTTGCTGCAAGTCAAGACTCAGACTAGGGTTCCAGGGCATCTCGGCAGCCCACAGCTCCTTAGCAAGTGCATGTTCAGTTGGATCTCCCAGCTCATCACCTTCTGCCTTTTGGGCCATAGCTCAGCTCTACATACTGAGCCATCATCCTGTGGTGGGCAAGACCCCATTCTTATACTTCAACCTCTTTCCCTGAAGCATGCAATCAAGGTGGTGGCTGGAAGGGGCTGAGGAGTCACATCTCACATTGACCCGCTGCCTGAACTAAAACCAGACGCCTGTGGAACACATGGCTCTCAGGTTTCTCCCATTTGATAAGTCATCACCTGCCCCCATATGGCTTTCTAGCTCACATCTAGCCTCCTCTGAGCAGTCAAGATGGGATGTCTTATGTTCATTTTCCCTGGTGTGCAGAGCCCAACTGGAGTTCTCCACACCTCAGTCCATCCCCTTGCTAATTCCCCCACCTGTCCAGTCTTACCTGCCTTCATATCAAAAGCCCACAGCTAACCCATAGGGCGTCAGCCCTGCCCTGCCTGACTTTCTAGGAAACCCTCCTCTCCACCCATTCTGATCAGGACACTTTCTGAAGGTTCTCCCTTATCATTTTAAAAGAAGAAATTTTTCTGACACAGAAGTTCTGGTGAAGTGGCCAGTTTCCAAATCACAGGGTGATGGCATTTTGAGCTGGACCCGGATAAGACAGTGCTGTCCTGGGGCTGGTCATCGGATAAGGTACTCCAGAAAGTGCAGTGATGAATCCCTGGGAGGCTTTCTGCTCTCCTTTCTGCAGGTTCCAGGTGAGAGGACCTGTTGGCCACTAGGCTGCCTGCATATGTGTTTGCCTCTGTGTGTGTGTGTATGTGTGTGCAGTGTGTGTTTTCTTGGATTGATTTCTTTCCTCCTGAAGCCTAGTGTTTTGATGAATGTATCTCACTGTTTCCAGTTCATTCAGCCAGCTCAAGGGTCCTGGGGCCTTTGCCTTTGTCATATTTGCCCAAGCCTAGTGTCTGTGCAGACTGTAAGCTGGAGTTGTCATAAGACCCTTTTGATCCCTTATCCAGTCCCTGTAATAGAAAAGCAATTTTATTCAATGAAATAGAAACCTAAATCTAATGGAGAGATGGTCTAATCTGCCATACACTGGGGCAGTGGCCAGTGATTTGGACTTTGTGGCATAGATGGAAATTTCCAGGTTCTCTAAGTGGTGGGCAGAGGCCTCACATTTTAAGAAATGCCCCCACTCCATCCCTGCCAATGAGGACATTGCTGGAGGATATTTCTATCAGTGTTACGTAGAAGAGATCGATTCTTGATGTTGAACTTCAGGTAAGGAAGCCAGCTTCTGCATATAAGGGTGGTGGTGTTTGGGCTGAGACAGGTCTAGACAGCACTGTCTGAAAAGGAGCTCATGGACATAGCTGTCAAAGGACCCTGGGATGTTTTCTGCTCTTCCCTCTGCAAATCCCCTGGATGGAAATTCTGTTAATCACTATGGGGTGGGTGGGTGGGCGGGTGTGTGTGAGAATCACTTGTTTTCTTTTTTTTTTTTTAGTTGCATGAAGCCTGCAGACTTGCCAAAAGTACCTTGATGTTTTTAGAAAGCAGAGCCAATAAGCTCACTCCAGGTCTTGAGATCTCAATTCTGTGGTATTTGCTTGGGATTGGTGTGTACCTACAGATTGTGTAATGGGATTCAGGGTCAAGGAACTCTAGTTTCTGTGCCCCATTTCTGTGTTAAAAAGACATTTTATTCAACTGGATAACAGGCCAAGTCTGGTGGAGAAAAGGTCTACTCTGCCATAGGATGGGGAGCAGCCTGCAGTTTAGAACACTGATGTGTGTCTGGAAATTTCCAGGGCCTTCAGTTGCTGGTAGAGGCCCAGAAGGTCGAGCACATTTGTCTGCAGATCAGAGATGGGGGTTCTGCTCACCCCTCCATTATTTTGGCCATGTGTGGGCCCTTGGGTTTGCAGGGTTGGATGTCTTGATTGACTGTGCCATAGGAGGGTATAAGAGGCCGAGGATGACACAACTGTAGGCTGTGGGGATGATGTTCACAAGGAGGTGAACATCTCTGCTGCCTGTGGCAGGAGGAAAGAGTGAAATGGTTGGGGGTGGGAACAAAATCCTACAGAATATTCTCAGTTTATCTCCCATCCTACTCCAATCATAGCCTAACATCCTTAGCTACTGATCACAGAGGCGACTCTGCGCCTTTGTGATCATGTGGCCTTGAATGTTGGCAGATTCAGATTGGGGCTGCAGGCATCTGTGCCTGTAACTACGGTTTCACCAGGCTCACAACCAGGCCTGCAAGCTTCCTCCAGTTTCCTGGTGCATGCATGTGCAATGTAGTCCCCTGGCCTCGGTCTTTCCTGCCTCTTGTTTCTTGCCAGTTGGGTCAAATCTGGCTTATAACCAGGGTTTTCCAAACTTTAGTAGAAGTGACTCAGACCAGTTGGAGACTTGAAATGGGCTACTTGATAGTTATAGATTTTTAAAGATATAGCATTATTTTAGAGTAGTTTTCAGTGTACAGCAAAATGGAGTACAGAGTCCAGAGATCTCATATGCCCTCAATTCTTGTATACTCTATGGTCACTCCGCTAACAACCTCCTACACTAGAGGAGAATGTTTATTATAGTCAGTGAACTTACACTGATAAATCATCATCACCCAGAGTGATACTCTTGGTGGTACACATTCTAAGGGTTTCGATGATTGTATAATGAAATTGAAATGTATGGAAGATGGCCGTTTAGGAACAGCTCAGGATTGCAGCTCCCAGTGAAAGCGCAGAGGGTGAGTGGACGCCGCGTTTTTATTGCCCACAGACTAGGAAATTCCCGGGCAGAGGTGCTCCACGCTCGCCAGCGCGGCTGTTGTGGCCAGCGCTGCTGTGCCGGCCGGCGCCAGCCGGCGCCGACCAGCGCCGCTGCTCTGCCCCGCGCGGCTGCTTTGTCGGCGCCCCGGAGCCGCGGTTCTCCGTACAAAATACACCGGTCCGGGTGCCCTTTTGGCTGGCGATTGGAGCCACGGGAAGTCGCCCATATGCTGGTTCAAAAAGGGGACTGAGCAGAGAACCAGGACAGTAGATTCCAGGGCAAAAAAACAAAAAAAGAAAAAAAGCGCCACAAACATCAGTGCCGCTGTTTAAGCCAGCGCCGTGAGTGGCCGCAGGGGAAAACAAACAGACCCCGGCGCCTCTTCAACAGGCGACTGGAACACCAACTTAAAAAAAAAGGCTCTGAGGCAGGGAGCCAGGCGATCAGGCTCGGCTGGCCCCACCCCCACAAAAGAACAGCAACCAGAAACTCTGGATTGAGAATTTCACAGCAAGCGCAGCTGAACCCGGGACAGTCCAGCTCTGTGGGGGAGGGGCGTCCGCCATTACCGAGGCAGCCCGCCGTTGCCAAGGCAACACGCCACAGCAGAGACTCCGCCCCAACAGAGGCGGGCCACCATCGCCAAAGCAGTTCTAACTACACCCATATAAACAGGACTGCAGGGAAGTTCACTCGGCAGCGGGGCGCAGCCCACAGCAGCTCAGCAAAGCTGCTATAGGCCGACAGTGACTAGGCTGCCTCCTTGCTGGGCTGGGCAGGTCTGAAGGAAAAAAAGAAAAAAAAAAAAAGAAGGCAGCAGCATAACGGAAACTCATAAATAAAGCCCTAAATCCCTGGGACAGAGCACCTGGGAACAAAAAGCAGTTTATGAGTTCTGCTGCAGCAGACCTAAAAGTACCTGCCCAGCAGCTCTGAATGAACAACAACAGAGCTCACAGCTCACCATTTGAGCTCCAATAAAGAAAAGACCGTCTCCTCAAGCAGCTCCCTGACCCCTATATATCCAAAAAGACACCTCATAGAGGAGAGATCAGATTGACACTAGGCAGGTATCCTTCTGGGACAAAGATAGAAGAAGAAGAAAACTGGTAACAACCCTTGCTGTTCAACAGCTGCTGCAGGTGAACCCCAGGCAAGCAGGGCCTGGAGTGAACCTCAGCAGACCTACAGCAGAGGGGCCAGACTGTCAGAAGGAAAACCAAGAAGCAGAAATAACCTCATCATCAACAAACAGAACGTCAATCTGAAAGATTTGAGACCCAATCTGAAAGCCAGCAACTACAAAGTCGACAGGTGGATAAATCCTTAAGGATGGGAAGAAACGGGCGCAAAAAGGATGAAAACACCCGAAACCAGAACACCTCTCCTCCTAAAAGGGATCACAACTCCTCGCCAGCAAGGGAACAAGGTTGGATGGAGAATGAGTGTGATGAAATGACAGAATCAGAATTCAGAAGATGGGTAGTAAGAAACTTCTGTGAACTTAAAGAACATGTTCTAACCAAATGCAAAGAAACTAAGAACGTTGAAAAAAGATTTGACGAAATGCTAACAAGAATGGACAAAATAGAAAGGAATATAAGTGAATTGATGGAGCTGAAAACTGCAACACGAGAACTTCGTGAAGCATGCACAAGTATCAACAGCCGAATTGACCAAGCAGAAGAAAGGATATCAGAGGTCGAAGATCAACTCAATGAAATAAAATGGGAAGGCAAGACTGGAGAGAAAAGGGTAAAAAAGAATGAACAAAGTCTCCAAGAAATGTGGGACTATGTGAAAAGACCTAATCTACGTTTGATAGGCGTACCCGAATGCGACGAAGAGAATGAATCCAAGCTGGAAAATACTCTGCAGGATATTATCCAGGAAAACTTCCCCAACCTAGCAAGGCAGGCAAACATTCAAGTCCAGGAAATACAGAGAACACCACAAAGATATTCGTCAAGAAGAGCAACCCCAAGGCACATAATCATCAGATTCACCAGGGTCGAAATGAAGGAGAAAATACTAAGGGCAGCCAGAGAGAAAGGTCGGGTTACCCACAAAGGGAAGCCCATCAGACTCACAGCAGATCTCTGAGCAGAAACCCTACAAGCCAGAAGAGAATGGGGGCCAATATTCAACATCCTTAAAGAAAAGAACTTTCAACCCAGAATCTCCTATCCAGCCAAACTAAGCTTCATAAGTGAAGGAAAAATAAAATCCTTTGGGAACATGCAAGTACTCAGAGATTTCGTCACCACCAGGCCAGCTCTACAAGAGCTCCTGAAAGAGGCTCTACACATATAAAGGAACAACAAGTACCAGCTCAACTAAAGGGCAAAACAGCCAGCTAGCACCAAAATGGCAGTATCAAATTCACACATAACAATATTAACCCTAAATGTAAATGGACTAAATGCCCCAATCAAAAGACACAGACTGACAAATTGGATAAAAAGACAAAACCCATCGGTGTGCCTTATCCAGGAAACCCATCTCACATGCAAGGATACACAAAGGCTCAAAATAAAGGGATAGAGGAAGATTTACCAAGCAAATGGAGAGCAAAAAAAAGCAGGAGTTGCAATTCTCATCTCTGATAAATTAGACTTTAAAGCAACAAAGATCATAAGAGACAAAGAGGGACATTACATAATGGTAAAAGGATCAATGCAACAAGAAGAGCTAACGATCCTAAATATATACACACCCAATACAGGAGCACCCAGATACATAAGGCAAGTTCTTAATGACTTACAAAGGGACTTAGACTCCCACACAATTATAGTGGGAGACTTTAACACCCCATTGTCAACATTAGACAGATCAACCAGACAGAAAATTAACAAGGATATCCAGGACTTGAACTCAGACCTGGACCAAGCAAACCTAATAGACATTTACAGAACTCTCCACCCAAAATCCACAGAATATACATTCTTCTCAGCACCACATCACACCTACTCTAAAATTGACCACATAATTGGGAGTAAATCACTCCTCAGCAAATGCAAAAGAACGGAAATCGTAACAAACAGTCTCTCAGACCACAGTGCAATCAAGTTAGAACTCAGAATTCAAAAACTAACTCAGAACCGCACAGCTTCATGGAAACTGAACAACTTGCTCTTGAATGTTGACTGGATAAACAATGAAATGAAGGCAGAAATAAAGATGTTCTTCGAAACCAACGAGAATGAAGACACAACATACCAAAATCTCTGGGACACATTTAAAGCAGTATCTAGAGGAAAATATATAGCAATAAGTGCCCACATGAGAAGAAAGGAGAGATCAAAAATTGACGCCCTATCGTCAAAACTGAAAGAGCTAGAGCAGCAAGATCAAAAAAACTCAAAGTCTAGCAGAAGACAAGAAATAGCTAAGATCAGAGCAGAACTGAAGGAGATAGAGACACAAAAAACCCTTCAAAAAATCAATAAATCCAGGAGCTGGTTTTTTGAAAAGATCAACAAAATAGACAGACCACTAGCCAGATTAATAAAAAAGAAAAGAGAGAATAACCAAATTGATGCAATAAAAAACGATAAAGGGGATATCACCACAGATTCCACAGAAATTCAAACCATCATCAGAGATTATTACAAACAACTCTATGCACACAAACTAATAAACCTGGAAGAAATGGATAAATTCCTGGACACTTGCCTCCTGCCAAGCCTAAACCAGGAAGAAGCCGAAACCCTGAACAGACCCATAACAAGGTCTGAAGTTGAGGCAGCAATTAAGAGCTTACCACCCAAAAAAAGCCCAGGTCCAGATGGGTTCACAGCTGAATTCTACCAGACATACAAAGAGGAGCTGGTACCATTTCTTCTGAAACTATTCCAAACAATACAAAAAGAGGGAATTCTTCCCAAATCATTTTATGAGACCAACATCATCCTGATTCCAAAACCCGGCAGAGACTCAACAAGAAAAGAAAACTTCAGGCCAATATCCATGATGAACATAGATGCAAAAATCTTCAATAAAATACTGACAAGCCGATTGCAACAGCACATCAAAAAGCTTATCCACCATGATCATGTAGGCTTCATTCCGGGGATGCAAGGCTGGTTCAACATACGCAAGTCTATAAACGTAATTCACCACATAAACAGAACCAAAGACAAAAACCACATGATTATCTCAATTGATGCAGAGAAGGCCTTTGACAAAATTCAACAGCCCTTTATGCTAAAAACACTCAGTAAGCTAGGTATCAATGGAACGTATCTCAAAATAATAAAAGCTATTTATGACAAACCAACAGCCAATATCATACTGAATGGGCAAAAACTGGAAGCATTCCCCTTGAAATGTGGCACCAGACAAGGATGCCCGCTCTCACCACTGCTATTCAATATAGTATTAGAAGTTCTAGCCAGAGCAATCAGGCAAGAAAAAGAAATAAAGGGCATTCAAATAGGAAAGGAGGAAGTCAAATTGTCTCTATTTGCAGACGACATGATTGTATATCTAGAAGACCCCATCGTCTCAGCCCCAAACCTCCTGAAACTGATAAGCAAGTTCAGCAAAGTCTCAGGATACAAAATCAATGTGCAAAAATCACATGCATTCCTATACACCAGTAACAGACTTAAAGAGAGCCAAATCAAGAACAAACTTCCATTCACAATTGCCACAAAGAGAATAAAATACCTAGGAATACAACTAACAAGGAATGTAAAGGACCTCTTCAAGGAGAACTACAAGCCACTGCTCAACGAAATAAGAGAGGACACAAACAGATGGAGAAACATCCCATGTTCATGGTTAGGAAGAATCAATATCGTGAAAATGGCCATACTGCCCAAAGTAATTTACAGATTCAATGCTATCCCCATCAAGCTACCAATGACCTTCTTTGCAGAACTGGAAAAAACCACCTTAAACTTCATATGGAACCAAAAGAGAGCCCGCATACCCAAGTCAATTCTAAGCAAAAAGAACAAAGCGGGGGGCATCACACTACCAGACTTCAAACTATACTACAAGGCTACAGTAATCAAAACAGCATGGTACTGGTACCAAAACAGAGATATAGACCAATGGAACAGAACAGAGGTCTCGGAGACAACACAACATATCTACAACCATCTGATCTTTGACAAACCAGTCAAAAACAAGCAATGGGGAAAGGATTCCCTGTTCAATAAATGGTGTTGGGAAAGCTGGCTAGCCATGTGCAGAAAGCAGAAACTGGACCCCTTCCTGACACCTTACACTAAAATTAACTCCAGATGGATTAAAGACTTAAACATAAGACCTAACACCATAAAAACCCTAGAAGAAAATCTAGGCAAAACCATTCAGGACGTAGGTGTAGGCAAGGACTTCATGACCAAAACGCCAAATGCATTGACAACAAAAGCCAAAATAGACAAATGGGACCTAATCAAACTCCACAGCTTCTGCACAGCAAAAGAAACAATCATTAGAGTGAATCGGCAACCAACAGATTGGGAAAAAATTTTTGCAGTTTACCCATCTGACAAAGGGCTGATATCCGTAATTTACAAAGAACTAAAGCAGATTTACAAGAAAAAAACTAACAAGCCCATTCAAAAGTGGGCAAAGGATATGAACAGACACTTCTCAAAAGAAGACATACGTGAGGCCAACAAACATATGAAAAAATGCTCATCATCACTGGACATCAGAGAAATGCAAATCAAAACTACACTGAGATACCATCTCACGCCGGTTAGAATGGCGATCATTAAAAAATCTGGAGACAACAGATGCTGGAGAGGATGTGGAGAAATAGGAACACTTTTACACTGTTGGTGGGAGTGTAAATTAGTGCAACCATTGTGGAAGACAGTGTGGCGATTCCTCAAGGACCTAGAAATAGAAATTCCATTTGACCCAGCAATCCCATTACTGGGTATATATCCAAAGGATTACAAATCGTTCTACTATAAGGACACGTGTACACGAATGTTCATTGCAGCACTGTTTACAATAGCAAAGACCTGGAACCAACCCAAATGCCCATCGACGATAGACTGGATAGGGAAAATGTGGCACATATACACCATGGAATATTATGCAGCCATCAGAAACGATGAGTTTGGGTCCTTTGTAGGGACATGGATGAACCTGGAAACCATCATTCTCAGCAAACTGACAGAAGAGCAGAAGATCAAACACCGCATGTTCTCACTCATAGGCGGGTGTTGAACAATGAGAACACATGGACACAGGGAGGGGAGCACTACACACTGGGGTCAGTTGGGGGGAAATAGGGGAGGGAGGGTGGGGGGTGGGAAGATGGGGAGAGATAGCAAGGGGAGAAATGCCA
The DNA here is from genome assembly GCF_009761245.1 of Sapajus apella. NCBI lineage: Eukaryota > Metazoa > Chordata > Mammalia > Primates > Cebidae > Sapajus > Sapajus apella. The sequence continues at coordinate 444,089 of NW_022436962.1, forward strand.
GATGTAGGTGATGGGGAGGAAGGCAGCAAATCACACTGCCACGTGTGTACCTATGCAACAATTTTGCATGTTCTTCACATGTACCCCAAAATGTAAAATGCAATAAAATAAATAAATGGGAAAAAAAAAAAAGAAATTGAAATGTATAATGAATGTTTCATTGTAGCTGTTATGATATCCTACATTATATTCTCACTACTGTAAATGATCTTGTACTCTATTTATTCTTTTTTTTTCCTAACCACTGGAAACCACCAGTCTTTTCAGTCTCCATAGTTTTGCATTTTTCTGAATGTTATGTTCTTGAAATCATAGGGTAGACAACTTTCCAGATTGGCTTCTTTCAGTTAGTAATATGCATTTTAAGATTCCCCAGTGTCTTCTGATAGCTCAATAGCTCATTTCTTCTTAGAGGTGATTAATATTTCATTTTCTAAATATACCACAGTATATTTATTAGTTCAGCTACTGAAGGACATCTTGGTTCCTCCTAAGTTTTGGCAGCTGTTTTAAAAAGCTGCTGTAAACATCTGTGTGCAGGTTTTTGTGTGGACAGAAGTTTTCTGTTCATTTGGATAAAGACCTAGGGAGTGCAACTGCTGGATCACATGGTAAGAGTATGTATAGTTTTGTAAGAAACTGCCCATATTAGGAGTCTTTACAACAGTAGAGGAGAACATGTTAACATAGTGAAGAATCAACCCAATGAAGGAGGTAGAACTTGAGCATCCAGAAAGAATGATGTCACCATGAGAGCTGCTGAAAGATACAATTAGGCACTTTGAAGCATTAAGAAATACATTTGGGCATTCAGAAATTTAGAAACCAGGCAGCCCCAGACTGTAAGCAGCTCAGGGCTCCAACAGAGAGACTTAGGGAGGGTGGTAGAAGACGTTTATATGGTGAATGTGGAAGAAAAAGAAAATACTTGATTGGGTGAAGTGGAGGAGTGGCCTCATTTGGATCATTACGGTGGGAAGTTCAATGTTAGTTGGTGGTTTCTGATTGGTTAAGCTTAAGCTTTCTTTTATTATTTACACTGAGTGAAGTTTTGGTTTGTTTAAGGAGGAATTGGGCCCACTGGAGCCACCTCACCCTCATGGTCACCTGTTTATTTGATTATTTTTAACAGAGAAGATCCTTTTGAAAATACCTGTTGCACTTGTGGTAGTGTAGTAGTGTGATCACAGCTCACTGCAGTTGAGAGAATAAAAGAAGATATAGAAAATACTGGTTATACGTGTTGGGTTTCTGAAGAAATGATGTCATTGGACAAACAAAACTTTTATTGATTTTTGGAAATCTTTAGGGCCGATCTGTCATGTAAGTAATTTGAATTTATGATCATACCTCTGACCACGTTTTGATATTTTTCTGGTTCAGATGAGTGGTGTCATTGAGCAAACACAAAGTGGGACCCATCTAGGGATGAGATTTTGCCAGAGAAAGCACAAGCAGCAAGTCAGGGAGATTAAGGTAATTATGAAAAAGTGACTATCTAAAATTGCCTAAGTAGAAGGAGACAGATTGGATTTTTGTTTGTTTGGTATTTCAGTAGAATGTTAGCAGTTCAGACTCAAACCTTGTAAAGAACAGGTGGAGAAAAAGAAGTCCCCCACAGCAACTGGCTCCGTAATCAACAACAGAATGTTTTCAGAATAAATGGAGTTACCTGCTTTCAGCCCCAAGTGGTAGCTATTGTCTGCCCTGATGATATGTGATAATAATTTGTGATCCTGATGTCTTAAAATAGGGTCACTCATCTCCAGTATAATTAAGTCCACAGTGAAGTCTCCTCATCCCCAAGAGATAAACATAACACGAATGAACTGCAGTGATAACAACTACTGCTTCATGGGATCATGAGAGACCTGAAATGAACTGATAGGAAGTGAAAGGCAGCTGAGAAAATAAGAATAGCCCCATCTACAGAGGAACATAAAACCAACAAAGACAAGGTCTTGTCTAAGATACCTTCAGAAACCTTGTCCATGAGAACTCTAAGGACTTCTCCAGACCTGGTGGCTGCTGCTGAGATCTCTGCCCAAAAGGAGCAGCGTCTGACCAGTATCCAAAGGGCTCCTGGATCCACTGGACTCTTCTAGAGGTACATTGATCTGCCAAGCCATCGCTGTGCTTTTTTACTCCATTCATTACTGCCAGTGTGTAGAATGATAACTGCACAATTGATAGTGTGAAGACCTCTTGATATGTGGTAAATCTGAGTATGTGTAATTGGCTGCCATGTCATTATGAAACCTCACAGCTTCAGTCAGTCTCACCACAGCTAGGCAGCTTGCACCTAATGCACGTATGACTGGGCATAGTCTACAGATACCTAATGACTCAGGTACTTTAACAATCACTAGTGAGTGTATCTCCAAGGAATAGTCCAACAACACATGGCTGGCCTGAGTCAAGGTAACTATATGTCCAATCCAGGATCATACTGAGTGATAATCAGCCAACCAGGGTCATTCCCCCTGCCTGCCACTGAGCAGTTCAAAAGTGACTGGTGTAAACAGACATGAGTGCACTTGCTCAACTCACTATTTGCCTCTTCCTAGGGGATCATACTCAGGATCTAGGTCATTGTGCCTTATTAGGGTCCTACACGTTTCACTTGCAAATTATGTTTGACAATTAAATTACTATGTTGCTAGTCATTCACGAAACATTTTTAAAATTGCAATTCTAGAACCTATATTAACATCCAGTGACTTGCAGAAAGCAATAGAGAAATGTATTAGGCAAGTTCTGGCAAAAAAGGATCTGATACTGCCCTGATTACCCAACCTCATGCATTAGTCACATTAACTTGCAGAGCTAAGAAAAATAAAAAGTGCCAGCCTTGTTACTCAAGACATTAGAAACTATTGATTTAGATAGATAAAAGATTTTAGCTAAAAAAATATTACAACATCATCCTGAAGAATATGTCCCTCTTCCAGAGAACCCAGGAGGTTATAATGACCCCTTGAAAGCCCAACCAGCAATAACAGTGAAAATTACATAGGTGCATGAGTGCAGAAATGTAATCTCTACTGAAAATGTTTTATACAGGGCAAGAATTACAGGATATACATGAAACTTTTGCTCACAAAGTCAAATCAGATGTACAAATTCCATATGGTTTAGGAGTTAATGGTGGTAAATCCATTATGCTTACAAGAAGTGAAGTAGGACAAATGACTGCAATAGCAAATAACTCCAGGATTAATGATGGAATAATTGCTAGAACACAAAATATCTAAGACCTTCCTGACTTGTGATGGGGATGGATAACAGAAGTTGGGTGAGACAATACCCAAACGTGATTCCCAGGTTTACCTAAACTAAACAATGGAAGACTGTAGAAGATGCCATTAAGATCTCTCAAGAATATGGAAGATTATTATTCACTTCTGATGGGACAGGACTTTATAGGGCACCTAAAAAAATTCCCATGGAAAACCACTTTTACAAAATGTGAATTTACGATATCCAAGATGAAACCAATGAGTCACAACATGCACATAATATACTGTACAACCCTGATCTCTTGACTGTCATAAAATGTTTCTTACCTCTAAATCAAAGTTTCATTTTATAATTTAATTTTTCTCATTTTTCCGTCCTCTTAGCTTAAGCAAAGATCACTGCGAACTTTTTGTATGTCTTTCATATATGCTTGCAAGGGGTTGTACAATTTTATTGCGATTATTCTTCCTTTAAGCTGAAACTTCACTAATCTTTCTTTAAAGATTGTGGCATAGCATGCTAGTTTCTTTTCCATATCCAGTTGTTTCCTCTAAATTCGTTACCATAGCTATATAAGTATGTCTTTGGAACCTCCCCTGCAACTAAGTTTTAAGCCAATAATTTCTAAGCACTGTGCTGTGAGTGCCTTCTATAAAAACCTTCTTTTTTTTTTTTCTTTCTCTACCCTACTGTCTGGAATGAAGATCCAATAGCTGGAGATCAGTAGTCATCCTAGACAATGCAGGCAGGGGAGATGGGCAACATGGTCTGTTAACTCCCTTACTGGAAGATACATTTTACAAGAATAAGAACCTTATTTATGTTGGTCCAAGCAATATCCCCAGCACTTATACACTGTGTGCAGCAGGTTTGCAAAGGGCTCAACAGGGATTGAATGAATCGTGAATTAATTAGTTTACTCTGAAATCATAAATATGCAAGGTCTCAGCTCATTTCACAGAATCAAATTCCTGAGTAATTCAAATGGCACTACTATAATGTGTTTCTCTTCACTCTCTCAGACTTGCCAATGGTGTGGAAGTATAGGATTTTTTCTCAATGTATTTCAATATTGCCTTCAATCAAAATGTTTTAAAATCTGTTTTCATAACATTCTTCCCAATATTTTCGTGTTTAGAAAGTTTAAATTTTTTCTGTTTTTTAAGTCATGGATATGTGTTTTTGCATGTGTCTGTGGTAAAGTAGAGGCACTATTTTTTTAACCTTAAATAGACATCATCTCAAGTCTGCAAGAATTATTCAAAATGGTATCTAGTGACATTTCTATTCTTCTGACACTATTAAAGTACATTGTAGCCACTAGGTATTGAGGATTTTACTAGATATTGGTTACTGAAACTAAACTTTATTGGATTCTTTTTCCTTTCACTGTGGTTTCCAACATTTCAACATCACCTATTTTTGTCCTCAAACTTAAATATTTTCAACAGAACTAAATTAAAGATGAATCATCCTCTTTCCCTGATTTTCAAAATGACCCTTTGCTTCTTATGATAATGATTCTTCTGGTCCTTTTTGTAGTTATTTATGTTAGAGTTTGTAAATATTCACACATTTTACAATTGTATATCATTTTCTTCTTAATTATTTTTTCCTCTTCCTCTAAAATTTTTGTTATTTCCTTGAACTCTTTGTGGGAAAATTTTAAACCATTTTTCACTTTTTGGATACACTTATTTATAAATGAACTCCTTGATTTTTGCTCAAATTGTTTTTCAAGATACCCATTTTTGGAAAGACATTATTTGGGTTTCATTTAGTGTATCAAGCACTTTTTTTGGTTAGATGTATTGAGAAGTGTAGACTTTTCTATACATAATACCCTTTTTCCCACAGTAGTTTCTTGAAAAGTCTATTTAAATAAAGAAAACGATCTCCTCCTAAACCTCTCTTCTACTGGAAATGTATCTAGAGTCACATGGTCCTTTCTCCCTTCTTGCTTTTGTAGGATTGTAAAGCTTATCTGTCCCTCATCCAGATTGCATGCACCTGTACCTTTTGGTGGCCCTTGTGCATTTGTTCCTGTCCTTCTCTTTTAACCTCAAAAATGTGTTTTCTCTGTTTGCTCCTCTCCTTTAACATAGAAGTATACTCACCCTTTTTGTTGCATCTTGGAATAAAAGGCTTTCTTTACCATGTGTCTTTCTTTACTGCCACCTCTCTCTTCTCAGCCAAATACTTGGGAAGAGAAGCCTTCAGTTTGTGTCATTGTTTTCTCATCTCCAGTTCACTAATTTACCCACTGCCTGACATCCAGCTCACTCACATGCACACGAGCACAATCACTAAGTTGCCATTGCTGATTTGTAGCTTTCCTGCCCTCCTGGCAAAATTTGACTCTGTGCATTGAGATAGTACATATTGAGTATCTGTTGACCAGGCCCTGTGCTAGGTGCTGCTGTTACAGAAATGAAAAGCAGACATCATCTTTCTAGTGACTCACAGGAACAGCCGTTCCTGATTCGTATGCAGGTCCCTTGACCTACTGCTCACTTTTGCAAGCTTCACTTAATGCTGTTGTAAATCACTCTGTTCTCCAAGTCATCTTTCTTCCCACTTCTCCTTACTATACACAGCTTCTCAAGGCAATCACTTCCATGCCCATGACTTCAGTTGCTTTCTCTATACTCTGAGGTCAGTAGAATTTTAAATGTTTTGTTTCATGTATTAGTTTTATTTTATACGAGATGCCTCATTTGCTATAACCATAGATTCAGAGTTATTTCATTAAAGTAATAAATTAAAAATGATGATATTCTTAGCATGTAAATTTTAGGAAATTTCCCTAGTTACTCATAATAGTTTGATTTAGTGTGTGTGTTATTTTTGAAAATGTATGTTGGGATGTCACAAATGAACTCAGCCTACAGAGATTTATATTCAACTTTTGACCAGAGAATTCCATTTTAATATGACACAGAGTAAAAAGCTCCTTTCCTCCTTACCTATTTCTATTCCTACATTCTCTGCCAGGAGGAAGGCACTGCTATGTACCCAGTCTACCCCAGCAAAGCCTTTGCATCTCTGTTTTCCCTCTACTTCCCCTCTTCTTTCACATCTCATGACCAAATACTTCCTATTCTGTCTCCCAAATGATCACAAAACTTTTTTCTCCGCTTTTGTCACTGCCACTGCTTTAGCATTACTCTTCCTTTAGACTAAAGTCTCTTATTTGGTCTTGTTGCTTCCTTCAGTTCTTCCTTATTATACAGACCACTACACACCCATCTGACAAAGACTTCTCACTTTGTATGGTTCAATGACTCACATTCTCAGAATAAAATTAAAACAAGATAAGCATCAAATCTGGGGTCAAATAAAGGTGGATTTGTATCCCAGGTTCATACACTGTCCAGCAGTGTGGTCTCAGAAAACTGAACTCTTGAAGCCTTCGTTTGTTTACCTACATTCATTGAGAGTTGGGACTGTTTCATACATACAGTACCTGGCATGTAGAAGGGACTTCATCAGTGTTGAATGATGGGGAGGCAATATGTTGTTCTGGCTGGGAGCAGTGGCTCACCTCTGTAATCCTAGCACTTTGGGAGGCCGAGGCAAGTGGATCGCTTGAGGTCAGGAGTTCAAGATCAGCCTTGCCAACATGGTGAAACCCCATCTCTACGAAAAAAGCAAAAATTAGCCAAGCGTGGTGGTGGGCCCCTGTAATCCCAGCTACTTGAGAAGCTAAGGCACTTGAATCAGAATCACTTGAACCCAGGAGGCGGAGGTTTCAGTAAGCCAAGATTGTGCCACTGCCTGGGCAACAGAGCAAGACTGTCTCAAAAAAAAAAAAACCAAAAATGTTGTTCTTGTATAAATATACTAATCTACAATGTCACTTCTCCTCCAAGCTTGACTTCTGTCTTTACTTTCTGATATGGTTTGGCCATGTCCCCACCCAAATCTCATCTTGAATTGAAATCCCCCTAATCGCCATGTGTTGAGATAGGGGCCTGGTGGGAGGTGGTTGGATCATGGGGGCAGTTTTCCTCATGCTGTTCTTGTGATATTCAGTGAGTTCTCGTGAGATCTTATGGGGTTTTTGTTTTGTTTCGTTTTGTTTTTGGGACAATGCCTTGCCCTGTCAGCCAGGCTGGAGTGCAGTGGCCCAGTCTCAGCCCACTGCAGCCTCAGCCTCCTGAGTAGCTGGGATTACAGGCACATGCAATTACTCCAAGCTAATTTTTGTATTCTTAGTAGAGACGAGGTTTCACCATGTTAGCCAGGCTGCTTTTGAACTTCTGACCTCAGATGATCCACCCGCTTTGGCTTCCCAAAGTGCTAGGATTACAGGCATAAGCCCCCATGCCCAGATGAGATCTGATGGTTTTATACATGTTTGACAGTTGTTCCTTCACATGCTTACACTCTCTGTGCAGCCATCATGTAAGACTTGCCTGCTTCCCCTTCTGCTATGATTGTGAGTTTCCTGAGGTCTCCCCGGCCATGCAGAACTGTGAGTCAATTAAATCTTTTTCCTTTGTAAATTACCCAACCTGAGGTATTTCTTTATATCAGTTTGAAAATGGACTAATACACTTTCTGATAACCATGCTTTAGGATGTAGGGAATTCAGAGTATTTGGGATCACATTGTGGCCCCACCCTGAGCAGTCATGTGACTTTGGGCAGGTTACATGTCTTCTCTATCTGCAAAATCTGTAAAGCGAGATTTTTGTGCTATGCTCATTTGACCCTCAGACTCTGAGGGTCAAATGAGCATAACACAGTGGGGACACGGTCAGACACTTACTCTTTGCCAAACGCTGAGTATTTGTCTTTACTGAATTAGGACTGTGGTACCCCACTTTATGGCTCTCGACTTTGTATGACAAAATCATACTTAGTGCTTTGTTAGTAAAAGAAATAAAATCTGAAAGTCCATGGAGGGAAGAGGGGAAAAAAGGGAGTTGGTAAGTTTCAGCATTTCAGAATTTGGAAAGGGACAAGTTGGGTTTCTATTTTATGGAGAAGGAGGTGGAGACAGGATGGGTCCTAAGGTGTGTTCCAGACGCACAGCCATAACTCTTTATTGAGAGTACAGCTAGGGTTCCAAGGATTGCTGTGGTCACGTTACAGACAAAAACTACCACTCACTGGAAGACAGGAGAGCAGTATTTAGTTACAAAAGCAGTCAACAATTCAGGTGTATCTAAATTCAGTCAGCAAATAAATGTTGTTCATCTTGGTTGCTAATGGGACTCACTCTACTAACTGAAGCTTTGTATAGAATTCATAGGGGAAGATGGCTTCAAGTAACAAACCAGTCTGTACCTTTCTTAGGAGTAAAAGGCTCAGGAAGCTGGTGATAAATGAAAACCTTAGTCCCACTGGCACTGCAGTAGGGGCCAGGAGAGCAGCAACATCATAAGCTACTGGGTGGGGCAGCCCAGGCAGGAGCATTCTGAGCTGTGGGGGAGGGGGCAGCCAGGGAGGGGTATTGTGAGATGTGGTGTGGGGCATTGTAACACACAAGCCTTGGCTCCCACCTGAGCCAGTGGGCTTCAGTCTGTAGGTGACTGCAGGAGGAGGAGCTCCCTCTGTTCTCTCTTCAGAAAGTTGTTTCTCTCAGCACTTGTTGGATTCGTAACTATTAAAGAAGCCAACTGGTCTTCACCCTCCCAGACAAGTAAACTCAGGCGAGGCGACAGGGTTCTGGCCTTGACCCGAGCCCCTGCTGGGTCCAGGCTGTGGGGTGGGCAGGCGAAGAGGAGGCGAGGCCATCTCTGTAAGTGCAGCATAGCTTCCGCCTGCGGAAGCAGGAGTGTGTGGCCAAAGCTGTGAGCAGAGGTACAGGTGGTGCCAGACAGGAGAAGAGGCACATCATGGGGAACACGCTGACCTGCTGTGTGCAGTGCCCCCAGGCCAGGACCAATTTGGTCGGTGTGTCCCTGTGAGTCAGAGATCTATGAGGCAGCAGCTGGGGACACGATGGCAAAAGTGCCGGTGGCTCCCATGGTAATGCCAATTAAGGTGATTTTCGAAGTTGATGAGGGCCTCCGTTTGGAACAGCACCAGTGGTCAGTGTGTCCCTGTGAAGCAGAGGTCTATGAGGCAGCTGGGGACACGATGGAAGGAGCACTGGTGTCTCCAACTGAAGAGCCTACTAAGGTGACTTTCAAAGTTGGTGAGGGCCTTCACTTGGAACAGCACCAGAGGTTGGTGTGTCCCTTTGAGACAGAGATCTATGAGGCAGCAGCTGGGGACACAATGGCAGGAGAGCCAGTGGCTCCCACAGTAGAGCCCACTCAGGTGACTTTTGAAGTTGGTGAGGACCTCCACATGCACCACATCCATGACCGGGAGGTGCCTGAAGGTAAGTAGGTGTTGGGTACCCTTGGCACACCTCTGGCTGATGCTATCCCCAAGGTCTCCTTGGAGGCATCCCCCACTTCGAGCTCCGCTCTGCCTGTAGCCAGCTTTTCCAAGGCTCGTGAGGAACAAAGGCTGTCTCTGCCTTGTGTCCCACCCCTTAGTCTTTCTCCACAGAGTCCAGACAGTTTCCTTTCTCTTCCCCTCCCAAATGCCCAGTTCTTGCTCCCTCATCTCATTCTTCCAGGTTGGCATGGGACCATTTATTTATGGATCTTCTTGTCTGTAACTCTATTATCCTGTGGGACACTGTTGAGGCTTCTTTGAAATATTTTCTCTCTTTTTTCAATGAAAACTCAAATACCCAAGCTTTCCAGTACACATCTCTTTGGTTGTTTGTACCTGTCCAGGTGGTACATAAGTGAAGGCGCCAGGCAAACGCTTGTTTCCTTTGTGAAAGTAGCTAAACCTCAGCACAACTCATACTCCAATATTTGGGGATTTCATATTTAAATTCAGAATGGAGGTTGCCATGGGAGAGACTTTATGATATTCTTAATGGGGTGCTTTAAGTCACGTTGATAGAAGCTACTTAGTTTCTTCTAACTGTGATTTGAACACAGAAGGAAAGAAAATGGAGGGTGGTTAAAATAATTGTGAAAGGTATGAAATGTCACAGCCAGTGCTGCAGAGAAATGGGTGCGAGGTGGAAGGTTTCCCACAAAAGAGTTTACCCATGAGGCTCTGATTTCTTTAAACTTCTTACTTTAACTCAAAATGCATCTCTAGATTTGTTCTGGTGATTTAACAGACTTTGTTTACCTCCTTGTTCTAAAAGAGAGGTGGGGATGTTCGTGGTCAAAACTTTTAAAAGACATGAAACGTAAATGTAAACTGTTACATGAGCGATGTAAAGATTGAAGGTTAAAATGCCAGACCTAGCCTGTGTAAGTGTTTGTTGCCATGGCTCCCCCTTTCTCCTTCCCCCTTCTGACAACAGCATCTTGTTCAAAGATAAGAACGTTGGAGGTTTACAGTGTCTACACTGCTGGGAGAGACAGTGGGATGAGAGCGGGTAGAAAAGAGAAAACAGTTAGTTGGTCTGCCTGTAAAATTTTGCAAAGAGATGAATCTAAGTAGAAATAATTCTGGGTAACAATATGGTTTTGAATGTAAACTAAAATTTTCAAAATAGAAAACATTGTGTCATAAAGATGTTAAATCCAGTTGGCTCATTGGTTTCATTGAAATGCCAGAGCTTTTATTACTATAGAGGAAATGTCTTATATAGCTATTCTATTTAAACTTTCGTTGAACTCTTAATTATTTCAGGGGTAGGATGATTAAGACTCATGATGAGTGTGACTTTGTAACTTGGAAATACTATACTCACTTTTCAAGATATTTAAGGATCGCTTTATAATAAACAAATACATTATGTGAATTAATTGATTATACCTTTATACACAAAGCATGTAAGTATTTGTGTAAACTTAGACTCTGCTTGATGGTGTGAGGAAAGCCTCTGAGTGATTTTACACACCAGTTAGTAGATGGGTAGTGTTGGATGAGAGCCCAAAAAAGGCTCTTTATTGTCATTCTTGAAGATTACAGCACAGCTTATGTATGTCTCATCTGGCTCTTTCCAATGCAAATGCAAATAAGGCCTGTGTGTGTTCTCCCTATATATTGCTAATGAAGAAATAAAGACTTAGAGATCTCACATGACTGTGGAAGACAGCTGCTCAACATAACTAAGGTTCGGTGTCTTCAGAATGACATGGAACTGTCAGATATGCTGAATTTACTTTTTTAAAAGTTTTAAAACTCCAGAATACATCTTATATTTTGCCTATAAAATAGACCTGTCTTTTAAAACGTACTGCCATCTCGATTTTACATAACTCAGAGCCAACGTTTACCTCTTCGTTTTTTATTTTTTAAGTAAAAGAGGATCTCACTATGTTACTCATGCTGGCCTCAAATTCCTGACCTGGGCTCAAAGAATTTTCCCATCTCAGCCTCCTGAGTTGCTGGGACTACAAGCATGTGCCATCTTGCCAGGCTCTATCTTATATTTATACATTTATTTCAGTGGATAAGAATAAAAGTAGAGGTAATGAAATAGCCTAAATTCAGCAGTCTAATAAAGAAGTTCATAAATTTTATAAACAATCACATCTTTTTTCTTTTCTCCATCTATAGATACAGCTTGGAGTCCACCCCTTCTGGCCAACCAGAAGCAAGCACAATATTCCTGAGGAAGTCTCCAACAGATGGTGAGACCACCATTATTTTTCTGCCAAGAGAAGGAGTGAAAACTCTTGTTTGATCAGTTGTATTATACAAAATATTTAGAAAAACTGATAGTCATTTAAATTTTCAACTTTTCACATATTCACTTGCCTTATTTTAACATGTGATATACTTTCCTTTAGTTCTTACCCTGTTAGTGAAAACGTGTAAACTTTTTGTTTGTACATTTTGCCATCTTTTTATCAACACCATTAATTTGTCACGTGATGGAGGGGTCATAGATGTATCTTTCTTTATCATTCTTTGTCCCTGTTCCCTTATTTCAAGGAGTACACTTTAAAGATGAGTGATGGAACTTAGGCTTCAGCTTGATTTTCATTTAAACAACAACAAAAAAACACAAGTCTTTCGTCATCAGGAATTGAATTTCTGATTTTGTCCTCCTGTTACACAGTCCTTTGACGACATGCATTTTTCACATCCAGGTTTATACTACTCAAAACTTTTAAGTTATTTATCTTTTTGTTTGATGTAATATAAATTCATATATTCCCTACTTCTGCATATTTTCCTGAATGTTATTTTAAATCCTCATTTATTTGCTAAAAAGCCATACACAGCCAAGTTTTCCAGTTGATTTAAACAACAATCATGTAAGTGAGGGTTCTATAATGATATGCAAAGTAATGTTACACAGTAAACTGTGGGAGTTTGTAACCCTTGTTTTTCTAGTTTGAGTAAAATTTGCCTGTCATGAGTCAGTTATTTCCGGTTAGAGTTTGTGTTCATTTTTGCATTAGTATAAAGAGATACCTAAGGCTGTGCAATTTATAACAAAAAGAGGTTTAATTGGCTCATAGATCTTCAGGGTACAAACAGGGCTTCAGCATCTGCTTCTGGTGAGGGCCTCAGCAAGCTCACAGTCGTGATGAAAGGCACAGGGGAAGCAGGTGGTTCCACATGTGGAGAGAGGGAGTAGAGACGGGTAGGGGGAAGGTGCGACACTCTTT
>NW_022436962.1:456936-588809 GCF_009761245.1 Sapajus apella
CATGGCCCAAGTCCCTCTTGGAGCTTTTATTATTCTGGCCTTTTTTTTAGAAAAGAGAATGATTTTTTTTGTGCTGCAGTCACCATGCCCAATTAGGTTTGTACACTCATTTTACAATTTAAATTTAAGATAGGTTACTTTCCAGTTGTATAAAGATTCTCTTCTTGTTTTGTTTTTAGTGACAGATTAGTAGTTGACCACTAAGTCTGATTGGAGATGCTTACAGAGATTCTGGTGCATCTAGAGATAGGTGCTTGGCCAGGAAGTAGTTCTTAGAGCTGTTAGCTCTTAGATTCTTATAATTAAAGTAAGCTATGTGTAAATGCAGAATGAGAGAATACTAATGGATCATGGTATGTAACAGTTAGCTTTTTTGTTAGCTAAATTTTTCATCTGGTCTAATTTGTTTTCTTTTGGTTTTGTTTTGTACATGAGTATTCTTTCATTCGTTTGTAATAGAAACAAAAAGTAAACTTGGTCAAATTAAAACTAAGTTTTTGTATTTTACCTTGTGAGATTTGTCTTGCCATATAATTTAAAGTATAATTATTGAAAATATTATCAAAATGGAATTTTGACTCATTTTACATAGCAATAGTCAGGAAGATGTTAACAACTACTTTATTTTGTGGTATTTGTATCAGAAGTGACCAGTTTTGCTTTTTTTTTTTTTCATTCTTATTACAAGAAAATAGAGAAAGCAACTATACAAACCATGTAAGTAAACAGTCAAAAAGTTAAGAAATTGATAGTTTGACATAAAAGTATGTTTCTCTTGATTCTATTAAATTATAATGGGGACCCAGTAGTGACAGCATGGACTTCTTTGTGTGGATTTTCTAAATCTCTTCTATTTTCCTATGAACCAAATTTATCAAGAAATGTCTTTGGCTTAGTGTGTCTACCGTTTAGGGATTTCTGATATTTAAGTTGTGATATAAAGATCTGGTTGTGATATAAAGATCTGCTTTAAATTTTAATCTTATTGTTCATGGAATAACAAAAATAGAATAGCTAAGTTAATTGTCAGTACTGTCTGTTGACTTCCTGTCATAGCAGGTGAAAGCATACCTTCCTCGCTACACCCTGACCTTGTTTTTCTCCCTTTGTTTCTTCCAATTGTAGCATACTCTTTAATTAAATCAATAATATGTACATGCTTATGACTATGCAAATATTATTCACTGCTAAGTCATACGGTGTTTTCACTGTGCCTGTGCATTACATAGCCTTCATTCTTTCTCTGAAATAGTTCTGACATCTGAGCACTTCTGCACTTCTCCTCAATCTTCCCTTTTTTCCAGGCCCATGTTAATTTATCCAGCCAAATGCAGTAAGTAGCCTCTGAGTGGTCTGGTTGCTTTCACATCCATTATTTTTTAGCATGAAGCTAATTTTCTGACTGCGTTTGTTTGCCTGTTTTCTAACAGCAGGTCCCCCCCCACTTCCCCCAGTATTGTAGTATTTATCTCATGCCTTTCAAAGATATTTTTCATCTGCTGAAACGCATTTTTTCCCTTTTGGAAAAGGGTGGTGGGCAACTTTAGGGCTTTTGTCATCCTAGTTGAATATATAGAGTGGCTTTCCCTAGATAAGCTCAATGTCTACTTTTCTGTGCCGTCTCCTTAAAATCTTTTGTGATCTCACGTAACTGCAGTCTTGAGTGGGATTGCCTGAGTCCTAGATTCTTTGTTTTCTTCTGTCTTGTTATTCTCTCTAGTTGTATTTGAACACATTTACCTGGGTGGAAATATTTAGAGATCTGGCCAGTCTTAAAATCCCTCCTCTTCAATGGAGAGTAAACCTCTAGGTTGAATCTAAATTTATGGTTCTGAAGATATTTTGCAGTTGTGCTCTCATTACAGTGTTGTTCTTGAATCTATTACCATTGTGTGATACATTATTTATAACCAGGTTTTATGTATCTGTGGAAGCTTTTTAGGAGCTTCTCTCTCTAGGAAAGACTCTGAAATTTCACAACAGCTTGGTGGGATCTTTTCATTTTATCAAGGCTAGTAAGTCTGCAGAATATCTCTTCCTGTGGATCTTTTTATTTTCTCTGTTACTTTTTTTCTGATAGTCTTGTCATTCAGATGCTAGGCTACTTAGACCAGTATATGTACATTGGTTTTTTATTTTTCTCCTTCTATATTTTTCAGTTTGTCTTTTTATTCTGCTTCTAAATATCCTATTGAAATTTATATGTTTTTGAGAGTGTTTTAAGATGTTTTTAAGGTTTTACTCCTAATTTTGACTTGTCTTATGAATTCCTGTCTTCTGTTGTTTTGATCTCTTTTGCTGGAGGCTTCTCTCCAGTGTGTGGTGGCCCCTGGCATTACTTGGAAGCAGGACTTCTGTTAACTGATAGCACTCAGTGTGAGGTCGTCGAATCCAAACTAGCTTTTCATTTGGGGGAACTCAGTGTACCATCTGGGGATCTTTATTTGAGACATTGCATTTCTTCTGAGAAACTGAATTTTTTTTTTTTTTTTTTTTTTGAGACACTGTCTTACTCTATTGCCCAGACTGGAGGGAAGTGGCATGATCTCAGCTCACTGCAAACTTCACCTTCTGGGTTCAAGCAGTTTTTTGCCACAGGCTTCTGAGTAGCTGGGATTACAGGCGCACACTGCCACTCCTGGCTAATGTTTGTATTTTTAGTAGAGATGGGGTTTCACCGTCTTGGGCAGGCTGGTCTTGAAATTTTGACCTCGTTATCTACCCACCTCGGCCTCCCAAAGTGCTGCAAGGAGTTCAGGCATGAACCACCACGCCCAGCTGAAAGTATATCTTACTAAAAGATAATTGTCAGCTATTCATAGGACTTCACAAGTCGCTACTGTTTTCCAAGCCATTTCTTCATCTGTTGAGCACAGGTGTCCTATTCCTCCTTCATTCCATCAGCTCGCAGCACTAGCCAGAAGGAACTTTGGATCGATGTTCCTCCAGCTGCCAACACACCCACTCTCATTCACAAGCAGTCTAAATGCCAGTTCAACCTGTTCACCTCTTGGAAAGGGAGCAACAAAGAGAAGAAAGGCTTAGAGAGTCATCTGGACAGTGTCAGGAGAAGCTGAGCCATCCCAATTAAACAGGGCATGTTGTCTAAGCAAAATGGCAAATCACTGAAAAAATGGAAAAAAATATGTCACCCTGTGTGACATTGGCGTGCTGACTTACTACCCACGTTTAGATGATAACATCCAAAATCGTCATAGTAAGGAGATTAACCTCCTAACCACTACCGTGAAAATTCCAGGGAAGAGGCCACCCTGAGCCACATGGGCCTGCACGCCCATCTCCAGTCCTAAAACCAGTGGCCTATTCGTGAGCCCTTTACCCATCTCACTTAATTCAGACAAGGGGCTGGGTGACTCCATATGCTTCAGTCGCAGTATCTCCAGCACCACCAGCCCCACACTCGACCCACCTCCCTTTCCTTACACCACCAGAAAGGCGCCGAAGGAAGAACAGCACCAAGAACTTAAAAGCCATGGCCTGTTTGGCACTGCTGAAGAACAAGAAGACAACTTAAAATTTATGATTGTGTCCCTCACTACCCAACATGGCACTTTGAAGCCATGACGTTTGAAGAGTGGGATGCCTGGGTTCAAGTTGAGAGCCAGATCCTGGCCAGCCTGCAGTCATGTGAGAGCAGCAAGAACAAGTCCCAGCTGACAAGCCAGAGCGAGATCATGGCCATGACCATGAAACCACGTCCATGTGAAACGTGCCCGGGAACTCCTGCCATGTGGACTGTGAGACCCAGAATCCTACCTGGGCCAGTTTGAACTTCGGAGCCCTCATGTGCATCGAGTCCTCAGGGATCCACTGGAATCTTAGCACCCACCCTTCCCGAGTCCGATCTCTGGACCTGGATGACTGGCCAGTCGAGCTCTTCAGGGTAATGTGGTCCATCGGGAACGAGCTAGCCAACAGTGTCTGGGAAGAGAGCAGCCAGGGACGAACAAAACCCTCAGTAGACTCCATAAGGGAAGAGAAGGAACACTGGATTCATGCCAAGTATAAGCAGAACCTCTTCTGGCCCCATTTCTCTACTTGGAGCTGTCCCTGGGCCAGCATCTGCTGCAGGCCACTGCCTCCAAGGACCTACAGATGGTCATCCTGCTGCTGACACGGCTCCCAGGATGAGGTGAACTCAGGATGCAGCCTCTCAGACCTGCAAGGAGAGAGATGGCTGTACAGCGCTGCATCTGGCCTGCTGCAAGGGGAATGTGGTACTGGCACAGCTCCTGATCTGGTACAGGGTGGACGTCATGGCCTGAGATGCCCACGGGAACACAGCACTGGCCGACGCCCAGCAGGCCGCCAGCCAGGAGTGCGTTGACCTGCTGCTCCAGTACGGCTCCAAGGTGGGTGGATCATGTGGTCAGGAGATCAAGACCATCCTGGCTAACACAGTGAAACCCCATCTCTACAAAAAAAATTAGCTAGGTGTGGTGGCAGGCATCTGTAGTCCCAACTACTTGGGAGGCTGAGGCATGAGAACTGCTTGAACCCCGGAGGCAGAGGTTTCAATGAGACGAGATTGTGCCACTGCAATCCAGCTTGGGTGACAGAGCAATACTCCATCTCAAGAAAAAAAAAAAAGGTGCAAAACCTTACTCAACACAAAAGAATAGCAGAGAGAAACTACAAACATAAAAAATGTGGCAAACCCCTCAACTCATGCTCACAACTCCCTCAACATTAGAAAATAAGTACTGAAGAAAAATCTCATGCACATAGTTATTTTGAAAAGACCTTTGTACAGCTATATACCATACAGGACACCAGAGTAACTAGACTGGAAAAAAATTATAAAGCAGTTAGCAAAGCCTTTGATTCTTTAATCTTACTCAACAGATAATTCCTATGAGTGAAAACCCCTACAAATGAAATAATTGTAGAATGACCTTCATCCAAAATTTACACCTTAAACAATACCAGAGAGTTTTCTGGAAAGAAACTTTACAGGTGCAATAAATGTGGGAAATAATTTTAAAAATCACCTCTGAAAATTTGATAAATGAAAATAAAAATAAAAATCAGATTAATCACCCTAGAAAGAACTAAGAAACTCACACTGGTGTATACATTTCTCTAAATCTCTAAATCAGGGCGTTTATTATGAAGAATAATCCAAAGTTCAGACAATAAAATAATTTAATTGTATGTTTCAAAAACAGAGGTTGATGGATCAATAGATATGTTCACTGTGTACCTGACTGTTAGAAGAAAAACTAAGAAGCTGAAAGAAACAGTTTCATCATCAACAAAAAGGATGTCCACTGAGAGACCCCATCTGAAAGTCACCAACTACAAAGACCACAGGTAGATAAAGCCACTAAGATGGGAAGAAACCAGTGCAAAAATGATGAAAACATCAAAAACCAGAATGCATGTCCTCCTCCAAGAGATCACAACTCCTCATCAGCAAGGGATCAAACTTGGATGGAGAATTAATCTGATGAATTGACAGAAACAGCCTTCAGAAGGTGGGTAATAACAAACTTCTCAGAGCTAAACGAATATGTGCTGACCCAATGCAAACAAACTAAGAACCTAGAAAAAAGGTTAGATGAGATGCTAAGATAAACAGTTTAGAGAAGAATATAAATGACTTGATGGAGATGAAAAACACAGCATGAGAACTTCATGAAGCATACACGAGGTTCAACAGCTGAATCGAAAATGCAGAAGAAAGATATCAGAGATTGAAGATCAACTCAATGAAATAAAATCAGAAGGAGAGAATAGAGAAAAAAGAAGGAAAAGAAATGAGGAAAGCCTCCAAGAAATATGGGATTATGTGAGAAGACCTAATGAACGATTGACAGGTGTAACTGAACGTGATGGAGAGAATGAATCCAAGCTGGAAAACACTCTTCAGGATATTATCCAGAAGAACATCCCCAAACTAGCAAGGCAGGCCAACATTCAAGTCCAGGAAATACAGAGAACACCACAAAGATATTCCTCCAGAAGAGCAACCCCAAGGCACATAATTGTCAGATTCACCAGGGTTGAAATGAAGGAAAAAATGCTAAGGACAGCCAGAGAGAAAGGTCGGGTTACCCACAAAGGGAAGCCCAACAGACTCACAGTGGATCTCTCCACAGAAGCCCTACAAACCAGAAGAGATTTGGGGCCAATATTCAACATCCTTAAAGAAAAGAACTTTCAACCTAGAGTTTAATATCCAGCCAAACTAAGCTTCATAAGCAAAGGAGAAAGAAAATCCTTTAAGGACAAGCAATTGCTGAGAGATTTCATCACCACCATGCCTGCCTTACAAGAGCTCCTGAAAGAAGCACTAAAGGAAAGGCACAACCACTACCAGCCACTCCAAAAACATACCAAATGGTAAAGACCATCAACACAATGAAAAAAGTGCATCAACTAACAGGCAAAACATACAGCTAGCATCAAAATGGTGGGATCAAATTCACACATAACAATATTAATCTTAAATATAAATGGGCTACATGCCCCAATCAAAAGACACAGCCTGGCAAACTGGATAAAAAGTCAAGACCCATCGGTGTGCTGGATTCAGGAAATCCATCATATGTGCAATGACACACATAGGTTCAAAATAAAGGGATGGAGGAAGATTTATCAAGCAAATGGAGAGGAAAAAAAAGCAGAAGTTGCAATCTTAGTCTCTGATAAAATGGACTTTAAACCAACAAAGATCAAAAGAGACAACAAATGGCATTACATAATTGTAAAAGGATCAATGCATCAAGAAGAGTTAATCTTAAATATATACGCACCCAATACAGGAGCACCCGGATACATAAAGCAAGTTCTCAACGACCTACAAAGAGACTTAGACTCCCACACAATAATAGTGGGAGATTTTAACACTCTACTGTCAATATTAGACAGATCAATGAGACAGAAAATTAACAAGGATATCCAGGACTTGAACTCAGATCTGGAAAAGGAGACCTAATAGACATCTACAGAAATCTCTACCCCAAATCCACAGAATATACATTCTTCTCAGTACCACATTACACCTACTCTAAAACTGACCACATAACTGGAAGTAAATCACTCCTCAACAAATGCAAAAGAATGGAAATCATAACAAACAGTCTCTCAGACCACAGTGCAATCAAATTAGAACTCAGAACCACACAACTTCATGGAAACTGAACAACTGGCTCCTGAATGTCGACTGGATAAACAATGAAATGAAGGCAGAAATAAAGATGTTCTTTGAAACCAATGAGAATGAAGACACAACATACCAGAATCGCTGGGGCGCATTTAAAGCAGTGTCTAGAGGGAAATTTATAGAAATAAATGTCCACCAGAGAAGTGAGGAAAGATCTAAAATCGACACCCTATCGTCAAAATTGAAAGTAGAGGAGCAAGATCAAGAAAACTTGAAAGCTAGCAGAAGACAAGAAATAACTAAGATCAGAGCAGAACTGAACGAGATAGAGACACAAAAAACCCTTCAAAAAATCAGTAAATCCAGGAGCTGGTTTTTTGAAAAGATCAACAAAATAGACAGACCACTAGCCAGATTAATAAAAAGGAAAAAGGAGAAGAATCCAATGATTCAATAAAAAATGAGAAAAGGGATATCACCACTGACTCCACAGGAATACAAACTACGATCAGAGATTACCACAAATAACTCTATGCACATAAACCAGTAAACCTGGAAGAAATGGATAAATTCCTGGACACTTGCATTCTCCCAAGCCTAAATCAGGAAGAAGTTGAAACTTTAAACAGACCAATAACAAGGCTGAAGTTGAGACAGCAATTAATGGCCTACCAGCCAAAAAAAGTCCAGGTCCAGGCAGATTCACAGCGGAATTCTACCAGACATACAAAGAGGAGCTGGTACCATTCCTTCTGAAACTATTCCAAACAATACAAAAAGAGGGAATCCTTCCCAAATCATTTTATGAGACCAGCATCATCCTGATACCAAAACCCGGCAGAAACTCAACAAAAAAAGAAAACTTTAAGCCAATATCCATGATGAACATAGATGCAGAAATCTTCAGTAACATGCTGGCAAACCGATTGCAGCAGCACATCAAAATGCTTATCCATCACGACCAAGTAGACTTCATTCTGGGGATGCAAGGCTGGTTCAACATACAAAAGTCTGTAGACGTAATCCACCACATAAAGAGACCCAAAGACAAAAACACATGATTATTTTAATAGATGCACAGAAGGCTTTCGACAATATTCAACACCCCTTTATGCTAAAAACTCTCAATAAACTAGGTGTCAAAGGAACATATCTCAAAATAATAAAAGCTATTTACAACAAACCCACAGCCAATTTCATACTGAATGGGCAAAAACTGGAAGCATTCTCTTTGAAATCTGGCACTAGACAAGAATGCCCTCTCTCACCACTCCTATTCAATATAGTATTGGAAGTTCTAGCCAGAGCAATTAGGCAAGACAAAAACAAAAACAAAACAAAACAAAAAAAGGGTATTCAGTTAGGAAAAGAGAAAGTCAAATTGTCTCTATTTGCAGACAACATGATTGTATATTTAGAAGACCTTATCATCTCAGCCCACAGTCTCCTTAAACTGATAAGCAACTTCATCTCAGCATACAAAATCAATGTGCAGAAATCACAAGCATTTCTATATACCAATAACAGACTAACAGAGAGCCAAATCAAGAACAAACTCCCATTCACAATTGCTACAAAGAGAATAAAATACCCAAGAATACAACTAACAAAGGATGTAAACGACCTCTTCAAGGAGAACCACAAACCACGGCTCAATGAAATAAGAGAGGACACAAACAGATGGGGAAACCTTCCATGCTCATGGTTAGGAAGAATCAATATCGTGAAAGTGGCCATACTGCCCAAAGTAATTTATAGATTAAACGCTATCCCCATCAAACTACCAATGACCTTCTTCACAGAACTGGAAAAAACCACCTTAAATTTCATATGGAACCAAAGGAGAGCCTGTATAGCCAAGACAATCCTAAGCAAAAAGAACAAAGCCGGAGGCATCACGCTACCTGACTTCAAACTATACTACAAGGCTACAGCAATCAAAAGAGCATGGTACTGGTACCAAAACAGAGATATAGACCAATGGAACAGAATAGAGGCCTCAGAGGCAACACCACACATCTATAACCATCTGATCTTTGACAAACCAGACAAAAACAAGCAATGGGGAAAGGATTCACTATTTAATAAATGGTGTTGGGAAAATGGCTAGTAGTGTGCAGAAAGCAGAAACTGGACTCCTTCCTGACATCTTACACTAAAATAAACTCCAGATGGATTAAAGACTTAAACATAAGACCTAACACAATAAAAACCCAGAAGAAAGCCTAGGCAATACCATTCAGAACATAGGCATAGGCAAGGACTTCATGACTAAAACACCAAAAGCATTGGCAACAAAAGCCAAAATAGACAAATGGGACCTAATTAAACTCTAGAGCTTCTGTACAGCAAAAGAAACAATCACTAGAATGAACCAGCAACTAACAGAATGGGAAAACAGTTTTGCAATCTACCCATCTGACAAAGGGCTAATATCCAGAACCTACAAAGAACTAAAACAGATTTACAAGAAAAAAACAAACCCATTCAAAAGTGGAAGAAGTATATGAACAGACACTTTTCAAAAGAAGACTTATTTGAGGCCAACAAAACATAAAAAATGCTCGTCATCACTGATTATTAGAGAAATACAAATCAAAACCACATTGAGACACCACCTCATGCCAGTTAGAATGGCGATCATTAAAAAATCTGGAGACAACAGATGCTGGAGAGGATGTGGAGAAATAGGAAAACTTTTACACTGTTTTTGGGAATGTAAACTAGTTCAACCATTGTGGATGACAGTGTGGCGATTCCTCTAGGACCTAGAAATAGAAATTCCATTTGACCCAGCAATCCCATTACTGGGTATATATCCACAGGATTATATGTCATTCTATTATAAAGACCCATGAACAAGTATGTTCATTTCAGCACTGTTTAAAATAGCAAAGACCTGGAACCAACCCAAATACCCATCGATGATAGACTGGACAAGGAAAATGTGACACATATACACCATGGAATACTATGCAGCCATAAAAAATGATGAGTTCGTGTCCTTTGTAGAGACATGGATGAATCTGGAAACCATCATTCTCAGCAAACTGACACAAGTACAGAAAAATAAAACACTGCATGTTCTCACTCATAAGCTGGTGTTGTACAATAGGAGCACATGGACACATGGAGGGGAGCATCGCACACTGGGGTCTGTTCAGAGGGGCCAAGGGAGGGACGGCAGGAGGTGGGGAGGTTGGGGGAGGGGATAACATGGGGAGAAATGCCAGATGCAGGTGACGGGGGATGGAGGCAGCAAACCACATTGTTATGTGTGTACCTCTGCAACATTCCTGCATGATCTGTACATGTACCCCAGAACCTAAAGTACAAAAAAAAATGTTAGGTTGTCAGACAAGCTGTTGGGGGTGATGATGCCTTTGGGAGACTGTACAAGGCAGGATTGGCAGATGCTGCAGTTGCTCAAACTCTAGTATCTCAGGTGCTGATCCAAAACATCACCTCAAGTTAGGTTTAATCCACTGTAGATAGGTGACTTTCCTGGGAAGCTGATCCACAGGTGGCAGGGCCCTTCCTGACTTCCACTCAGCCTATGGATCAGTATAGTCCTGTGGTCCTGGCTCTGTGAGACGAACTAGCAAAAGTGGGGAAGCAGTTGGCCAGTCAGATGCAGTGAGCATTTCATACTCAAACATTTCACCCAGGACTTAGCAGGAAAGTTCCCAAGTTCTTTCACAGTCCATGTTTTGCTTTCACCCAGCCTGTCTAGAGTAGAAAGTCAAGTGTAAAATTTGGAAATAGATGCAATGAAGTTGGGTAGCAGATTTTGCTCACACATTTAATACTGGTACAATTGAAATATAATAATGCATCTCATTGTGTAGCTACAAGTTTGTGTTCAGCTGTATCAAGAAAAGACTATTGGATAGTATGAGAATATAATATGTGTATTTGTCTTAATCTCACTATGAATAGGTAGCATCCCAGACCTGATGCCATAATGCAGTGGTCTTATTGAATACCAGTTTGTTTTCAATAAGATAGTGAAGGAATGCTAGCACTCTTCACACCAAAACCCATTTAGGATTAAACAAGTTTTATTGGGGGTCAAAAGGAACTCCCCAAACCTTCATAACTTAGCAGGAGACAAAGTAAGGGTAATCGGCTCTGATAAGGGTAATCACCTTTGGCACCTGAACTTACCTAGATTCAATACATTTACTGAGGCTCTGGAAGAAGGTCCTCAAGACTCTGACCTCAGTTATAGATTAGAAGAAAATAATTACTTATATCTTTAGATGAATGCACAGTTATTACAGGTAGACACTAAACCATATTCCAAACAGCAATGAGGAGAAAATGTAAAGCTAATAGGACATAAGGAATTAGGTTTGAAGCCATTTCTCTTTAATTCAGAGAAGGCCATCCTTTCCAGGAACTTCACTCTAAACTTTATTGACCAGAACTCTATCCTATGGACACTCTATGAAGAAACATCTCTTTAGGCACAGGAAGACACACGAGAATGTGATTGGGAATGGCAGTTTTTACCTGTGCAGTTTTACAAGATCTGACAAAAAAGCCATCACTCTGCGCACTAGAACAGGTGTTACCAAAATCCTCAAGTTCAAAATACAGTCTACACACAAAAGAATTTATTGCATATGCAAATGACATGCCCGTTCTTCAGAGGTGTGCTTAAAGGGCTGTTTGATTGATTGTTGTTTATGACTCTATGATGGACGTGATTATGATAGTATAATAGTATAATAATAAGAAAATTATATTTGCCTCAACCATGAAATACAAGAGATCTTAATCTTTGGCTATATGTTGTATATCTCTTTCATTGAAAGGTTTAGAGTTTGTTTTATATTGTATTATTATGATGCCTGACGTAAGTGCAAGTTTAGGTTTAGGGCTAGGCTGGAGTTAGCGCAAGTTAATTGGAAGGGTGATCACTGGAAGCACACTAGGGATGTGAGAAAAGGAAGAGTAAGAAACCAATAGAAGCTGTTTATTCATTTATTTTTTTATTATACCTTAAGTTCTGTGGTATATGTGCGGAACGTGTAGGTTTGTTACACATGCCATGGTGGTTTGCTGCACCCATCAACCCCTCATCTACATTAGGTATTTTTCCTAATTATATGCCTCCCCAGCCCCAATCCCCTGACAGGCCCTGATGTGCAATGTTTCCCTCCCTGTCCATGTGTTCTCATTGTTCAACGGCCATTATGAGCGAGAACATGCAGTGTATGGTTTTCTGTTCTTGTGTTAGATGGCTGAGAATGATGGCTTCCAGAGAAGCTGTTTTTTAAAGCTTTATTTTCTTTATAATAATGTTTACTGAATTTTTTTCACCTTTATAACATCATCCTGTGCCAAACCTCATTAATCACAATGAAGAAGTCACCAGGTTCAAGAGGTCAAGGAAGAGACTCAGCATCAGCAAATGATACATGGGGTTTAGTAGAGGTTTCCACGCAGGGGAGAGTCCAGTGGTGATCAGCTGGGCAGGAGAACTGTTGTGCAGAAACAGCTCGATGCTGGCAGGCTGGAAAAGGTATCTGCATTACATACAGCCTAGAGCTGGTGGGCCAGACAAGGCACCCACCTTACATACAGGCTAGGGGTGTCACGCTGGGCAAGATAACTGTGCAGCTCAGTGCCAGCAGGATAGACAAGAGAACTGCAACCACTTGCGAACAGCATGCAGGTTATACAGCATTTTTACTTAACACCCTACCCTTAATAACCTCCACAGGCAAACTTTATTTAACACAAAACTCAGGACTTCAATCCCACAGGACAGGTCGGGGGCTCAAATATTCCTCATAGACAAGGACCGAATCTCCAGGGTGGCCACTCCCAGATTTCCTAGCTGGAAACACATATTCAGATGCATCTGCCATACAAGGCCATTCTCAGGGTATGCCTCAGTTACTGTTCTCAGGTATGTGTATCCTACAACCCATCCCAGCATACCAGAATAGCCCCACATTCTAATTACACCATTTTAAAAACTTTTCCTGCAGCAGCAGGACAAACTACAGCAACAATGAAATAATGAATACAATAACAACCGGAAGGCTCTTCCCAGCACTTGGGGTTTATCTTGGCTGTGCCATGGCAGGCCCATGGTGGAGGAGAAGAACAGCTCTCTGTGAGCTCAACAGCCTATGTTGTTCTGGAGAATGGTCACTATGTGTGTCCCAGTCAGCAAAGCAGCTTTCTCTGGGTGGAAAATGAGATGTTTAGTGGGTACAAGCAAGGGCAAGCCAGGCCCCTTTAGCAAGACACAGAAAGTTGTGTTGCTGTGATGAAGCACACCCTTGGGAATGGCCTGGTGCCTGGTTTACGATACCAAATGGATTGGCCCCCTCCATGCCATGGAATGACAGAGTAAGACACCAGGCCTACCACAATGATCCACGTTGAGAGGATGATTGCCCCCTGAGTAATAGACGATCAGGACTCATTCTCCCAGAAGCATGAGGGGGAGTAGGATGCAGGACAGGTGTGAACTGTCTATCTTATTCTAGATCCTTCCCCCATAGAGTGGGAAATGGAATCATTAGGGGACTGGATTTCCATTTCCAGGATCATCTAATAATGGGGACAGGTCCTGTGGCAAGGACAACACCAGGTTACCATGAGTCTCAGGCTGAGGCAAAGGTGTGTCAAGAATTGGGTCCTGTCCATCTTGTATGAAGGAGGGAACCCATGGAGGTCAATGGCCTCTTTCAAAGACTGCACTTCAGCTGCCACATAGGTGACAGGGCCAAGCACCAAAGAAAGGTCTGTGCTTAAGAGGCTTTTGGTTAATGTGCTTCTCCGTGTCAGGCATGCATGCCATCTGGTCATGGTCTGTGTCTGGGCACTTTCAGACCTCATTCTCCAGAAAGCAGCCTTCAGCCAACCTGCCATGGGATGCTGGACACATGGCAGCACTGGGGCCCGCTCTGCAACATCCCCCAGTGACCGCAGAGCATGACATGCAACACAGAATTGTTTCACAACACCATTATCCAACTTCAGTCCCCCCCACCATATTTGGAGCCCTGAAAGCACACATTTCTGATCTTGACTTTGCCACAGACCCCATCCAGACCCCTCAGGGTACCTGTCTAAGTCCAACTCACAAGACTGTTCCTGCACTAGACTCTCTGCACAAGGCTTATATTTGTTTTGTTCCTAGATCAAACTGAGGGTCAGGCTGCTTATTCTCACAGCCCAATAAAGGGATGCAGATGAACTGGGAAAGAAGAGAGTTTGCTCCTCAAACCAGGCACAGGGAAAAGGCCATGAAAATATGTCCAGACAAACTCAAAATCACAGTTTTCCAGTGCTTCTAAGCTCTGTGTCTACCTGTAACCATACATTCATCTAAGGACATACGTAATTATTTTCTTCTAATCTATAACTAAGGTCTGAGTCTTGGGACCTTCTTCCAGTGCCTCAGAAAATGTACTGAATCTAGATAAGTTCAGGTGCCAAAGGTGATTACCCTTATCAAAGCTGATTACCTTCACATTGTCTCCCGCTAAATTATGGAGGATTGGGGAGTTCCTTTTGACCCCCAATAAAACTTGTTTAATCCTGAATGGGTCTTGGTATGAAGAGTGTTAGCATTCCTTCATTATCTTGTGATACTTCACGGCCCATAAAGGCCTGAGCAAGACTCTTGGTGGGCCTTTATTACTTCTTCCAGCCTTTGTGTAAGGGCACTGGCTGTATCAGCCTTTAATATTTACCTACCACTCAGTCAGGGCTGAAACAGTTGTGATGGATACCTGCCTGTTCAGCTTTTGGAGACCTGGCCTACCACAGTTTCACTGTGACTACCTTGTTCAAAGGCACATCTGTCCTTGTGAACTAACCCAGTGTCCCCCTTTTTGACTAAGTGCTATAGAGGCCTAAGAAGTTCTGCCAAATGGGGAGGAAATAATACCCTAGCAGGCCTAAGAAGGTTTCCAGCTGCTTTGGTGTGGCGGGACATGGGTTGGCCTGCACTCTATTCATAAAGGCAGATGGGAAAACTTTCGTGTTACCTGACCAGCAGACACCAAAGTATTTGAATGACAAGCCTGAACCTTAGATTTTGTCCATGCTGACCACCTACCCTCTGTTGGCAATTGAGGCCACAGGCTTGGAGGTGCAGCTGGTAAGCTGGAAAAAGTCTTCAAAGTTAGCATGATATTATCAATGTAATGAAAACATGTACTCCCTCCAGAGTGGTATCCTTGGAGCAAGATGGAAAGGGTTCATTGTTCTCCTCAGGTGAACGCAAATTGGCCCTGACGCTCTGGAGCAAAGGGTGTGCCAAAGAAGGCATTGGATAAATTGATCACAAAATAATATGTGTGCAGAAATTCTCCTGCTCATATCAGAGGGAGACAATATTAAGAACAGCTGTATGCTTTGAGGGAACCATCTTATTTCATTCCCGGCAATCTACCTTCATTCTTGATGTCCCATCAGGCTCTCAGCAGAGCTGTTGTATGGGCTGTATCCTGACCTTATAACGCCTATCTGGGCTAACTCCTTAGCAGTCCCTGGATGTCCTCATCCCCACCCCTGCAGGTGGTATTGCTTCAGTGCTACTACTTGCTATGGAGTTGGCCACTATACTGGTGTCTATTTTGCTTTCTCCCAGTCGCATGCTTTATTTACCGTACTGACTCTCAGTGAAAATTTCCTGGAAGTTGTTTGGAAGGTCAGGCCTGATAAGATAGCCATTCCCAAGATGCACTCCAGGATGGGAGCTATGTGCACTAAACAGGGTTTTGGCGGCAATCTCTCAACTTGTAATTCTAGTTCAACCTGTTGGGCTTTCACAGCCCCTCCTCTATAGCCATGTATTGCTGTTATAGGCCCTTAAAAGTGATGAAAGTTACCCCATGTCAGAGTGCATTCCATTCCAGTATCCACTAGGGCAAGCATTCTGTTTTTTCTGAGATGACCAATATGTAGTTAGCCTCCAGCCTATGTGGCCTGCAGTTCCCAAGCACCCTGGCCACCATTGCTTTTGTTGGGTTTTCAGGACCTTGGCATTCATCCTAGTCTACAGGGTTTGGTACCTGCCAGCCCTTTGCAGGAAAGCCCATAGGCTGAGCCTGAGGCTCCTTTGGTGAAGCACTGCCCTGGCTTGAGCTTCCACCCAGTCTGACTAGAACAGCACTAGGCTGCTTATCTATTTTCATGGTTGGTGTCCCTGCCATGACCAGGTCATGCTACATTTGTCAGTGGTTACCCTGATGGGCCCCATGGCTGTGTTCTTCCTTTTGGCTCCCTTGTGTTCAATCCTGGCAGTGCACACTTATGGCCCTTTCTCCATTTCTCCTAAGGCAGTGGCCACCAGGGCTGTTTGAGACACTGGCTGTCCTACCAGGGGCCACAGGATAGACGCCAACATGCCCCACTCTTGGTTGAGTACTGACTGTAGGATAGTATCTTTTATGCTGGCAGTGAGAACTCATTGTCAGGACCATGGTAAAGCTCCTCAGAAATAGCATGCCCTATTCCTAGTTCCTGAAGGATGTACTGCAATTCCTCCACAGTCTGCCAGCACAGAGAAGACACAGGACATCTCCCTCATTTGGCCAGGCTGCCTTGCAGCCCACAACCACTCAGCTGAAAGAAATAGTCTGATTCCCATTACAGGTGCCACCAAGACACAGCCTCAGGGCCAGGTGGTTTGTGATGAATGCCATTCTACTCATCTCCAGTTTGGAGAGTCTGCTGTCCTCCATCTCCATGCCCCATAGATTGAGAAGGCACCCTACAACTAACTCTCTCACCTCCCGTCTGAACGTATTTCTCAGAGTCAACAATTCCACCGTTATGCAGCCCGGCATTCTCGTGCACTGTTATCTTTCAGTGAGGACAAGTACTGTGGCTCTGCTCCCTGTGGGTGCCTAAGAGGTGCTGACCCTTCAAACAGGCTATCCAACAAGCCAGGGCCTCCATTTTGCCTGGCTTCTCTCTCTAATGACAGTTCATCCGGTGACCACAGCCTCCCTGGTTGCTTGGGGTGCAGTTGGAAGATGCCAGCCCACCACAGCTGCTTCCACTCTACCATCTGACCTTGCTCAGTCAGATACCTGCTCTGCAAAAACTCTCCCAGATCCTTCATCATTTTCGGGGTGTCCCTGTACTTATGCAGTGGGGCCCATCCTTCAAGGATAGCAGCTATTGAGCTCAACAACAAAGTGGATAGATGGCTTGGGATCTCCTCCCATGGATTTCCCCTTCCCTGATCTTAGTTGTATTGTGCTTATAGGTGACTTGTTGTGCCAAACTTCTATTAACCTGTGATTGACTGTGTCAGGCCCATGCTCCTTGAGTTTGCAGGGTTGGATGTCCTGATTGACTGTGCCATAGGAGGGTATAAGAGGCCGAGGATGACACAACTGTAGGCTGTGGGGATGATGTTCATAAGGAGGTGAACATCTCTGCTGTCTGTGGCAAGAGGAAAGAGTGAAATGACTGGGGGTGGGAACAAAATCCTACAGAATATTGTCAGTTTATCTCCCATCCTAGTCCAATCATGGCCTAACATCCTTAGCTACTGATCACAGAGGAGACTCTGCGCCTTTGTGATCATGTGGCCTTGAATGTTGGCAGATTCAGATTGGGGCTCCAGGCATCTGTGCCTGTAACTACAGTTTCACCAGGCTCACGACCAGACTAAAGGGCCTGCAAGCTTCCTCCAGTCTCCTGGTGCATGCATGTGCAGTGTCATCAAGGCCATGTGAACTATAGGGTACACCACCCTGTTGCTGTAGCCAAATTCTGGCAAAGTCATCAAGTGCAATGTCAGCACCAGCATCAAAGGTGAAAGATTGGGTATCACTGTTAAAGTCAAAGGAGACAAATTGGTGCCCAGCAAAACCCAGAATATCCTTAAGGGGATTTCTCCAATGCTTGTTTTACCACCTTCTTGATGTCATATTTAGCAGGTTTCTCCAGATGGCAGGTCAGGCCCATGACTGAGAGATTGGTGGTGGGAACACAGAAGACACAGAAGGCCATGTCAAGGAGCTTCTTACTTATCTCAGGCATGACCTTGCCCACAGCAGCCTCGGCAGTGCCAGCAGATGCAGGAATAATGTTCTGGAGAGCACCGAGGCCATGATAAGACAGCTTTCTAGAGGGTCCATCCACAGTACTCTGGATGGCAGTGATGTCATCAACTGTGGACATGAGTTTCTTCAGGTCAAAGTTGTGATGGTTAACCTCGTTGGGGGGCTAAGCAGTTGGTGATGCAGAAGGCACTGCTGATAACCTTGAGGCTGTTTTTATACTTCTCATGGTTCATGTCCATCACAAACATGAGGAAATCAACAGGAGAGGCCAAGATGATAACCTTTTTGGAACCCCACCCCCAAGTAAACTCCAGATTTCTGCATGGCAGTGAGGATGGCTGTGGGTTCCGAAAGCATCATTCCCTTTGATTTTGATAAGATCTCTCTTCTAAAGATGGGGATGAGACTGCCATTGATGACAAGCTTCCTAGTCTCAGACTTGATGGTAGCATGGAACTTGCCATGGGTAGCACCATACTGGAACATGTACTCCATGTCATTGAGATCAAGGAAGGGGTCACTGATAATGACAATACCCACCTTTCCAGAGTTAAGGCATCCCTGGCCAGGTACCTAACACAGTCAAATCCTTTCTGTCTGGCCTTCACTTTCTACATAGTGTCTCCAAAATGAGGCTGGTGGTACGCAAGAACGTTTGGCTATCTGTCAAACAGGAAGGACAGACAGCCAATATTTGTGTGCTTTTCTTGTTCCATATCAATGGTATTCTTTCTAATTTTTGTATAGGACAGTCATTGAACATTTGAAGGAGCTAGCATAAAGTCTGTAGGTTGTTTTGCACAGCATGGACATTTTAACAATGTGAAATCTTCCAATCCATGAACATAGAAAGTCTTTTCATTTATTTTTGTGTTTAATTTCTTTAATCAATATTTATACTTTCTGTGTACAAGTCTTTCACTTCATTTGTTAAAGTTTGTTTTTTAGTGAGGCCGTCTGGTCCCAGGCTTTGTTGCTGATGGATATGTTTTTATTACAAATCCAATCTCCTTACACATTTGTGTATATTCACAATCCATCCTTCTTGAGTATATGGTCTTCGAAACTTATCAATTTCCACTAGATTACTGTCTGGGTAGTAAAACACACACACACACACACACACAAACACACACACACACACACACACGCAAACTCAATAGTTTTTAGAAAAAAATTGGCTTTGGGGGTATGTGTGCAGGTTTATTAAACAGGTAAACTAGTGTTACAGGGCTTTGTTGTATAGATTACTTCATTACCCAGGTACTAAGCCTAGTACCCAATAATTACCTTTTCTGATTCTCTCCCTTCTCCCACCCTCCACTCTCAAGTAGTGTCTGTTATTTCTTTGTGTTCATGAGTTCTCCTCAGTTAGCTACCACTTCTCCCACTTACTTACATGTGAAAACATGTGGCATTTGGCTTTCTGTTCCTATGTTAGCTTGCTAAGGATAATGGCCTTCAGCTCCATCCATGTTCCTGCAAAAGACATGAACTCTTTTTTATGGCTGCATAGTATTCCACAGTGTACATGCACCACATTTTATTTATCTAATCTATCATTATTGGGCATTTAGGTTAATTCCATGTTTGGCTATTGTAAACAGGGCTGCAATGGATATTCATGTGCATGTGTCTTTTTGGTAAAATGATTTATATTCCTTTGGGTGTATACCCAGAAATGGGATTCCCGGGTTGAATGGAAATTCTGTTTTCAGCTCTATGAGGAACCACCATACTGCTTTCTACAATGGTTGAACTAGTTTACACTCCCACCAAGAGTGTGTGAGTGTTCACTTTTCTTCACAACCTTGAAAACATGTTATTTTTTGACTTTTTAATAACAACTATTCAGACTGGTGTGAGACGGTATCTCATTGTGGTGTTGATTTGAATTTCTGTGATAAGTGATGTTGAGATCTTTTTATATGCTTGTTGGCTGCATGTATATCTTCTTTACTAAAATGTCTTTTCATATCCTTTGCCCACTTTCTAATGGAATTTTTGCTTTTTCTTGTACATTTAAGTTCCTTATAGACGCCGGATGTTAGACCTTTGTCAGGTGCATAGTTCGCAAATATTTTCTCCCAATGTCTGTCTACTCTGTTGCGTTTCCTTTACTGTGCAGAAGTTCTTTAGTTTAATTAGATATCATTTATCAATTTTTTGCTGTTGTTGTGATTGCTGTTGGCATCTTTGTTATAAAAGCTTTGCCATTCTTATGTCCAGGATGGTATTGCTTAGGTCGTCTTCCAGGGTTTTCAGTTTTGGATTTTACATTTAAGTCTTTAATCCATCTTGAGTGAATTTTTGTATATGGTGTAAGGAAGGTATCCAGTTTCAATCTTCTGCATATGGCTAGCAAGTTATCCCAGTACCCAGCTATTTATTCAATACGAAGTTCTTCTTTTCTCCTCATTTCTTTTGTCAGTTTTCTGGACAATCAGAAGGTCATAGGTATGTGGCTTTATATCTGGGCTCTCCATTCTGATTCTGGTCCATTGGTCTATTGTTTGTTTTTGTACCAGTATCACACTGCTTTTATTACGGTAGCCCTGTAGAATAGTTTGAAATCAGGTAATGTAATGTCTCCAGCTTTGTTCTTTTTGGCTAGAATTGCCTTGGCTATTCAGGCTCTTTTTTGGCTCAATATGAATTGTAAAACAGTTTTTTTTAGTTTTGTATAAAATGTCATCAGTAGATAGATAGGAATAGCAGTGAATGTACAAATTGCTTTAGATGGTATGGACATTTTAGCAATATTTCTTCTTCCTATCCATGAAATTAAGTCATCCAATCCCAAATAGCCATTAAATAGGAGGATACTCCTGTATTATGCATGGCTGCTGTTCCTACAGAAGACCTAGGATGCAGGACTGCTGCCTGTCTGCTGTGGTGGTGGCCCTGCATAACTTGAGGATCTGTAAGTCATCAAAACTCTTAAACTCTCACAATGTGGTTCTCACTGAAGCCATGACCACAATCCAATCCTGCTGGTGAGCCCACCTGAGAATGGCATGCGGGTGCACCACCTGCTGTTGCTCTTCTGTCTGGGCCTCTGGTGGCTGCCTGTAACAGCTGCTAGCCAAGTGAAAAGAGAAACGCAAAACGTTTCAATAACTAGCATAGTTGGCAGGTTTCTGGCCTCCGCTTGGACGTTGTCCCAGTATCTATTTTGTGCAAACGGCCTACTGAAGTTCTGTACTGGACAACCCACTGTGTCCGGGATGGCACTACTGTTTGCCAGCATTCAATCATGCTGTTTTGTGCCACTACATACTGCTGTTGCATGGTGGTGTTTTGGGGATTCTCCTGAAACTGCAGTGTCTGGAGACAATGCTCAGAGCTTCTGAACTCCCCTGCAGCTATGGAGAGCAAGTCCCCGTATAGGCATGTTTTCCAGCATGGCATCAATGCCCTTGCTAGGATCAGGTCCCTGAACCCAGTACTTGCGGGTGTGTTGCCTTCAGCCAAGTACCCTGTTCCGGTGACCTGGAGCCTTGGGAGTGGTCAGGGCGGTACTGGCTAAGTTGCAAAGTCCTGGAATTGAGCCACTGTGAACAGGTCTAGACAGTGGAGCTCCACTTTCACGTAGTGAGTGGTGGAAATGTAGACTGCCAGTTTCCCAATAGGCCAGACTGGCATTGGAAATATCTGTTTTTAGATTCCACACAAAGAGCCTTTTTAAACTGCTGATTCCAAACATAAGTTAAACTCTGGAAGGTGAATGCACACATCACAAAACAGTTTCACAAATAGCTTCCCATTAGTTTTTACTGTGAGGTATTTGTCTTTTCACCACAGGCCTCCATTCAGTCTGAAATGTCCCTTTCTAGATTCTACACAAAGTGTGTTTCTAAACTGCCGAATCAAAACATAGGTTCAAGTCTCTGAGGTGAACGCACACAAAGCAAAGCAGTTTCACAGACAGCTCGCTTCAAGTTTGTAAAGCCAGTCATTCGGGTTTCCCCCACAGGTCAGACTGGCATTGGAAATATCTGTTTTTAGATTCCACAGTGTTTCTAAACTGCTGAATCCAAACATAAACTCTGGAAGGTGAATGCACACATTGCAAAGCAGTTTCACAAATAACTTCCCATTAGTTTTTTACCATGAGATATTTGTCTTTTTACCATAGGCCTCCATTCAATCTGAAATGTTGCTTTCTAGATTCTAGAATGCTCTCCAAAAAGTGACCTCAGCAGGAGGATTATAATAATTGAGTGAATAGAATGACCCATGCTGTGGACACTACTCAGGCTCTTTTCCCAGCCATCCCTGACATCACTTAATGGGCTCATAAAGTGGCTATGGTGGCAGGGATAGAGGTTACAAATGGGCTCCGCAAAATACACTTCCACACACCGAGACTTCCTGACCTGGTTATGGCCATAGGTAAGTGCCACATCTGCCAGCAGCAGAGACCAACTCTGAGCCCTCAGTATACCATTCCTTGGGGTGATAAGCCAGCTACTTGGTGGCATGTTGACTATGTTGGACCTCTTCCATCATGGAAAGGGTAGCTGTTTGTCCTCACTGTCATAGACACTTACTCAAGATACGGACTGCCTATCCTGAACACAATGCGTCTGCCAGACTACCATCTGACCATCTGTGGACTCACAGAATGCCTTATACACCATATGGTGTTCTTCACAACATTGCCTCTGACAAAAGCACTCACTTTACAGCTAAGAGTGTGACAGTGAGCTCATGCTCATAATATTTCCTCCTTATTTTGTTAAGAATATGTTTGTGCATGTATACACCTGTACTAAGAGCTTTTCTTTTTCCTTTATCATGTAACTTAAGATTTATTGACTTCATATCAGCATTTGTGTTAACTTTACGTAATAGCATTTAGGTTAATGATTAGTGTCATTCCACGTGGAACAAAGAATAGCTGTATTATGGCATACTTATGACCTTTATTGTCTTTATTTGGAAATTGTGATTTTAGGAGGTGTATATGGGTGCCAAGTTGACAAGGGGCGATGGTTAACATTAGGTGTCAACTTAACTGAAGGGCACCTAGATTGTTTCTGGTGTGTCTGGGAGGGTGTTTCCAGAGGGGATTGACATTTGAGTCAGTGGACTTGGAGAGGAAGCACCCCCTCATTGTGGGCGGGCACCATCCAATTGGCTGCCAGCACAGCTAGAACAAAGCAGACGGAAGAGGGGATTAAGCCAGCTTGCCGGGTTTTCTGGCTTTCATCATTCTCCTATACTGGATGCCTCCTTCTGTTTGTCCTGCCATTGGACATCAGACTCCAGGTTCTTCCACCTTTGGACTCTTGGACTTACTCCAGTGGTTTGCAGGGAGCTCTCAGGTCTTCAGCCACAGACTGAAGGCTGCAGTCAGTGAGATAATTTGGTTCTGTGTCCCCACTAAAATCTCATGTCAAATTGTAATTCCCAATGTTGGGGGAGGGACCTGATGGGAGGTCATTAGATCACGGGGGTGGATTTCCTCCTTGCTGTTCTCGTGATAGTTATGAGATCTGGTGTGTAGCACTTCCCACTTCGTTCTTTCTCCTGCTCTGACATATGAAGAAGGTGCTCGCTTCCTCTTCACCTTCTGTCATGATTGTGAGTTTCCTGAGGCTTCTCAGCCATGCTTTCTGTACAGCCTGTGACAGTCAGTTAAACCTCCTTTCTTCATAAATTATCCAGTCTTAAGTAGTTATTTATAGTAATGTGAGAAAAAGTGAATACAGTTGGCTTTCCTGCTTTTGAGGCTTTTGGACTCGGACTGAGTCACCATTGGCTTCTTTCTTCCCCAGCTTGTAGATTCCATATCGTGGGACTTCACCTTGTAATCTTGTGAGCCAATTCCCCCTTTATTTAATAAACTCCCTTTCACATATACATGTACTCTATCAGTTCTGTCCCTCTGGAGAATCCTAATACAGGTATCCTTTGGTTCTCCACATATTATTTACAGAGTCACTAATCTCCTTGCCTCTCATGAGCGGTAATCAGGAGTATCAAATGTATTTATTTATAACTCTCTAAGCAGTTCACACCAAGGATTATCAGTGCTCTCCATACTATTGGAAGTAGCGTCCTTAGCGTTTTTGACTCTAATCATATTAAACAGCCAAGTCCAGAAACCTGGAAACCAACTGAAGAATTCCTTCCTTAAAATTCTGTTCCTCTAGAACCACTCCTGGTACCAAAATATGTATAATTTGTTGTTGGGTAATAAAGTTGTTTCCAATATTTTATTACTGCCCATGTTTCTGCAATGTCAGTACTGCACATGCTATTTTGCACGTGTGACTATATGTGATAAATCCCCAGAAGTGAAATGTGCACTTGTAATACAGATAAATAGTGCAATATTTTTCTAATAAAATTATGCCTATTATGCCAATAATTCTTCCAACAGCATATGAGAGGAGGTTGGACCCATAGTACCAATCGATATCAAAATTTATTGATATGCAACAAAACACTACTTAAATCTATAGCACTGACTGCCTGTATTAGAAATGAAAAAGATTTCAAATCAGTAATATCAGATTCTACTTCAAGATTTAGAAAATGAAGAGCAAATGACACACCAAGTAAGCAGAAAAAATAATTTATTCTAAGTCTCATATGAAAATGCAAAAAAACCTAGAAAAATCAAAGCGACTTAGAGAACAAAGCTGAATGATTTACAGTAATTGATTTTAAGCCTTAAAGCTGTGATAAACAAGACAGTATATTTGCATAAAAATAAAGACACCAATGGAAAAGAAGAGAGGTCAGAAATAGACAAACACATATATGGTCAGCTGTTTTTTGTCAAATGTGTAAACGCAATTCAGTGGAGAAAGGACAGACTTTTCAATAAATGGTGCTGCAGCAACTGGCTATCTGTATGTAAAACATTAAACTTGGTTCATACTTTATGCTATACACAAAAATCAACTTGAAATTGATTAACAAACTACACAACTAAAATGATACAACTTCTAGTAGAAAAACATAGTTGAAAATCTTTATGACCTTGGGTTAAGCAAAGAGGTTTTAGATATAATACATCAAAAGTATAATCAATAAAAGAAAAATATAAATTGGACTCCATCAAAATTTAAAACTTTTGCTCTTCAAAAGGCACTATTAAAAGAATGAAAAGTGACAGACTAGAACTATTTGTAAATTACCCATCTAATAAAGAATTTTTATTTGGAGGCTTTTTTTTAAACTCAAAACTTAATAAGAGAACAAACAACTCAGTTTTTAAAATGGGCAAGACTTGAATAAACACTTCACCAAGGAGAACACATAGATACCAAAAAAAAAAAAAAAAAAAAAAAAAAAGAATAGATGCTTAACATAATTAGTATTAGGAAAATGCAAATTAAAACCACAACAAGATAACACTACTCATCTATATATAGAAGGCACAAATAAAACAGGGAGGAAGAATGTTTGAGAAGCTGGCTAACTTTATTAAATAAACAGATATGCAATTAGGCAAACCAGAGTAAGGATCTACTAAAAAAGCATCTAGGATTGGGAAGTGAAAATGAGAGTGGGGATTGATAGTTATACCACTTTTTATCTTTCATATTTTGAGACATTTCTTTTATCTTGCCTGCCCTAGGAGTAAAACTGCAGCTCAATATACTAGTGAGGGTGTTATCAATGCACAAGATATAATACGCATATCATTAAATCTAACAGTGTACATTCCTAAAGGAATTTCAGAGCAGGTCATAACTTTACCCCTTATAGTCAAATTCAAGCTGTGGATGCACTCCCATCATAAGCAGCAAGAACAGCCCTATAATTCTTTATCTGTCAAATCTAACACATTTCCCTGGGAATGGGCCAAGGGGAAGCTCTGGTAAGACTGACGTTACTGTCTGCTGTAAGAGCAGTTAGTAGTACAGCTGAGCTAGGGGAGGAAGGGTGTGAATTAAAAGCCCATTAAAAATTATTGACCTGAGATTCAACAACAGAAAAACTGTTTTAATATCTGGAAGTCATCTTCTTGCATGTATAACTTCATCAAAATATTTCTTGTGCAACTATTAATTGGTTATATCTATCTTAGAGGAAGTTGGCATCAACAACATTTTACACTGGTTAATTATGTCCTAGCAGTATAACTTATCAAAGTGAATAGATTACTTCATGGTGCTCAAATTCTGTTAAGTGAAGAAGAAAGATAAAACAATAAAAGAGTCAGAAAATTTTTTTTTTAGAAAATACGAAGTCCCAAAAGCTTCCAAAACACCTTATTGGAACAAAAAGAAAGAAAAAAATTCTCCAGAGTCAATTTCCACATACTCTTTAATGCACCAATATATTTAGATCTATCCTAACCAAATTATAAGAAAGTAATTTTAGACAAATTAGGTTTAATTAAGTTGTTCTAATCAAGTTATATATTAAGTAGTTAGTCTCTCAATTGCTAGCTACTACTGATTTACTTTGAACAGTAAAACACTTTTATGGCATTTATATAGGGGCAGACTTTGAGACTCTAACAGATTTCAGCCATGAGAATTAGACATCTGTGGCCCTGAAACCACAGAGACTAGTAACAGTAACTCAAAGCTGTAGGAAAAAAAAAGTTACATTTCAATACCGAATCATTTTCAGGTCTGTGGTATGTAACTACACAAAATTCTATTATAAGCAATAGTTACGTTCCTTCCACTTCAAATCATAACCTCCATCAGTTCAATGTTAAGATTTTTTAGTAAATACAGTGGTAGGTGTATTCTTTTTGTGAGCCTAGAAGGGCTCACTTGTGTATCTGGATGCTTTAACCAGTCAAAGATATGGATAAGGATGTCATTGATACGGATTTGTGGGATTATTTTATCCTAGTCTCACTTCTTAGTGAGTAGACGGATCTTCAATTTCTAACATTTGTTTTATAAAAATTCCTCAATTTACCTATAAAAAAGGTATAATCAGCTATTATTTCCTTTTAGAAATAGGACTACATTCAAACTACTCTAAGATAAAAGGAATAATATCATGATCATCTTATGACATATTAGTTTGTTACATGCATAATGCTATAAATAATAAAAGAATGAAGAATGTAATGAACAGTTTTTTTTTTTTAAATACAAAGTCAGATGTTAAAAGCTATACACAGAGAGCAAAAATCACTTTATATACTCATGATTAGCTTTAATGTTTCTTTACACTATACATACGGAAAATATTTACATTTACTAATAAGGAATGCCAAGCGTATCCATCACCATTTGAATAGCTTGCAGGGGATTTGTGATTTCTTCCAGGTTATCTCTTCTCAAAACCCAATCTGGTTTAAGTCTGTTTAAAAAAACAAAACAAAACAAAAAAACAACTCTGGCATTAATAAAGTTCTTAAGCGTTACTTACACCTTTTTTGTCTTCACTGAATTGTGGCTACTGCTGAACATATCATTTCTCTTACAAACTGCTCAAAGAGGTGAGAACTTCACGTTATTGCCCATCACTAGTTCCAGACTATTTCTCTCCATCCTTTCTAAAAAATAATGCTGGCTTCTTTGAAGCTGATGCTATTTAGCTTGACCACTGCCTTTTGGTCATTGACCAAACTCTCAGTGTCTTGTTCCTTGTAAACCTGGTTCTTGGTCTCCTCTTACCTCCTGTCACAATTCTCAGCAACAGACACATGTATGTGGCCAAAAAGCCAATAACCAATTCCATTTTTGCCACACTTTCTTTCAATTCTACCTTAACCAATCTCTTTTCATATGATCACATACTAGACTTTGTCATCATCAGAAAGTGTGCCACCACTAAAATCTTAATTTGAGACTTCCATTCTCCAACCACCATTTCTGATTCACCCATGTCACCTGCTCTAACAGTCACTGAACCAGCTCTTCTACCAAACTGAGATCTCCAATTCACTTGGCTTCAACACATACCCAACATCCACCAGAATGCTCTTCTTACTTTCTTGTGTATCTAGCTCAGGTGCATCAATATTACCACAACCTTTGCCAATGCCATTAACTGTTGTCTTTCTCTCCTACCAAACTAGTCTGAAAAATTCTACTTGGATTTCAAATTGAGTCAAAATATCTGCCTTCTCCATACCTATACAGCTGCATATTACTAAAAAAAATTACACAACCAAGCTGACTTTACTTTTTGCCAATAATTGCAAATGTAAAATGAGCATTTGAAATTGCCCAGCATGCTAGTGTAATGTTATTTCATTATTTACCAAGATTGCCTCCATTAAAATTACCAAACATTTCATTTTTATTCATTTGTTGTTTTCTCCATTGTCAAGCACATCTTGTTTATGGTAAGTGCTGAATAAATATCTGTTAAATGAATGAACAGTGACACAAATTTATAGACTATATTTAACTGCTTACCTTGAAACTGTTCTGGTCCTTACAGGTGTTTCTGGGATAAAAGGAATGCTTATAGAATAATCCTTTTGCTTGTAAAGTAATCTTCCAGTATTCACTTTATGTTTACAAGCTGTAAGTTTGTAGAGACTGTAAATACGGTCAACAACTTTGGACCTACTTCGTACATCCTACAAAATAAAATGTACAGTTACTAAAAAGTAATAAGAATTAAAATTACATCTCTTTTGGACTAGCAAAATCAAACATAATAAATAAAAATCATGCAGTAAACTATTAGCTTTGAATAATCAAGAAGAAACCTCGCCAAGTTGGCAGGTAGATTGATTTAAATTACGAGCTAATTTGCAAGGCAATCATAAAGAAGATAAATATTCAAAAGTTGCATACTTAACTCCACACTGAATACAAGAAGGAATATAGTCAAGTCAACATATCTATCATATCCAGTTACCAAGTCTTGAAAAGTTTACCTCTGCAAAGTTTCCAAAGTCTTCTACTTATCTCTCAGTGACACAATCCTAAGGCAAGCACATTCTCTTGGCTAGACCACTACATACCGACACTTGCCGCCTTCCTTAATGGTCTCCCTATATCCACATATACGCTCCAAAATTCATTCTTCAGTCAGAAGCTAGTGTTGTTAAAATTTAAATTGGAAAATATAATTCCCTTGCTTAAAACCCTGCAGTGGTTCCCACTGTTATCAGGATAAAGGCCACAGTCCAATCATGGCCTATGGCTTCCCTTATGTTAACTGTGTCACCTAAAAAGAATGACTCAGAGGTCTTGCCGTAGAAAAGCTTGAAATACAATTATGGTTACAACAGGAGCATAAGAAGTTATACATATATGGTTTTCTATCTTGCTAGGAAATTTTTCTCTCCAGTAAATGGGAAATGGTTACTTATATGGCTGTAATAAATTGTATTTTCAGAATTCAGTTTCTTTAACATGTCAGAAGGAAACAACTCATACATATATCCTGAACTCATTTTATCAGTGCAGAAAACAGGTCTGAACACACATAAAATCCTATTTTACTGATTACTAAAGGAAAACTATAAAAGTCATAGACTTAAGTCTACAGAAAAATAATCTTAAAGAAATGTAACTGATTAATACTTACGGAGGCTCTATTTGTTGTCTTCAATAAAGTAGCCAACAAACAACAAGTTTTTGTGAAAATGCTTCCACTTTTGTCTGCAACTTTATTACCAGGCTTTTCTCGGTACATCTGCAAAAGCTCCAACAGTGTATCGACACAATTTTCTACAT
This sequence comes from Sapajus apella, assembly GCF_009761245.1. Classification (NCBI taxonomy): domain Eukaryota; kingdom Metazoa; phylum Chordata; class Mammalia; order Primates; family Cebidae; genus Sapajus; species Sapajus apella. The sequence continues at coordinate 486,750 of NW_022436962.1, forward strand.
CATAAACTGCTGAGGTTGTTTTCTCATACTTGAAGAGAACAGAATGAAATTAAAAGTTGTAATAAACACATATTCAAAAGTTGCATACTTAACCAACAACTCAAACAAAAAAACCAAAAAACAACAATCCATACTTATAGCCAAATTGTTGGACCACCTGCAGCAAGTGCAAAGGACTTTGTGAAACAGCTTTGATACTATCATTTATGGATCTGTCACATATGTGTATTCACATTTTATTTTAATCTTTTCCCTCTAATTCTAAAGTTTCATGTAAAATAAATAAAATTTAAAACCTCTGAAAACAAAACATCTTGAAGTCAATAAAAGCAAACTTTTATTTTTAGTAAGATTTTAGTAAGATTCTCTCAGGAAAAAGATAACTTATCTGTGGTATCTCATTAATCATAGGTAAGTTAATGATAAAGGCAGGATCTAGTTAGTTATTCTATTACATGCTCCTTGAAAGGAAGAAAAGCTTGCTGAAAAATAAAACAAATTAAATTTGATACTAATAAGTCTAGGATATATTTTCCATGTCTCATTTATCTAATTGTATTATTAGATTCATAGCGAAATTTGCATGGTAACAAATAATGATACTAAGATAAAAATAACAAAACTACATAGCTAACAGTTCGTATGGCATGTTTATGTATTCATGTGTATTTAACTCAGTCCTCAAAATAACGTTTTGAGTACTGTTACTATACTCATTTTATAGTTGAGGAAAATAAAGTACAGAGAAGCCAAGTAACCTATAATAAACTGCTGAGCAGGGATTCAAACTCAAGCAGTTTGGGCTCAGATCTGTGTTCTTAACCACTGCCTCTCAAAATAAAAATATTGGGTAAAGTGCTTTGAGTTGTCATTGAAAGGTTGGATAGGAAAGAGAAATCTTTCAACCTTTGGTTGCATACAACATAGTTTGGAATAGATATCAGCTACCAGTCCAAAGCCAAAAGACAAATTCTGATACAGATTAATAATTACAGAATAAGTTATAGTAATATTTTTCTTTCTCATGCTTGGCTACACATACTTATAATAAGGTAATACTGTTTGATATAATACAGGAGATACTGTATTGTGTCAATTGTAATGCAACTCTACCATTTATCACAGTCAGGTCTTGGGGGATGAACCTAACTTCTATAATTATTATATTCCTTCTCTATAAAATAGGAATAATTATATGAACTACTTTAGAGGATTATTATGAAGATTAAACAATGCAAGAAAAATACTAGCATGGGGCCAGGCATGATGGCTCACACCCGTAACCCCAGCACTTTGGGAGGCCAAGGTGGGTGGATCACAAGGTCAGGAGTTTGAGACCAGCCTGGCCAGCACGGTGAAACCCCATCTCTACTAAAAAAAAAAAAATACAAAAAATTAGCTGAGCATGGTGGCACGCACTTGTGATACCAGCTACTCAGGAGGCTGAGGTAAGGAATTGCTTGAACCTGGGAGGCAGAGGTTGCAGCGAGTGGAGATGGCACCACTGCACTCCAGCCTGGGCGACAGAGTGAGACTCTGTCTCAATAAAAAAAAAAAAGAAAGAAAAGAAAAATACTAGCATGTAGTAAGTACTTAATAACTTTTAGTCATCATTGTTTTTAATATTATAAAGACTGATGAAATAAAATAATACAAAAATTAGTACTTAAATCTACAGTTATGTTACTAAACATTTTTTCACCCTAAGACTCTTGCACATAAATGAATTTTAATTTAGAGATCTAAGCCCTAGTGATGAGTAAACATCAGCTTAATTTGCAGGGTCTTATTGTTGACCAATGAATATCTCATTAGTAAAATGAAAAACTACCTTAGCTACATTAAGCAACACTTGCACAGCATATCTGATGACTTCCATACAAGGAACACTACGATTACAACTCCGGATCAAAACAAATATTTTAGAAATTGCTCCACTCTGGGCCATGTTCTCACAACAAAGTGGAGACAATCTAGTAACTACCTCTGAAAGAAAAAAAAAATAAGACACAGGTAAATTCACAGCAACAAAATGAAGTTTTTGTTAACAATGTACTATTACAACATTCTTTAAACGTGTTAACACAAACTAACCTAGGTGCTTTACAGCCTCAAGAATGGCAGAAAGGTGCTTATATGTCAAAAGATAGTGGAGTGCAAGTGCAGTTCTTCTGTAGAGTTTGTTTTCTTCTCGAATCTCCCTATTAACAACTTGAAGACTTAGTCGTATAGCTTTAATTTTTGTACAATCATTATTCTTCCTCCAAGAATAGCCTCTCCATAATGCCTTAAAGAGATAAAACAGAGTAATTTTAAGACTATAGCCAATGTTTTCTATTTATATCTACATCTATTTTCACAACGTAAACATTTTCAGTAAATTTGTATGACATAATCAGATACGTTTTAATTAAAATCTCAAGTTCAAATAAATAGCAAAATCAATTTTCCAAAAAAGAAATACATATAATATTCCTGTATGTGAACTGGGCAGCATTTATTGACCAAATAATGTCTAAATCTATTCAAAATATTAAAATACTTTTACACTTCTTGATTATAAACCTTCTCTAGAGCATTTGAAAATAAAGATCTTAGCAATGAAATTATAGTATCGTAGTGTTTATGAGTTATTTTACTGGCGAATCCGTTAGCTTTTTAAAATGATAACTATGTTTTTATAGTGTCAGGTATCACGTAGATGAATTGCAATCTAAAGTTTTGAACTAAAACTATACAAGTTTCAATTACCTGAAATTTAATGATTCCACTAGTAAATTTTTCCTGTTTTTTACGAAGGAGAAAATGGCACACCGCTTTCTGTATTACTGATGCAGCCCTATTTTGCTGGCTCAGACGTTCTTGACCTTCATGCTCAATCTTTTTGATGCTATGACATTTCTGAATAAATCTCTTTTGTTGTAATCTTGCTCGAAACCATCTCTGTTTAAAAGATAGACTTTTGTTTTTCATTTCTACTTAAGGTATTTTTTTAAAAAAATTAATACAAATATACATTTATACATAAATGGAAGAAAAAAGTCTGTGAAGAAATCTTTCATCTTTCCCCAGAGGCATTTCTTTCCCACTCCACTTGGTACAAAAATCCTTCCAGTCCATGTTGGGTGGGGGGGTGTGTGTGTGTGCATGCACACACAAGGGAGTATATTTAATCCCGTACAGCATTGTCTTTGTTTTACAGTTTATATAAATTCTACCAAATTGCATGAATTATTCTGTAATTTTTTTCTCTAAATATTTTATATGTAAATGCATGTTAACGTATATACACAAATAGAATTCTTCTTCAAAATATATAAAGAACTCCTATAAATTATAATAAAAAAGAACATCCAACAGAAAAATGAGCAGAGTATATGCAAAAATTATTTTAAAAAAAGCACACAGATAAGGACTTGAATAACCAACATAGAATATAATTTAGAATTGCTAGCAATCAAGTAAATCCAAACAAAAATAAGATGCCATTCATTAGAATGGCAAAAATCAGAAAGTCGTCTGATACTTTATGTTGGAAAGCCTGTAGAGAAACAGGGCACTCTCAAGACTTTGCTGGCAGGAATGCAAATGAGTACAATTACATCAGGCAATAATTCACAACTTTATTACTGTGCCATAAAACATTAATCTATTTCTAACCTTCGAATCATCCTAACAGCTATTAGATAAGGCATTAGAAAGTGTTTACTACATGTCAAAAATTTCTAACAGGAAAAGTTATATCCTATAGTTTTATTCCAGAGAAGAAGCAAACCTGAATACAGATGACTGAATTAACCTGCTTGTTAGCATTCTTCAGAGCCAGGTAAAGTTTATAGGCTCTCTGAATTCTAAGAGCCTTCAGGTGATAATATGCAGCTGCAGTGAAGTGAAGAAGCCGAATTTTGGCTCTCTGTTCTAAAATCTGAAGGCGAAAAAACAAAGCATATTCATATATCTGCCTCCTAAGTTAATCAATGAGTATTTTTGTATAACCTCACCATCAAATTATATAAATTAGCAAGAATAATTAATTTTTAATTATTACAATTACTTATATTGTAATTCAAAGTAATTACAATATTTTATTATACAATATTTCCAATAGTATAATTCAGCAGGTAGAAAGCAAAATTATATTTTGGGTACCTTACTAAATAACCATAGCATCTATTTTAACCAGACTGCCCTATAACAGTGAGTTAAGGTTTGCAACATACTTATGATTAGAGAAGGGTATAAATATTAAACTCAAAAAAAGTTACAGAATTCCAAGCAGAACTCTTGGAAATGGTGACATTAAATCAGAAAAAATTATGTGAACTAACTTCTTTAATATTAAATAATACAGTGTAACTCCAGCATAAGACTCTGCAGAAGATGCTTTCTACAGTCGCTGTTAGGCTTCAGACTTCCACTTGATGTTTAATGAACACAATACAAAAATTTCTTCTATCTAACTTCAAATCAAATTACTTTGTCGATGCCAGTACTTCACATATTGTAAGCTTAAATGTCATGACTCCCTAAAAAGAATTCTCTCTTGCTGAAGACATGGAAGCTGTCACAGGAATGCTGGTTGCAATACCTCAAAAGTTGCTTGGTGGTGGTTAATACTATTTGCTAGTTTTTAAAAACATACCTGTACAGGTATACCTTGTTTTATTGCTTTACAGACATGGCATTTTTTATAAATTGAAGATTTATAAAAATCTTCATGGTGCTTTACAGATATGGCATTTTTTTATAAATTGAAGATTTGTGTCAACCCTGTATTGAGGTTGACCAATTAACCTCTTTCACTTATGGAGCTTCTCTCTCATATTTTCAGTTCCTTTGTTAAGACTCATTACAAAAGAAAATTTTATTTTGTGTCTGTGGTGGTGAACATCTGTAAGAAATAGGACTAGGATCATAGAACGAAAATCTGAAGGTCAGTGCTCTTGTCACATACTTTTATAGCAGCTGAATGAATTCAAATTAATGATCATATTCATTCTAAAATTATTCCCTAAAATCCAAAGTTTCTTAACACGATTTAACATTAAGTCCTTTCACTTTATAAGACTGAGATATGCTACTTGAAAATACTTACTCTTTTTCGTACTAGCCAACCACGCACCAATGCTTGTAGAATAACTGTAGATTTTTTTAATTCAATGTATTTTATCCTTTCACGTCTTCCAGCCTCCCTGGCTCGTACATATTTTTGTATAGTCAAGGCAGCAGATTTCTGCCGAAGAAAGACTTGCCTTCCTTTATATCCTCTAAAATGTGCTTGGATCAAACAAGCAGATCGATGTCTCTATAAAGAAAAATTTATAAGTAACATTAATAGATATAAATAAAAAGATTTCTAAACCACTAGAAGTTAATGAATTTCATAATTCTGATTTATAGTTTAAGAATGTTATGTTTCATAGATATGAAAAGGTGATGAAGCATTATTTCTACACTCACATAGGTCTATAGCCAAAATGAAGGCGTAAGCCAAGGGTCAGTAGACACCTGGTGCTCTTTCCCTCATCCTCTTGATACTTTTCATTGTCAGAGGGAAAAGAACTAACATTACAGGACAAATACACTTAATAAAAATGCTAGCTACAATACAAAGAGCACAGTGATCATAAATAGCTATGACAGAAACTGTCTGTAGCTTGAAAAAACACAGCATACCACCAGCACACCTTAGATTCCTCAATTACCTAAGATTCTGCGAGAATTAACAAAATGAGACACAGAGCCACAAAGTGAACACATGATACTGGAAATATGGCGCCAATAGACTTGGTCAACCTCAATACAGGGTTGACACAAATCTTCAATTTATAAAAAAAATGCCATATCTGTAAAGCACCATGAAGATTTTTATAAATCTTCAATTTATAAAAAATGCCATATCTGTAAAGCAATAAAACAAGGTATACCTGTACAGGTATGTTTTTAAAAACTAGCAAATAGTATTTTTATGGGTCAATATAATTTTTAATTGACTACAATATGTGTGTGAAATAAATGTATACTAAGATCTTAAAAACACTTTTTTCCAGGGAAGGATTTTTTAAAAATTAAAAAATATAAAACATTCTTTTTGTTTTTTATTTCCTAAAGTAGTTATTTGCAAGTGAATTTTTAATACCTACTTGTATCATTAAGAAGTGTTCATGACCTATTTTTGCAGAAAGTATAGCTCTCCATTTTCTCTGAATGATAATTGCTGATGCTCTCATATTCAAAAACCTAAAAAGTAGTTATTGGAAAGCAATTTCAAATTACTTTTAACTTATTCAATGAGTATTTATTGTTTTCCCCCTTTAAAATATTAGAAGAGTAAAATATAAGAAAGGTAATGACAGAATAAAAATAAAGTGGGAAGTATAATTCATAGTCAAGTTCTAGCAATCAGAATACACACACACACACACACACAGAAGTTTTACAATTGGCAATATTCCAGTGGGTAAGAAATACGAAGTTCTATAATATGGCACAGAATTTTGAACAGGATCAAAAGAAAGTATGGTCATGCAGATCTAGACAAAACCTAGATAAAGGGGAGAATGGTAGAAATAATGGTACAATATAAGATCTGAGTCTGTATTGCAAGTGAGTCTTTGAGCAGACAGGAGGTGGTCAAGAACAGAATGTGGAGAGTACAAGGGGCAGCAGGTACTTCTCTTTCATTTGAAATGAAGGATGGGTATCATCAAAATATTTAAGTAGAGATATTTTGTAAACAGAATTGGAGAAAAATTTAAAAACTCTGAGTGCCAGAAATTAAATTTTGGGGATCAATATAATGCTAAGAGATAAAATGTCAGAATGGATAGGTTTTTTGCTCGGTTCTTGATAATGTGGAAAAAGTATAATTAGCTTGGGCTGCTGCCATGTTTCTTAGAAAACAAGACAGAATGCCATTGAGAAAAATTCAGCGTCTGTTACACGAAAATTAGATACTGGTCCTTAATAGCTGATAGTAGTAACTGTATCTTTATATGTTTTTTAATTTTTATTTTTACGGATAAGTAGTAGTTGTAAATATTTATGGGGTACATGTGATATTTTGACTAAAGCATACATATGAACAATGATCAACTCAGAATAACTGGGAGATCAATCACCTCAAACATTTATCATTTCCTTGTATTAGGAAACTTCTAATTCTATTCCTCTAGTTATTTTGAAATATACTATAAATTATCGTTAACGATAGTTGCCCTATTGTGCTACTACACAGTAAATCTTATTCCATCTTACTGTATTTTTGTACCCATTAACCAGTCTGTCTTTATCCACCTCTCCCCTCTCCCTAACCAGGTCTCTGGTAACCAATATTCTACTTTCTATCTTCATGAGATCAATTTTACATGTTAAACCCTGCTTCTACCCATGGACTTGACCCAAAAATTCCTCTCACACTAGTGTGCTTTCTTAAACCATCTTGAAAACCATCATTGATGCAATAATTCATCAATTCTGGGAGGTGAAGAAAAATTCTTATACTGTGAACTTAAAAAAAGATGATCTGGTAACAGTTCCTAAAAATTTGATTGTAAGAAATGAGCTAGGAATAGGAAAATACAATGAGCATAGATAGATTGGTAATCAGGGTCTTCATCATTAATGACAAAGAGTATGAGGAATAATATAAAATTCAAAGAAAAAAGGAATGAATAAGAAAACAAATTTATCCAGTAGCTAAGTCACCCAACAAAATGGACCAAAACACGACTGAGAAAAGCGAGTCTTAACTAGATGATTTTATTCACTTCCTACACCTCTGTCCTTTCTCTAATCCTTATGAACCTGAATTAATCAAGTATAAGTAAATATTTTTAGATTATATTAGTTACAAAGGCTATGCTCTATCTCAAAAAAGCAAGACAGCACAAGAGATATATTTTGTGTCCTTAATAAAGAAAATACCAACAAAATCAACCATATAAATTAAGCATAATGAATATTTAAAAGAAAAATCAATAAGCGTGTTAATTTATATAAGGACTTAGCTATCACACACAAATACTCTTACACTCTCCATAGAATTATGATACATTACCGTGTTCTCTCTAGTTTGGTATAGAAGCAACCTTGAATAATTTTAACAGCTTTTAATATAGCTAGATATTCTTTGTGTGCTCTCCAACACCTATACCAGGCTTGAATCTTGCAGGCAGCTTTCACTTTACATAAAGATTTCTTGGCTCTATATCTCCTCCACACAGCCTATTAAATACATAAATATGACAAGTATACAATGAGTTGTCTTTTTTTTTTATAAATAAGATTAATCAGTATAAAGACAGTTAATATAAGGTAATGCAGACAAAAATAAATTGCATGAATATAGTCATATCATGATTCTTTCGGACTCTGACACTAGTGAATACTCTGAGAACAGTGGTTCTTACTACAGTGAACACCTATTATGTGCTTTATCATGTATACCCTATGGCTGGCTGCCAGCCCAGCCTAACAAAATCCTAACCAATATTTATAAATTATAAGACAGACAAGTCTAAGTCTAGAAAGCCAGATTATGTGTATTGTCCTCATCACCTCAATCCATTTGGAAGAACAAAAATGAAAATGAACACATTGACCTACTCCAGGTTCTGGGGAGAAAAAGGAATTCTTTCCATTCCACGTTCATTTTGGGTTTTATGTTCAGTCTGCAGAAGAATCCTGAGAGCTCCTGTGATAGGACTGTCAGACTTTCTGATTTTGATAACCTTCAGGCAGACTAAAAGTTTACATGACGGTGACAACTTACTGAACTAAGCACGAAAAAGATCAGTCCTTATAATAACAGGGGTAGATAATACTATTATCCCTAATTTAGAGATGAGAAAATCAAAGCCTAGAGAAATTGAATAACTTGTTGATGTCACACAGGTTAATAAGTGGCAGAGTTGTCTTACTTAATATTTATAAATATCTGGTGAAATGGTTATCTATTTTATTAAAAAAAAAAGCGGGGAAAACCCGAAATTGAGATTCAGAAGAACTTGCTAGCATATAGCTGTTAAATGATAAAGTCAAGATTTGAACCCAAGTCTATTTGACTCCAACATCTCTACAACAAATACTACTGGCCCAACTTATAACAAGATTAGGTTCTAAATTCAGTTGATAATACAATAATTACACATGGTCAAAACTACTCTGAGATATCCTTAGCTCATTCAGGGTATATTGTATGTGGTTTCTACATAAACCTGAATACATTATTTTTGTGTATCCCTAATACCTGCCACCCTAGTCTTAATAGTGGTAGAACATCTCAGAACTGTTTGTTTCAACTGGCCATTTAATTGTAACAGTAAAAGACTGGTTAATGATAACAATGCATCATAAAATCTTCAGGAGGAAAGGAGAATGTTTTACGGACCACTTTGGTGTTTTTGTTTTTCTTGTGGCAGTTTTAAGTAATTAGTTTTACAAATCCATACTTTCTAATGAAAACAACTTGACCAAAAATCTGCCACAGAATTTTGAGACCCATTAAAACAAAGTTTTAATGAGAAAATTATATATATACATATATATATATTTACACACACACACAAGTATTCAGTAATGTATACCACATCTCAGTGGTTCCCAAACTTCGCTGCTTATCAGTCACCTGGAGAGCTTTTAAAAAATCCCACACCTACTTGGTTGCTTCCTATACCAATTAGAATATCTAAAGGTAGGAATATTTTTTTAAATTCCAGATGATTCCAACATGCAGTAAAGTTTGAGACCACTGGCATATGCTAAAAATTACATGTGTAAAATACAATTTTATTATGTAATTATGTAAGATAAAAACAAGAAATGTTTTTAAGATTGTTATTTTGGCTATTCAATCATTTCAGGTGAATAGAACCATAACTAATACATCCCATAAACACCTTTCAATTCTGAACTTCTCAGTAGCATTTGGAATTTGAACACACCTTTCCTCTTTCAAACCTTAGTTTTTTGGTACTATATCTCTTAGCTTTCTTCTTTCCCTCTTAACACCTTGCTGGCTTCTCTTGTCAATGTCTGTGAATTTTGAAGTTTTTCAGGGCTCATGTTCCAGGCCCTCTTCATTCACTCATTTCATGTGTTGTTCCTTGGTGATCTCATTATTCCCACAACTTTAATTATCAGTGTATGCCAACAATGTACAAATCAAATTCTAAAATTCACATTGCTCTCCTGAACTCCTGACTGTGTTCAACTGCCTTACTAGATATATTGCAAGGGGGTTATCTGCTAGGTACTTCAGACCTTATGTACCCCAAACTGAATTCATCATCAATCTCAAAACCTACGCTTCTCTCATTATTCCCTATGTCAGGGTGTGACAGAGTCACTCTGAAGAGTCACTTAAGCCATCAACATGGTCTGTCTCCTTGTTTATGTTCTAAATAATATCAACTGACAATCCCACCGTCACAAATCTACGCCAAACTATAACTCTTTCTCACCTGGCTTACTGCCTATCTTTCATTTGGTCTACCTGCTTCTAGTGTTGCTCCTTTTCCAATCTATCTTCCACGTTCCTGCGGGGGTAATTTTTTTTTTTTTTTGAATAAAAATGACTGTGGTCTTCTGCCGCTTAAAGTCCTCTAGAACTTCTCTTTGTCTAGAGCATAAAGACTAAACTTTTTTCTGTCCTAAAGGTCTATCCACAGTCTTATTCCCTCTATTGCCAATCTGGTCCCATATCACTTTTTATTGTTGCTAGTTTTTGGATTTTTCCATGTTATCTCTTGCAATTGGAAGGTTCTATACATTTTACTTGCATTCTACTTCCAATTCATGCTTCAGCGTAACATTTCAATTTAAATGTTACTCATTCTGAGAAGCCTCTGACCACAGAGACTAGTTTAATTTCCCATTCTGTGTTTCCTGAAACATACACTTCTCATGTTGTATTATAATTACACTTCTTTGTTCAATTAAGTTCCTTGAGGACAGCAACTAAGTATATCTTACTCATTGTCTATTTATAACACCCACTACCATGTTTGGCACATTTCTAGCACTTGACATTTCTTGAACTAAATATTTATTTCTAAACTTAACAGTAATCCAGCAAGATATGAACATATCACATCTGGGTTAAAGCCCAGGTTTTTGCAAGTAGAACAGAAATAGCTCAAGTACTTAGATTCAGTTCCTGGATCTGCCTCTGTGCAACACTGGCCAAGGTACTTAACCTATATCATCTCCCTCATATTTTAAAACAGATTAATACTGTATGTTCCTCACACATTTGGCAAATAGATGAAACAAAATAATATAAAAGTGCTTTGGAAGCCAAAACTACTAAATACTTGGAATAAAGTATGTCTAGTAGGCTAAGCAGCAGGCATCTCTGGTTAACAGATTAGAGGAACGAAGTTACTCTGTTTTGCCTACATTATGCCAAATAATACTTCATCTTAGCTTATATTTTCTATTGAAAGAAATAACTTTGCCAAATATAGAGCTCCCATTTTCTCAAAATTCTTTGAAGAGTGCTACAATTAACACATACTGAAATGCACGACACAGGGTAGGGTGACCATGGCCAGAACAATCCCAGTTCTGTGTTGTCTTGGCTGACCTATAGGTGCCATTTCCCACTCTCAAAAATGTTCCACTTTGGAAGATAAATGGTCACCTCAACTAAGTATTACTCTTTATGACCTGCTTAAGCTCATTTTATACATTCTAACAAATACTGGTCAAAACAAAGACTGGAAGTTTTATATTTAAATAGAGAAATACCTGAATTTTTATGGTGCTATTTTTAATTTTCTGAAACTTCCGTTTCTGTATAAATCCTTTGGTTCTAGCTTGAATAATGATAACACTGCTTCTGATCTGTATGTAAACTTGTCTTTGATGTTTTGCAGACAGAAATGCTCTGTAGTGATTTTGTAAAACCACTGCTGCTTTTCTATAGAGTAAAAACTGTTTTCTGGTTTGCCACGTCCTAAAATAATGCTGTAAAGTGACAGCAGCTCTTTTCTGCTGAACAAATCTTCTCCGATACACAGCCATCTGAAGGAAGAACTGAATCCGTAGGGCAGCACATTTCTGTGTTTCCAGTTTTCTTGTGATCATTCTACGAAAAGCTTTTTGAATGGTTACTGCAGCCCTACTTTGAGAATGATACTCTGCTTCCTGTGAACAAGCAAGACAAGAAGCTTTATACCACTCTTGAATTATAACACCCTCACTTCCAACAGCTTCATATTGAGCTTTACTTCTGTAACAGTAGAGAGCAGACCGGTTCACAATAGCTGCCATCTTTTCCTGGGATAAGTTTTTCAATTTTTGTCTAACTTTCATGCCTCTAAAAGCAGCCTGAATAGTTCGTACAGATTTCTGAACTGCTAAAAAAGTTTTTCTTTCTGTTTTTACTCTAATATACAACCTATAATAATTCTGTATAACCACAATGGCAGTTTTCTTTGTTTGATAATCAACTTTGGCCCTGTGCATTCGATAGAATGACTGAATTCGTGTGGCAGCCAGGTGCATATTTTGGATATCCCTTCGTACTTTAAAGCCTCTGTAATAAGACTGTATGCAAATAACTGCTTGGGTATGCACTGCAGTTAGTTTTCTGTATCTTCTTTGAATAGAAACTACTGGTGCTCTAAGGTGGAGATAATGCTTCTTTATTTTAAAGGCATTACAATGCTTCTGAATAATAATGGAAGTCTGGTGCTGTTCCTGAATCAGTTTTTTTATGTTCATGTCCTGAAAACTTGCCTGAGCACAAGTCTCTGCTTTCTTAAGTTCATTGTGTTGAAGTGCTTTGTGTTTCTCTTTATTAGCTCTATATTTTTCTTGTATGATTTTTGTAGCCCACTGAAGATTTTGGTATAAACAATACTGCCTATACATTCTGTATGTGCTTTGTATTATGATAGCAGCTTTGTGTTTTTCCCTTAAAAGTTGTCTTGCTTTCATTCCTCTATATGCAGCCTGAATAATCACAGCAGAATGCCATTGTTTGGTATAATTTTCTCTTTGCAATTTTGAAGCTCTATATGTTCGATAATGTTGCTGAATTAGAATTGAGGCATGTTTCCAAGTCTGAAATGTAATATATGTTCTGTGCATCCTGAAAGTGGCCTGGATGAGAACTGCAGCCCTATGCATTTCTTGTAACTTCTTCTTGACCATCAGTCTTCGGTAAGATGACTGTATTGTAATGGCTGCCTTTCGTAACTGCAAGAATTGGTGCAATTTATGTTTGGCACAAATGGTGGCTCGATATTTCCTCTGAATAAAAATAGCAGCTTTTTTGAGGGAAATGAATCTTCTCCTCACCAGTAATGATCTAAACCTACTCTGAATAAGGATTGCAGAGGAATGCATACTCTTCAAATGGCTTCTAGTTTTCCTGCCCCTGAATGCAGCCTGAAGTATCACAGCAGAGTGTCTTTGTCTGAGATAATGCTGCCTCTGCAGTTTTGCAGCTCTGTTTGCTTGGTATTGCTGCTGGATCACAACGGAGGCCTGTTTCAAAGCCTGATATCTCCTATGTACTCTGTGCATTCTGAAAGTAGCCTGGATGAAAGTAGCAGCCCTATGCATCTCTCGCATCTTTTTCCTTATCATCCATCTTCTGTATGATGACTGGATTTTAATAGCCGCATTTTGTAATCGAAGGAACTGTAAGTGATGCTTTGTACAAAGATGTGCCCGATATTTTCTCTGAATCCAAATGGCAGTTTTCTTGAGAGACAGAAATCTTCTTCTCATCATTAGAGTTCTGAATCTCCTCTGAATGAGGGTTGCAGCTATATGCATCGTTTTTAAATGTCTTCTAGCTTTCATTCCCCTAAAAATAGCCTGAATGTGTATTACAGAATGCCTCAGTTTGTTATACCTTTGAAATTGTATGTTTCTTTCTTTCACTGCCCGGTATCTTTGCTGTACCGTTTTTGTTATTTTCTTTAACTTATTAAAATATGTTTGCTGTCTATACCTTCTGTAGTTTGACTGAATGAGTATTGCTGCAATCTGCAACTTTCTTAGAGTCTGTCTCACTCTTACTCCTCTAAAGTTTGCCTGAAGGACATTAACAGCTTTCAAAATTTTCAGGTAATTTTCACGCTGCATTTTACCTTGATAATATGCTCTATATCTTACTTGAATAACTATAGTTGCTTTTCTCATTGTATGGTATCTTATTCTTGACTGATGCATTTTAAACACGGCTTTAATAAAAGTGGCTGCCCGGTGCATGTGTTGAATATGTCTTCTAACTCTAATACCTCTATAAACAGCTTGGATTTTAATTGCTGTCTTCTTCAAATTATGATACTCCTTATAGTGATGGTTTGTAATTTTAATACCTCTATACCATCTCTGAATTATAATAGCTGAAGCTCTATAGGCTGCATATTTCTTCTTGGTTTTGTAAGCTCTGTATTTAGACTGTAGAGTGATTGCTGCTTTGTTGCAATCCTTTATTCTTTTTCTCACTTTCATACCACGATAAGCTGACTGTAAAGTTACTACAGCTGCTTTTGTTTTCAAATACAAACAATGCTGTTCTCTTCCAATACTGTAAGCCCTATAATACTTTTGAATCAGAAGAGCAGCTTTTTTCATGATTTTCCACTTCTTTTGTTGCACATGCATTCTGTAGTATGACTGTATGATGATAGCACATTTATGTTGCCTTTGAAGCTGTTTTCTCAGTGTTTTTCCCTTCCACATAGATTGAAGCATCAGTACTGAATGACGGAGTTCAATATACTCCATACGTTGCTTCCTTCCTGCAGTCCATGCTCTCAAATGTTGCTGGATGACTAATGCTGCTGTTTTAAACAATCTAAACTGCTTCTGGGCCTTGGCCATTCTAAAAGCAGACTGAATCTTCATTGCAGCTTGATGTTCCCTTCTTATCTGTTTCCGAACCTTCCAGCCACGATAAGCAGACTGGAGCAAAATCACAGCTGCCTTTGTCTTTAAAAAATGTGTTCTTATAGCATAAAGAGTCTTGTATGCCCTGTACCATCTCTGAATCTTTATAATAGATTGAAGTACAGATTGGTATTTTACCCTTTTACTATAGCCTCTAAAAGCAGACTGAATTTTAACAGCAGCTATAGATTGTTGTTTGATTAGCTGGCGTACTTTATAACCTCTGTAAGCTGCTTGCAAGCAAGTAGCTGCCTTTTTGACCTGCAAAAAGTTCTTCCTCTGATTAACCTGTGCTTTGTAGGAGTGATAGTAATTCTGAATGATAATAACTGCTTTATACATTTTCAGGTAGTACTGCCGAGCCTTTCTCATTCTGAAATAAGACTGTAGTGAAATAACAGCTTTCCTTTGCAACCTCATCTGCTTTCGGACCAGGTATCCTCTAACAAAAGCTTGCAGTTTGATACAAGATTCCCGCATCTGCATATACTCTTCTCTCTTTTGTGCAGCCAGTTTTTTGGAACGGTAACATTGCTGGATAAACAGTGCAGTTGCTCTTAAATGCAAATATTGTTTACGTGTTTGTTTCATCTTAACAATTGACTGCAATTTTATTGTGGCATTTTTTAGGCTCAAAAATTCCTTTTTAGAAACATAAGCACGATAATGTGATTGAATCTTTATCACAGATGTGAGGATGTGAATATACATTTTCCTGGCTTGCATCCCTCTATATGCAGACTGTAGAACAATGACAGCAGAGCGTGTTTTCTGGTAAGATGCTAGAACTTTCCTTGCAAAAATGTAAGCTTGGAAATGAGTCTGAATTATAACAGCTGCTTTCTTCATCTTCTTGTATTTCTGTAATTGTTGATGTTTTCTTACGTGTGCCTGCAATTTGATAATAATCTTCTTAAGGTTTAAAAATCGAACTCTGTCTTGTCTCATTCTCCAATATGACTGAATAACACAAGCAGCTCTAATTTGTCTATGTAAATTATGAGCTTTCAGTCTCCTAAAAGCAGTTTGTAATTGAATGGCTGCAGCTCGTTTCTGCAAATAGTTGGTGCGCTCAATCTTTCCTTTCAGATATGCTCTGTAATACTTCTGGATAGTTAGTATGGACTCTTTTCTTCTTTTATATAACTTTTGGGCTTGAAAGCACCGAAATCTTTTCTGAATGATAACAACACAAGATCTAACATAAACATATTTCCGTAATTGTTTATGCATTCTATACCACGATTGTATGACAACAGCAGATTTTTCTTCTTTAGCTCGTTTCCTTAAATGCCATTCTCTAAAAGCTCTTTGCAATGTTATCGTGGCTTTTACTTGTAATTGCATTTTACGTCGCTTCCATCTTCTGAACATAGCCTGGATTACAAGAGATGATGATTTTAGCATTTCATATCTTTGTTGATCTTGTTTTCTTCTTAAATAAGCACGCCAATGCCTCTGAATTGTAACTGTAGCCCAAAGATATCGTTTATAATATGTAACAGCAATTATCATTCTTATCCTAGATTGTAGGATGATCGAATAATATTTCAATTTCAGAAATCTTTTTCTAGTAGAATATCTTCTCCAATATCCCTGGAAAAGGTAAGAAAGGATAAATAGTAAAATAGGCATAGCTTTCTATATTTAACAGTTTTGAAATACCAATTTTTCTAACATTCTGCTTAAAAATAAACACATTGAATTAGAAAACTAATAATTTTTTGCAAGATATTTGTTTCTTTTGTTTTTAGTTTAGTTTTTACATTGATCAATTCAAAGATCTATCCAAATCCTCATTATATTTATATACTGCATTTCTATTCCAAAGTTATAAGAAACATAAGCAAGGTTATGTTATATTAGAAACAAAAGTCAAAATAAAACTGTAATATTCTTTGTTATCTATTGATTCTAAGTAATTTCCTATGAGTTTATTTCTGGGCCTTATATGGTCCCCTTATTTTAAGGTTTCTAAGCTATCTTATAATGATTAGAAACTGTTTATGTGATGTGTCCTGCATCATCACATTACAGGCTTGATAATATTAATATAGGAATTTAGGAATAAATGAACCAGATCACTCTCAGAGTCATTATTTTCTTTAAGAATAAAGTTACTTCCTTTTCCCAAATTTAGGAACTATAAATACATGGCTTAAAAGCAAAATTCTAGAAAGTCTTGAGAAATGACAGAACTTTTGTCTTTTGAAAAGCCATGGTTACAATGGTTAACCTGATAATATGTTGGCTCAACAAAATGAACTACAAAATCTCAAGCTAATTCCAGTTGCTGGTATCTAAAATGTTCCCAGGCTAATAAAGCTCTAGATGTTTTAGCAATAAGACTATTCCTTTGTACAAACATTCCAAACATTGCTAAGATTGGGGGTGGCGTGGAGAGGTTGTTCTCTATTACATCTTACTTTTTCTCACATAAAAGTAGAGTAATATAAGGACTGGCTACCTCAGTCTACTATAGCAGCATCGAGTTTGCTTGCGGCTATGACTGCCCTAAGCATACTTCCCATGGGTGAGGAGCCTTAAGGAGAACATGTGCATCCCTTTATCACAAGTTTTATTGCCTTTCTCTACTAAGAGTTACCTGAGGTTTTCTTTGTACTTTTCAACCTGACAAGAACTTGACTGTATACATATTATTTCTCTTACCAAAAAGAGATGCACAAGTGATTAAAACATTTATCCAGCAACAGTTAAATTTATTTGTACAAACATATTTTGAAAATGACAAACTACATAAAGTATTAAGCTGCTTTAAAATAGGGCAAAGTAAAGTAGAAATAGCACTCGGAAATGCAGACATTATTTTTCTTTTGAGCTCCCACCCCCAACAGATATTTCTACGTAAAATCCTCAAACTATGAAATTGAAAAATCAGTGTGTACAGACTCTATACATTAATAATCACCTTTTCTAAATTACTATTACTACCCCATTGCTGAAATGTTAATTAATGTTGATATATAACATGGAAGATAAGTTCATCTCCCCTCCTAACAGTTTTGCTTATTACAATAGCAATTTTTTCACCATTGTCATACAGTTCTCAAAAATAAATAGCTTTTACTAAGAAGCACATTACGTGCAATTTTCTCACTTATTCTCACAAAAATACAGTAAGTTGGCATTCTTTCTTCACTTAAAGGAACACTCATATTACAAAACTTTTTGCAAAGTCCCACAGCAAACAAAAATAACTGATATTAGGATCTAGATTATTACACCAAAATCAAGTGTTCTCTCTACTCTACCACAGATATCTGTAGTAGGTTGATTGCACTAACAGCCCAATTCTTCATCTCTTCCAGTAACTATAACCTGTGACCATACTTTGTTTTTCCTCTCACAAAAGTTTCTCTGCTTGGCCCTGCTGTGCTGAGATATGGTCACAGTCATGGAAAGAATGCAGTAGAGCAGTGTAAATAAATCTTCAGTTTTCTGGTCAAAGGATGAAACAAGGCAGCCCTAAGAAACTAGAGGGTACTAGGGAGATTGTAGGGACTTGGGAGCTCAGGGAAACAATCTGATAATGTTGTTTATGAATTTCTAAGTTCATCACCATGCTGTGCACAGTGTGAATCTAGACCACATAGGCTATAGACTTTAAGAACTGAAAAAGATACAGATCACAATCTAGATCATAGACTGGCTACTGGATGTTACATAATGAAACTGGTATGACACAAATATCACTATAAGGCTTTCAAAAAGGAGCTGACATTGAAGCTACACCCATGGAAGGCTGATGAGAACTTGTGGCCTGAACCCAATCAGGTGAATCAGCTGCTAAAACTAAAATATCAACATTCTCCAGAGGATTTAAACAAAATATAGAGTCTCATAACATTAAATTTCCAGAATGCAATTAAAAAATATTTTGTCATACAACATAACAGAAAAATTTCAACTTGCACAGAAAAAGACAATCAACAGATGCCAATGATGAGATGACAAAGATACTGGAATTGGAATTAACTGACAAAGACTTTAGAGCAGATAAAGTAAAAATGTCCCAACAAGTTGAAACTAATGGAAAGATAAAACATCTCAGTAAAGACATCAAAGATATGAGTAAGAACCAAGTGAGAATAGTAGAACTGAAAAACACACTAACCAAAATAAAAATTCACTGGTATGGCACAATTGCAGAATGGAGATGACAGCCAAGATAGCAAATAGCTTTGTGGGCCAATTCTGTCAAAGCAAGTCATTTCTGCTATTGCAGTACAAAAACAGCTCCCAAATAATACATAAACAAATAGTTGTGGCCATATTCTAAAAAACTTTATTTACAAAAACATGTAGTAGGCCAAATCTGGCCTGCATATACGACAATCCCTGACTGTGACAGACCATATTCTGGGTCATAAACTGAACTTTATCAAATAGGAAATAACTGAAATCACAGTCTGTGCTCTGGTCATAATGGAATTGAACAAAGTAACAAATAATAGGAAAATCTCTAAACACTTAGAAAGCAAATAACATATTCTGAAACTTTAAATCATAAAAAAACTCAAGAAAAATTAAAAACTATCTCAACTAAATGAAAACAAAAATATACCATATTAAAATCTGTAGTATGTGGCTAAACCTGTACTTAGAAGAAAATTTATACCATTACTGGGTTACATTAACAGTAGAAGAACTCAAATCAGTTAGTCAAGGTTATACTTAAAGAAACTATAAAAAGAAAAGCACAAGAACAGAAAACCAAACACTGCATGTTCTCACTCATAAGTCGGTGTTGAACAATGAGAACAACACATGGACACAGGGAGGGGAACATCACACACTGGGGCCTGTCAGGGGATAAGGAGATAGGAGAGGGGTAGCAGGGAGTGAGAGGCTAGGGGAGGTACAGCATTAGAAGAAATACCTAATGTAGATGACAGGGAGATGGATGCAGCAAACCACCATGGCACATGTATACCTATGTAACAAATCTGCATGTTCTGCACACATACCCCAGAACTTAAAGTATACTACTAATAAAAGAAAAGCAAAATTAATCAAACAAGAAATAATAAAGACCAAGCAGAGACCCATGAAGCCAAAGTGATGTCCACTGAAAAGATCAAGAGAACTAAAACTCTAGCAAGACTGACAAAGAAGAAAAGAAAAGATACAAATTATCAATATCAGGAAGAAAAAAGAAATATCACTGCAGACTCCCCAGGCATCAAAAGGATATTAAAGACATACTTTGAATTTACACATGTAAATTCAACAACTTGGATGAAATAGACCAATTCCTTGAAAATTAGAAACTGCCAAAACTCATCAAAGACAAATAGTCCTATACAAATTTGAAAAACAGAATCTGGCCAGGTACAGTAGCTCACACCTGTACTACTAGCACTTTGAGAGGCCAAGGTGAGAGGATCACTTGAGCCTGGAAGTGCGAGACCAGCCTGGGCAACTTAGTGAGACCCCATCTCCACAAAAAATATAAAAATTAGTTGAGTGTTGTGGTACATGCCTGTAGTCTCAGTTACTTGGGAGGCTGAGGTGGGATGGCTTGAGCCTAGGAGATTAAGGCTGCAGTGAGCAGTGTTTGCACCACTGCACTCCAGCATGGGTGACAAAACAAGACCCTGTCTCTAAGAAAAAAAAGTCTGGAGAAGAATAATGTTTGAGATGATGAATATGCTAATTGTCCTAATGTAATCGCTATACAGTATATGTATCAAAACATCACTATGTACTCTATGAATATGCACAATTAGGTAAAAAAAAAGAGGAAAAAATAAAATAGAAATTTCCACCCTAATATAGTATCACTGATGAGTTCTATAAAATAATTAAAGAAAAATTAATACCAATTGTCAACAATCTCTTCCAGAAAACATAAAAGAACACTGAAACTTCCCAACTAATTACACAGATGCAAAACTCTTTAGCAACGCACTAGTAAATGGAATTGATAAAATTTAAATATATATAAAAATACAGCACTAATATTTGAATTTTATCATTGGAATGTAAGTTCAACTGTAAGATTAGAGACCCAATAATTGTCAATGTATCCACTGAAGCAGAAAAAATATTTAATGAAACCCAAATCTATAATGATAAAACTCTCAGTAAACTAAGAAACAGAGACTCCTCACCTCAAAATATCTGTAAATGTGATGTAATTCTAATCAAAATTTGACAGTACTTTTTGATAAAGGGCATCTACAAGAGAATCACAGCTTATATCATACTTAATGTGTTCTAAATTGAGAACAAGGCAAGGATATTGAAACTTACCACTCCTATTTAACATCATACTGCAATTCTTGGCCAATAAAATAAAGGGGGGGGGGGAAATAAAAAAAATTTAGATTGGAAAAAAAGGCAGACAACATGACTATGTAGAAAATCTCAAAGAATCTAAAACAATAACAAACATAAAAACTTCACAGAAATAAGTGAGTTTTTAAAACAGGATTAATAGTTAACCCTGTTTAAAAAAAAAAAAAATAAAAATCAATGTCTATAAAAAAGAAACAAATAGGAACTGAAATCAAAAACCAATACTACTTAGAATAGCTCCAAAATAAATAACATACAGAGGTATAAACTAACAAAAAGCTGATGATGAACAACTCAAAGATCTAAATAAATGGAGATATATACCACCTTTGTGAACCAGAATAATCAACACACTAAAGGTATCAGTTCACCTCAAAATATCTGTAAACATGATGTAATTCTAATCAAAATTTGACAGTACTTTTTGAGGATACAGAAAAACTGCATGTAAAACTTAAGTGAAAAGACAAAGCAACTAGAAAATCCCAACTCATTTTGAAAAAAGAATAAAATTGGAAGAATCACAATATCCATTAAGGCTTAATATAAAGCTGCAGAAATCAAGAACCTGTGGCATTGGTGAAGGTACAGACACATGTATTAACGAAACAGAATATAGTTCAGAAGATCAACATGCATGTGACCAACTGATTTATGACAAAGGTGCAAAGACATTTTAATGTGGAAACCATAGTTTTTTTCAACAAATAGTGTCAGAATAATTGTACATCTATATGCAAAAAAAGTGAACATTGACCTAACCCTCAAACCTGAAATGAGAATTAACACAAAATGCATCCTAGGTCAAAATTTAGAATGAAAAATTATAAAACTTTTAGAGTACTTTGATATGACACTAAAAGCATAATCCATAAAAGAAGAAAAATAATAACTGGATTCCATCAAAATGAAATACTTCTGTTATACAAAAAAATCCTGTTAAGAGAATAAAAAGACAAGCTACAGACTGGAGGAAATAATGTGCAAATCCCTAACAAAAAAGGAGGATTTCCCTTCTAGATATTCAGATGTCACCTACTGATACAGCACAAAGCTCAAAGATAGACAAATGGACGAACGGAATAGAAAGAAGTACTAAAAACAGAATCACACATATAAGATACTTGATGTCTACTGCTTAGACAAATGGAACAGGGTAGGAAACCATGAAATAAAGCCACACATCTAAAATCACCTAATCTTTGACATAGTTGACAGTAACAAACAATGAGAAAACAATACACTATTCAATAAATGGTCAGTGCAGAAGATTAACGACTTACATAAGACTAAACCAACAAATACCCTAGAATAAAACCTAGGAAATATAATTCTGGGTATCAGCCTTGGGAAATAATTTATAACAAAGTCCCCAAAAGCAATTGCAACAAAAACGAATAACCAGCATAGTGAAGAATATAAACAACTTGATGGAGCTGAAAAATGCAGCACGAGAACTTCATTAAGCATACACAAGTTTCAATTGCTGAATCAATCAAGCAGAAAAAAGGATATCAGAGATTGAAGATCAACTCAATGAAATAAAATGAGAAGGCAAGGTTAGAGAGAAAAGAGTGAAAAGAAATGAATAAAGCCTCCAAGAAATAGGGGATTGTGTGAAAAGACCTAATCTACATTTGATCGGTATACCTGAATGTGATGGGGAGAATGAAACCAAGTTGGAAAACACTCTTCAGGATATTATCCTGAAGATAATATCCTGAGATATTATCTTGTGTGTGAGAACTCACACAACCTAGCAAGGCAGGTCAACATTCAAATCCAGGAAATACAGAGAACACCACAAAGATACTCCTTGAGAAGAGCAATCCCAAAAGGCACATAATTGTGAGATTCACCAGGGTTGAAATAAAAAAAAAAAAATGCTAAGGACAGCCAGAGAGAAAGGTCAGGCTACCCACAAAGGGAAGCCCACTAGACTCACAGCAGATCTCTCAGCAGAAACCCTAGAAGCCAAAAGAGAGTGGGGACCAATATTCAACATCCTGAAAGAAAAGAATTTTCAACCCAGAATATCATATCCAGCCAAAATAAGCTACATAAGTGAAGGAGAAATAAAATCCTTTACAGACAACTGCTGAAAGATATCTTCACAACCAGGCCTGCCCTACAAGAGCTCCTGAAGGAAGCACTAAACATGGAAAGGAACAACCAGTACCAGCAACAGCAAAAAACATATCAGATTGTAAAGATCATTGACACTATGATGAAATTACATCAACTAACAGGTAAAACAACAGCTAGCATCAAAATGGCAGGATCAAATTCAAACATAGCAATATTAACCTTATATGTAAATGGGCTAAATGCCCCAATTAAAAGACACAGACTGGCAAATTGGATAAAGAGTCAAGACCTAGGGGTGTGCTGTATTCAGGAGACCCATCTTACGTGTAAAGACACACATAGGCTAAAAATAAAGGGATGGAGGAAGATTTACCAAGCAAATGGAGAGCAAAGAAACGAAGGGGTTGCAATCCTAGTCTCTGATAAAATAGACTTGAAACCAACAAAGATTAAAAGAGACAAAGGGCATTACATAATGGTAAAGGAATCAATGCAATAAGAGGAGCTAACGATCCTAAATATATAGGCATCCAATATAGGAGCATGCAGATACATAAAGCAAGTTCTTAATGACCTACAAAGAGACTTAGACTCCCACACAATAATAGTAGGAGACTTTAACACTCCACTGTCAATATTAGATCAAAGAGATAGAAAATTAACAAGGATAACCAGGACTTGAACTCAGATCTGGACCAAGAGGACCTAATAGATATCTACAGAACTCTCCACCCCAAATCTAGATAATATACATTCTTCTCAGCACCACATTGCATTTACTCTAAAATTGACCACGTAATTGGAAGTAACTTACTCCTCAGCAATTGCAAAAGAACGAAAATCAAACCAAACCGTCTCTCAGGCCACAGTGCGATCAAATTAGAACTCAGGATTATGAAACTCACTTAAAACCACACAACTACATGAAAACTGAACAATCTGCTCCTGAATGACTACTGGACAAATAATGAAATGAAGGCAGAAATAAAGACGTTCTTTGAAACCAATGAGAACAAAGACATAACATACTAGAATCTCTGGGACACATTTAAAGCAGTGTCTAGAGGGAAATTTATAGCAATAAACGCCCACATGAGAAGCGAGGAAAGATCTAAAATCAACACCCTAATGTCACAATTAAGAGAACTAGAGGAGCAAGATCTAACAAATTCAAAATCTAGCAGAAGACAAGAAATAATAAAGATCAGAGCAGAACTGAAGGAGCTAGAGACACAAAAACCCTTCAAAAAATCAATAAATCTAAGAGCTAGATTACTGAAAAGGTCTACAAAATAAATAGACTCCTAGCCAGACTAATAAAACAAAAAAGAGAGAAGAATCAAATAGATGCAAGAAAAAATGATAAAGGGGTATCACCACCACTCTCACAGAAATCAAACTATCAGAGATTACTATAAACACCTCTATACACATAAACCAGTAAATCTAGAAGAAATGGATAAATTCCTGGACACTTACACCCTCCCAAGGCTAAACCAGGAAGAAGTTGAATCCCTGAATAGACCAATAACAAGGTCTGAAATTGAGGCAGCAATTAATAGCCTGCCTACCAAAAAAAAGTCCAGGACCGGATAGGTTCACAGCCGAATTCTACCAGACATACAAAGAGGAGGTGGTCCCATTCCTTCTGAAACTATTCCACACAATACAAAAGCGCAAATTTTCCCTAACTCATTTTATGAAACCAATATCATCGTAATGTCAAAACCTGGCAGACACAACAAAAAAAGAATATTTCAGGCCAATATCCAAGATAAACTTTGATGTGAAAATCCTCAATAAAATACTGGCAAAGTGAATCCAACAGCACATCAAAAAGCTTATCCATCACGATCAAGTAGGCTTCATCCCTGGAATGCAAGGCTGGTTCAACATATGAAAATCTATAAACATAATCCATCACATAAACAGAACCAAAGACAAAAACCACGATTATCTCAATACATGCAGAGAAGGCCTTTGACAAAATTCCACAGCCCTTTATGCTAAAACCTCTCAATAAACAAGGTATTGAAGGAATGTATCTCAAAATAATAAGAGCTATTTATGACAAACCCATTGCCAATATCATACTGAATGGCAAAAACTGGAAGCATTCCCTTTGAAAACTGGCACAAGACAAGGATGCCCTCTCTCATCAATCCTATTCAACACAGCATTGGACGTTCTGCCCAGGGCAATCAGGCAAGAAAAAGAAATAGGAAAAGAGGAAGTCAAATTTTCTCTATTTGCAGATGACATAATTGCATATTCAGAAGACCCCATTGTCTCAGCCCAAAATCTCCTTAAGCTGATGAGCAACTTCAGCAAAATCTCAGGATACAAAATCAATGTGCAAAAATCACAAGTATTCCTATATACCAATAACAGACTGAAAGAGAGCCAAATCAAGAATGAACTGCCATTCACAATTGCTACAAAGAGAATAAAATACCTAGGAATGCAACTAACAACACATGTGAAGGATCTCTTCAAGGAGAACTACAAACCACTACTCAAGGAAATAAGGGAGGACAAAACAGATGGAAAAACATTCCATGCTCACGGATAGAAAGAATCATATTGTGAAAATGGCCATGTTGCCCAAACTAATTTATAGATTCAATGCTATCCTTATCAAGCTACCACTAACTTTTGTCACAGAATTGGAAAAAAAACACCTTAAACTTCAAATGAAACCAAAAAAGAGCCCGCATAACCAAGACAGTCCTAAGGGAAAAAAAAAAAAAAAAAAAAAAGCTGGAGGCATCACACTACCTGACTTCAAACTATACTACAAGGCTACAGTAATCAAAACAGCATGGTACTGGTATCAAAACAGCATGGTACTGGCATCAAAACAGAGATACAGACCAATGGAACAGAACAGAGGCCTCAGAAATAATGCCACACATCTACAACCATCTGATCTTTGACAAACCTGACAAACAAGCAATGACGAAAGGATCCCCTGTTTAATAAATGGTGTTGGGAAAACTGGCTAGCCATATGCAGAAAGCTGAAACTGGATCACTTCCTTACCCCTTATTTAAAAATTAACTCCAGATGGATTAAAGATTTAAACATAAAACCTAACACCATAAAAACCCTAGAAGAAAAACCCAGGCAAAACCATTCAGGACATAGGCATAGGCAAGGACTTCATGCCTAAAACACCATAAGCAATGGCAACAAAAACCAAAAGAGACAAATGGGATCTAATTAAACTTAAGAGTTTCTATACAGCAAAAGAAACACTATCATTAGAGTGAACAAGCAACCAACAGAATGGAAAAAAAATTTTGCAATCCACCCATCTGACAAAGGGCTAATATTGGAATCTACAAAGAACTTAAACAAATTTACAAGAAAAAAACAAAAGACCCTATCAAAAAGTGGCTGAAGGATATGAACAGACACTTCTCAAAAGAAGTCATTTATGTAGCCAAAAAACATATTAAAAAAGGTCATCATCACTGGTCATTAGAGAAATGCAAATCAAAACCACACTGAGATACCATCTCATGCCAATTAGAATGGCAAACATTAAAAAATCAGGAGACAACAGATGCTGGAGAGAATGTGGAGAAATAGGAACACTTTTACACTGTTGGTGGGAGTGTAAATTAGTTCAACCATTGTGGAAGACAGTGTAGCAATTCCTCAAGGATCTAGTAATAGAAATTCTATTTGAGCCAGCAATCCCATTACTGGCTATATATCCAAAGGATTATAAAACAAAGACATGCACATGTATGTTTATTGTAGCACTGTTTATAATTGCAAAGACCTGGAATCCACCCAAATGCCCATCAATGACAGACTGGATTTAAGAAATGTGGTACATATACACCATGAAACACTATGCAGACATAAAAAAGAATGAGTTCATGTCCTTTGCAGGGACATGGATGAAGCTGTAAGCCATCATTCTCAGCAAACTGACACAAGAACAGAAAACCAAACACTGCATGTTCTCACTTGTAAGTGGGTGTTAAACAACGAGAACATATGGACACAGGGAAGGGAACATCACACACTGGGGCCTATCAGGGGGTAGAGTGGCTAGGTGAGGGATAGCAGAGGGCGGGGGGATTGGGGAGGGATAAGATTAGGAGAAATACCTAATGTAGATGACGGCGGATGGATGCAGCAAACCACCATGCATGTGTATATCTATGTAACAAATCTGTACATTGTGTACATGTACCCCAGACTTAAAGTATAATAAATAAATAAATAAATGACAAATGGAACCTAATTAAACTAAAGGGCGTCTGCACAGGAAAATAAATGATCAACAGAATAAACAGACAACCTACAGAATGGGAGAAAATATTTGCAAACAATGCATCTAACCAAGGTTTAATATCCAGCGTCTATTAGGAACTTAAACAATTCAAAAAAGAAAAAGCCCCATTAAAAATGGGCAAAGGACATGGACACTTTTCAAAAGAAGAAGACACATATATGGCCAACAAATCTATGAAAAAATATTCATCATCAGTAAACATCAGAAAAATGCAAATCAGATACCCTCTCACCCCAGTCAGAATGGGTATTATTCGAAAGTCAAAAAACAGATGCTGGCAAGGTTACAGAGAAAAGAGAACACTTATACGATGCTGGTGGAAATGTAAATTAGTTCAGTCACTGTGAAAATCAATTTAGAGATTTCTCAAAGAACTTAAAACAGAACTTCCATTTGATCCAGCAATCCCACTACTGGGTATATCCCCAAAGGAAAAGAAATCATTCCACCAAAAAGACACATGGATTCATATGTTCATTACAGAACTATTCGTAATAGCAATGACATGGAATCAACCAAGACATCCATCAACAGTGGACTAGATAAAGAAAATGTGGCACATACACACCATGGAGACATACATACAGCCAACAATCACATGAAAAAAGGTCAACATAATTGATCATTAGAAATGCAAATCAAAACCACAATGTGACACCATCTCACATGAGTCATAATGGCTACTATGAAAAAGTCAAAAGATGAGATGCTGGTGAGGTTGTAGAAAAAAAGGAGTGCTTATACACTGTTGTTGGGAGTCTAAATTAATTCAACCATTTTGGAAGACAGTGTGGTGATTCCTCAAAGACCTAAAATCAGAAATACCATTCAACCCAGCAATCCCATTAATGAGTATTTGCCCAAAGGAATATAAATTGTTCTGTCATAAAGAAGCAAGCATGATGTTCACTGCAGCAATATTCACAAAAGCAATGACATAGAATAAACCTAAATGTCCACCAATGACAGACAAGATAAAGAAAATGTGGCATATACACACCATGGAATATTATGGAGCCGTAAAAAAAGAATGAGTTCATGACCTCTGCAGGGACATGGATGGAGCTGGAGGCCATTATCCTTAGCAAACTAACACAGGAACAGAAAACCAAATACTGTACATTTTTCTTACTTATAAGTGGGAGCTAAATGATGAGAACACATGGACACATAGAAGGAAACAACACACACTGGGGCCTACTGGAGGGTGGTTTTCTGTTCCTCTACTGGTTTGCTAAGGGCAATGGCCTCCAGCTCCATCCATGTGGGTGGTAGGAGGGAGAGGATCACGAAGAATAATTAATGGATACTTGGCTAATACTTGGCTTAATACTTGGCTAACAAAATAATCTGTACGACAAACCCCATGACACAAGTCTACCTATATAACTGTGAAAGGAAAATAAACTGGTCCCCCCCAAAACCAGTAAGCTAAAAGAAAAACTCTAGCTGGAAACTGCTTAGGGCAAACCTGCCTCCCATTCTATTCAGTTATCCCTGTGCTCACGGAGGTAAATGCGTATCTGATGCCTCCTTTGGAAAGGCTAATCAGAAATTCAAAACAATGCAACTGTTTGTCTCTCACCTATCTGTGACCTGGAAGCCACCTCCCACTTTGGGTCTTCCTGCCTTTGCTTCAATTTGTCCTGACTTTCCAGACTGAACCCATGTACTTCTTACATATATTGATTGATGTCTCACGTCTCCCTAAAATGTATAAAATCAAGCTGTGCCCGGACCACCTTGGGCACATGTCAGGACTTCCTGATGCAGTGTCATAAGTCCACATCCTCAACTTTGGCAAAATAAACTTTCTAAATTAATTGAGACCTGTCTCAAATTTTGGAGGTTCACATAACAAACCTCCACATGTACCCAAACCTAAAAGTAAAGTTTTCAAAAAAGGAAATTTAAGCATGATGGAATACTACGCGGCCATTAAAAAAGAAATTATGTCATTTGCAGTAATGTGCATGCAGCTGGAGGCTGTTATCCTAAGTGAAATAACAGAAAGAGAAAAAGAAATATCACATATTCTCACTTATGACTGGGAGCTAAACAGTGAATACATATGAACACAAAGATGGGAACAATAGACACTGGGACTGCTTGAAGGGGGAGAGTCAGAGGAAAGTGTGGGATCGAAGACTATCTATCAAGTACTCTGCTCACTCCCTGGGTGACAGTATCATTTGCACACTAAGGCTCAGTGACATGCAATTTACTCATGTAACATATCTGTTCACATACCCCTGGAATTTAAAAGTAGAAGAAAAAAGAGAATATATCATGTATACTGAAGGTAGCATAGCAACAGGGCAAGGATGGTCATTTCAGTAAAACATGCTGAAACAACCGGATATCCATATATACTTTTTAAATGTCCTCAGAAAACAAATCATCTAAAAAATAAATTTTAAGTGAGATCAAAATGAGAAAGACAAAACATTAATGCTTGCAGAGTATAACACAGGAGTACATCTACAAGGCTTTAAGATAAAGAAACACTCCTTAAATGATACACAAAAAAATACTAACCATAAAATAAAGAAATTTCATTAGTAAGATTTAAAACAGTAAGGTATAGCCTGGGAGAAGATATAACACACATATCAAATAGAGGCCTAATAACAATCATAATATAAAGTTCTTTTATAAACACACATGAAGGCAAACAAAAACAGTTTTAAAAGATGCTCAAAATAATACTTCACAAAAGATTTCCAAAATGGAAAAGTTGTTCAACATCATTAATAAAGAAAATTCAAATTAAACTACTCTAAATACTACTACACAATCACCAGAATGGCTAAAATGAAAAAGACAATTTCCAAATGTTAAGGTAGACATGAAGTTATATGAATGGTCATAAACAACTGGTGGGTTTTAAATCCTTACAAGTACTTTAAAAAACTCTGGGGCAGTGTATATGAAAGTTGAAATGTATACAGGCATACCTTGAAGATATTGCAGGTTCATTTCCACACCACCACAATAAAGCAAATATTATAAAAAAGTGAGTGAGTCACACAAATTTTTTAGTTTCCCAATGCATACAGAAGTCATCTTTACACTATACTATAGTCTATTAAGTGTACAAAAGCATTATGTGTAAAAAACTGCAATGTACATACCTAAATTTAAAACTACTAAACTGCTAAAAATGCTAAGAACCATGTGAGCCTTCGGCAAATTGGAATCTTTTTGGTAGTAAAGGGCCTTACCTCAGTGTTGATGGCTGCTGACTAATCAGAATGATGGTTATTGAAGGTAGCTTTGGCAATTTTTTAAGAATAAGACAATAAAGTTTGCTGCATTGACTGACTCCTTATTCAGAAAATTTTGAATTTTGCTTCATAGCATGAAATGCCACTGACTAGCATTTTACTCATAGTAGGGATTCTTTTAAAATTGGGGTCAATCCTCTCAAATTCTATTGCTGCTTTATCAACTAAATTTATATACTGTTATAAATTTTACAAAATGTACACACACACACACATTTAACAGTCGGGGTCTCACTGTGTCACCCAGGCTGGAGTACAGTGGTGAAATTATGGCTCACTGCTGCCTTGAACTCCCAGGGTCCTCCCACCTCAACCTTCTGAGTAGCTGGGACTATAGGCGTGTGCCACCACACTTAGCTAATTATTTTATTTTATTTACTTTTTTTATTTTTAGATGGAGTGTTGCTCTGTCGCCCAGGCTGTAGTGCAATGATGTGATCTCAGCTCACTGTAATCTCCGCCTCCTGGATTCAAGCGATTCTCCTACCTCAGCCTCCCGAGAAGTTGAAATTACAGGAATGTGCCCCCACACCTCGCTAATTTCTGTACTTTTAGTAGAGATGGGGTTTCTCCATGTTGGCCAGGCTGGTCTTGAACTCCTGACCTCACATGATATGCTTGCCTTGGCCTCCAAGAGTGCTTGGGATTACAGGCGTGAACCATCATGCCTAGCTTATGTTGATTTTTAAGTGGAGTCTCGCTTTATTGCCCAGGCTATTTTCAAACTCCTAGCCTCAAGCCATTCCCCCTACCTCAGCCTCACAAGTTGATGAGATTATAGGAATGAGCTACCATACCAAGTATGGCTACCAGGAATAGATCTCATTTCAAGAAACCACTTTCTTTGCTCCTCTGTAAGAAGCAACTCCTCAGCTGTTCAAATTGCTGCAATTCAGTCACATCTTCAGGTACCACTTTGAATTCTAGTTCTCTAGCTATTTCTACTAAATCTGCAGTTACTTACTCCAGTGAAATCTTTAACCCATCAAAGTTATCCATAAAAATTGGTTGGAATCAACTTGTTCCAAACTCCTGTTAATGATGATATTTTGACCTCCTCCTATGAATCATTAAACTTTTTGATGTCACCTAAAATGATGAATCCTTTCCAGAAGGTTTTCAATTTACTTTATCCAGATCCATCAAAGGAATCACCATATATTGCAGCCATAGCCTTACAAAAATGTATTTTTTAAATAGTAAGACTTAAAAGTCAAATTAATTTTTATCCATGGACTGCAGAATGGATGTTGTGTTAGCAGGCATGAAAACAACAGTCCTCTCCTTGTCCATGTCCCTGTCCATGACCAGGTGCACTGTCAATGAACAGTAATATTTTAATAGGAATCTTCTTTTCTGAGTAGTAGGCCTCAACAATGGACTTAGAATATTCAGTAAACCTTGCTATAAACAAATGTGTTGTCATCCAGGCTTTGTTGTTCCATTTACAGTATACAGTCAGAGTATAGTTAGCCTAATTCTTAAGGGTCCTAGGATTTTTCAGAAGGATAAACAACCATTGGCTTCAACTTCAAGTCATCAGTTGCATTAACCCCTAACAAGAGAGTAAACCACTCCTTTGAGTCTTTGAAGCTAGAAATTCATTTCTCCTTCCTAGATGGCATCTTTTTTAATAGAAGTTTATTTTGTCTAGACCGAAAATCTTTAGTGTAGCCACTTTTATTAATGATCTTAGCTAGATCTTCTGGATAACTTGCTGCAGCTTCTATATTTGCACTTGCTGCTTAACTTGCACTTTTATGTTATGAGGACAGCTTATTTTCTTAAACCTCAGGAACCATTCTCTGCTAGCTTCAAAATTTTTGTAGCTTCCTTACTTCGGTCAGCCTTTGTAGAAATGAATAGAGTTAGGGCCTTCTCTGGATTAGGCTTTGGCTTATGGGAATGTTGTGGCTGGTTTCATCTTCTATCTAGACCACTCAAACTTTCTATCAATGATCATTAACCTCATACCTCATGTTACCATAATAGATGTAGTATTAATGAAAAAGTTTGAAATATTGTGAGAATTACCAAAATATGACAAAAACACAAAGTGAGCATATCCTGTTGGAAAACGTGTTGATAGACTTGCTTAACACAGGATTGCCACAAACCTTCAATTCGTAAAACACTCAACAGCTGCAAAGCACAATAATACAAAGAGCAATAAAACGAGGTATGCCTGTATAGAACTGTATTCCTAGTACAATTGAACAGATGGATACATTTCAAACCAAAAGATATGTTCATAAAGCCTTTAATCATAAGAGCTCAAAACTGGAAAGCCAAATGTTCATCAGCAATAGAACAGATCAAACATAGTGCAGAATGCTAAATAAAAAAAATTAAACTACACCTATACTCAACAACACTGATAAATCTCAAAAATGTATGTAATGATGTCATATGAAAGAATTTATGTGGTTTGAACCCATCTATAACAATTCAAAAAGTAAGCAAAACTAAATTATAGTGTTTAAAGAAAACACAGGAAAATGGCATGATTAGCATAATGGTAAATGAGCTGGAATGGGAGAGTTAATTGAAAAATGCCTTTTGCTACACTGGCAATTTCTTGGCCTAGGTGGTTTTACATTGGTATTCATTTTGGGAAAAATCATTAGGCCCTATATTTTTATTTTGGACAATTTTCTACGTGTAGCATTTTACATTTTTAAAAAGGTTCAAAAGGACAATTATTTAAGTCAGAGAACCTCTCATTTATCAATAATGATAGCCAGATAAAAAACTTTCAAATTTATAAAATAGATACATTTATGGAGTGAAGCTTCAATGGTATTTACAAATAGTAAATTTAAATAATTCACCTAATGTTATTAAAATATCATTTAATGTGAAAAACTAACTTACATAGATATAAAATATCTATTATCTAAAGTCTATATGACATATTTTTTCCTAAAAAAAAAATAAGTATTCTACAGACTAAGTATAAGCACTTTACATGCCAACCAAGTGGATTAGAGAGAAAAATGAGTACAGTTGTCCATTTTCCAGGACTCATGGCAGAGATAAAAAGAGAACCTGGTTGGTTATGTGGATATACAAAGCAGAATGGTTGAGTATGCCAGCACGTTCCATAGAGTAGAAGATGCAACAAAGAAGACAGCAAGAGGTATAGAATTAGAATGTTTGCTTTTTCAGAGCAAATGCATTTCAGTTATGTTTCAGCCTTCTGCAGAACACCATAAGAGTTTTTCAGGCACTAAATATTCATTAAATTAAGTATTAAAGATTACTAAAATATAATCATTGAAAACTTTATCACATTTTGCCTTCTTAAAAAAAGTCATTAAAATTTTTTAAATTAAAAAATTAGTCCAGGATACTATACCTGAATAAGTGATGCTGCTTTATTTTGAACTCTTTCCAGCTTTTCTTTTTTTAACATTAATAATTTTTTCTGTGCTAAGACTCTCCGCCAATATTTCTGAATGATAAGTGCTGCATTAAGTTTTTTTCTCAATCTTTGTTTTCTTAGGAAATTGATTACAGCTGATTGAATAATTCTTGCAGCTTTATCTCTCTCCTAAAAAAAAAAAAAAGTCAGCAAATGTAAATTAAACACTCAGTTAAAACCTTAAATTATTCTTTGTAAGATAATTATGTGTCAAACATCAATCAAATTCATCCTGGAAATAAAACACCCCCACACTTACTGTGTTCATCTTTGGAGTACTGATAATTCTAGACATGTCGGAAGGGCTAATAGGTTGGCTTGGAGATATATTTGCATGATGAAATAAAGATTCCTAAGAAATAGTCTAAGATAAAGACCATACAGGTTTGATCTATCACAGATTCTCAGGAATCAAAATAAAGGCCATTTGAAGTGTAATGTGGTATGTTTCCCAGATTTGGGTCCACTGAATTCATGACTGACTTTTAGTAAAGGGGTGGATTGTATGAAAAAAAAAAAAATGTTAGAGAATTCTAACAATTTGAACAAAGCAAAACACTAAAGGGGAGAAACAAAATACCTCCTCCTTTAGCACAGAATACATTATGGCCTTAGGCCATAGAGGTTCAAGGGAAAGAGTATAGTTTGGGTTATGAGGAGTGGTATCTGAGATGCCCAACACTCATGGTCAAAGAGGAACCAGCTCCCCAGTTACATTAGAGGGCAGTACCTCCCACATCTCTATTTGTTACTTCTGATAATAAATTGTTATAAATAATAACATATTCTATGTCCAGCACCATTCTGAACACTTCATGAATAACCCATTTAAATCTCACAACAACCAACATAAGAAGCAAATGGACAAATGCTACTCTTATGATCAGTAGAAAACTAAGGCAATGAGTGAAGTAGCTTGTTAGTTTATTGGGAATACAGCCAGGATTTGAACCAGTAAGTTTGGCTTTAAAGTTACTTTGCTATACTGTCCAACACTAGATTTATCACTTTACTTCACTGGAATTGGAGACTAGAAATGAATTATTTCCTCTGGTGGAAAGGAACAACTTAGGGCAGGCATGTCTGGCAATTTTTTGTGTTGCTGAGACAGTCCACCATGCAAGGGTAGGCTCTACACAGAGATTAGCTATAATTCCAATTATTAATTAATGACAATCAGTGGATGTTATCTGTGCATGAAAATTGTACAATACGAGAACACAATCAAACTGTTATTAATAACAGTTATGGAAATAATCAAACTTATTCTTACATACAAAAAAGGTGACCAACAGATTGAAACACAAATAGTAGACAATGGTAAGGGCTATATATTGGATCATTCCTATAGGGAGAAAGAGTAAATGATTCTAAAATTGGGCTGGGGTATCACATATATAACAAGCTGATTAAGTCATCTAACACCATTGTAAATGCCCCTGTGAAACCTATGGCCTTTAGGCTGTAGAGGCTCAAGTTAAAAGCACACCTCTATTAGAATAAATAAATAAATAAAAACTTCAAATGTTGCACTTCAGAAGTATATCACATTTGAGTCAAAAGCTGCAAGGGTCAGGGCATTCATGGACAAAACAGGCTCAAGTAAATTGTAACTTAACTCGGTTTTTACATCATCTTTATAGTACTAAAATACAAATTTATATGTCATTAGAGAAGTTAAAGATGAAAAACAAAGAAATTAGAAGAGGCAAATATATTACCAAATTTAGCAACTATTTGAAAATTTACATATACTGATGATAAAGGTTTCCATGCCTGTGGTCACTAAACCTTTTTAATCATACTGTTGTTGAGTCAGTTAGGTGCCAGCTTATTTCTTTTATCTTGCCTCATATATATAGGGCCAAATTCTAGGACTTCTTTTGCTTTGAAGTTTATGGCTATTGGTTGACAGGAAAAAGAGAGAGCTGTAATGTACCAGGGGATGCTTAAATAGTTCATCAGGTAATTTTAGCTACCTGCCAAAGTTTCTGTGTCAGTTTCAGCCACTCCATTATTAACAGATTTATGTAAAGTATAATAACATAAAAGCAAAATACAAAACCTGAAAAATAGCTATCTCAAGTTAATGTTTATATGTTTAGTAGCTTGTAATAACACAGGGAGCCTGCTGCTTAGTGTTCTAAATAGAAAATGGAAAGATATAATTGGATGTGAGGTAACTGTATAAAAGAGGGCGTATGGTCACCAAGAGAAAGGAGAGAAGTAGTGGTCTGACTGGGTCCAAGAAGTTTAACCATAAGTCTAGAAATTTCTCTTAATTTAGTCCTTCAAAAAATGAAAACTTCTACTACTTGCATTAAAGAAATCAAGAAAAGGAATGTCACCAGCAAAAAGCTAAGAAAATTCTACAGTTAATGTCTGATTAAGGCCAGGTGCAGTGGCCATGCATATAATCGCAGCATGGTGGGAGACAAAGTCAGGCAGATCACTTGAGGCCAGAAGTTCAAGACCAGCTTAAGCAATGCAGTGAAACCCTGTCTCAAAAAAAAACAAAAACAAAAACAAAAACAAAACAACAAAAAAAAAGTAGCTGGGTGTGGTGGCATGCACCTATAATCCCAGTTCCTCAGGAGGCTGAGGCACAAGAATTACGTGAACCCAGGAGGCAAAATTTGAAGTGAGCTGAGATGGTGCTATTGCGCTCCTGCCTGGGTAACAGAGTGAGACCTTGTCTCCAAAAGAAAAAAAAATCTAATTAATCGAAGGCTATCTTGAGCAGAAAATAAAAGCAGAATGCATATGTATCTATCTCTTGTAATTCTAAAACTCTCATTTGATGCAATATACAAAGGGTGAATCAAATAAGCTTGAGGACTGGCCAGGAGAGGCCCTTTCCTGAAATCTTTCCTAAAACAATTCCACTAGAACTGTTGGAAGCTCCTAGGGGAATTGTTTTAGGAAAGTTTTCAGGAAGTTATTCTCCAAGTGATATGTAGGCAGGGAGGCAGATCCTGAGTTGAGGGGCATTATAGGGCACAGAGCATATGGAGTAGCAGAAAAGACCATTTGTGAGTGTTAAGATACTGCCTGTTTCCCAAACATTACAATGAAGACTCTGAGTAGGGCAAAAGCAAATTATTTCAATTACTCTTAATTCCAAGTCTGATGTGGCATGAAAAAACATATATTCTGTTTAAAAGTTGCCAAAATTTAGCTGTTTTACACAGCTACCAAGAATTGTATCACAGATGCATATTTCATACTTGAGAAGGAATATAGGATGGAACATATTTATGATAAATTTTATTAGGCACAGCTGCTTTTTTTTTTTTAAGTTTTCCAAAAAATAAATATAGTGCTAATTAGTAGATGGAATAGGGAGACAAAACGATTGAAATATTTGTTCAACTTGATCAAGGAGAGCATTTCTTAGATTATTAAAAGTAACAATTTTCGCAGAACTTAAGAAAACTTTTTTCACATTAAGAAAATTTTTGCACTATCGGGGTCACAAAGGGAAACAATAAATGACAACTCTATTCTTATGCCCAGATCTTAGCATTTTGAAAAATTAATAGTAGAAACCAAAATACCACTTTCAAAACTAATAAAGGATAAACTGGAAGACAGCTTCATGGCAAACAAAATAAGCTTACTAATTAAATCACAAAATCAGCCACTTGATGCCCAGGCCCAGGCAGCACTACTTGAGGTCAAGCCTCACAGAGTACAGAATAAAAAATTAATGGAAAGCTCCTGCTCTCTAGAGGCAGGTTAGATTCCAGTAAGAGGGAAGGAAGGGCTGAGTCAAGCATCCCTACGTATTCCTCACAAATTTAAAAAGCAGATTAAGTTATTCGTCTTCCCCCGGAACAGACTAAGTGAAGAGGTGGACAGAGACTGAAAGACATATCAGATGAAAAGAATATTAGCAATTAGGCAGAAATACTCATACTTCCCCAACCCAAAATATATATACACAATTATTAAATATATCTTAATGACGTCATACATCAGTAAAATGTAAAATCATGTCAAAAAATCAACCAACTGATATCTTATAAAGTATAATTCACACTATATTGGTTTCATATTCTAGGAGTACCTGATGGCGTTTGAGATCTGTTTTTAGTTTATATTTTCTCCACGTTGTTTGTATGAGTCGAGCAGCTCTTATTTCTTTACGAAGATCCAAAAGCCTTGCACAAAGAAATGACAAATAGGTAATAACCACCTAAAATTAAAACCACAAAAGATAAAAACAGAATGTCAACAGAGAATTCAGTACTATCATCTTCTGAGATTTATTATTGAATTATTAATTAAGAAACTCTTCTTTTACTTACCTTTTCATCTGGAATTGTATTTGACATATCTGAATGATTAATCATAGCAGGTATTCCACCAAGGTCTGTAACTGCAGACCTAACCAAATGAAAATTTTTCTTTTCATTTTCTAGGAGCTCTTTGTATAGTTCTGAAGTATTTTCTATTACGCAGGAGGAAAAGAGAAATTAGATATTTGTAGCCCAAAATCAGACACGGCAAAGAATCAGAAAAGTTAATTAACAAAAAGGGACTAACCCTGATCAAATGCTTTAAGAGACATATCCAGAGAACTTTCATCAGATTCAGATGATGAATTTAATACCACTGAACCAGTTTGCGTACATTCCACAGTTTGAGTAGTACGCTGACATATAGCGTCAAATGGCATATAGCAAGGATGGTAATGGTGGATCAGGTAACATAACACACGGCCATCTGAGAAAGACACCGTAAAATTCTCCACCTGATTGAAAATACCAGAAAAACAATTAACTGCATTTAGAAAGTAATATAGATACAATGGTTTGCAGAATACCTGTGAATGATAGAGGAAGAGACTGAAGTGACAAATCTACAAGGCAAGAAATGGCAAGTTTGACTGGTAACCTCTAACATTTAAGAGAAAGAAGTAAAACAGACTCTCCCCTAGAACCTTATGTGAGAGCATGGCACATCCAACACCTTGATTTCAGACTTCTAACCTCTGGAACTGTGACATAATAAATTTCTACTTTAAGCCATGTAGTTTGTAGTAAGTTGCTCTGGTAGTCTTAGGAAATTACAACAATCAGCAATGAGAGGGGAAATACAGAGATAGTGTCCTGTGAACCTCTAGTTATAACATGTTTAACAACCAATCCTCACATAACCTTGTTTTATGTGTGTTTCTGATTCAATAACATTAAACTCGTGGCCAACAGACCTATAATTCATGCCTGCATTAAAATTATTTAACGCATATATTTTCTGTATAAAGGCACATCACAGTCTTCTCCTAAGAACACTAGACAGGACTTAATTATTACACTTGAAGGCCATTTTAAACAAGGAAATCACCAATAACAAGCACAAAAGATGCAAAAAAGCACAATGCTAAACAGGTTCCAAAAAGGACACTTGTTTACAGTGCAAGAGCTGAAACAAAAAGACACAGCACCACCTTGTTTGACATCAACTGGAAATCAGTACCTAGGCATTCACACATGTCAATCAATGACCACAAAATGCTGTAACTACTATTTTTGGCATCAAAAAGAAATTTTAGCTAGCATGCAAGTTCCAAATGTGGAATGAATTAATACCGACGATCAACTTTGTCTCTCCAGTATTTAGTTAAAACATAAAAGATTATCCATATGTTTTAACATTTTTTCTACTAATAACTTCTTCAAAGTATAACCATATTGCAAAGTTTACCATATTTTGCTACACATACCCTGTATCACCTTCTGTTTTTTATTTGTTACCAGATAGTTTATCCATGTGTTTAGGGCAAATTTTTTTCACATATTTACATTAAGAAGTATACTTCATACAGAAATACAGTATCAACCTAACAAATGATTATAGAAAGATGCAAATTTTGTTTTTCTTCCTCTATCTAGTGGTAAGTTCTTGGTTGTCCCTTTCTGCATGTGGGCTTATTTGAATTGACCTACATAATGATACGATCCTTTTCTGTCCCAGTTCTACGCAAGCATCTTCGACTAAGACTTCCATCTAAGGCATATTTTTCTTAGTGATAAAATTATCATGTATCATACAATTAGTGACAGATTAGATGAAATATAGTATACAACACATTTTTTCATTTGAGGAAAAGTTTGCTTACACAGATGAACAAAGAAATTGAATAAAAGACTTTATGCATTGTTTAACTGATTTTTACCAAAATTTATTAAATATTGGGCTAAACAAAAACGAAGAAACATACCTTTTTATTATAGAAGGCACAAACGGCGTTTACCCAATCCATCAATAATTTTATGTTTTCACCATATTGTTCAAAGGAACCACTATCCCTTTTGCCTTTTTTCTTATTAGTAAGAGCATCAGAATGGCATGATAGTAGACATATTGTTTTCTTTATACTCTTTGTGTGTTTTAGAAAGGCTATTTCTTCCTTTAATTGATCTAAATTAAGAGAAATATTCACCTAAAACAAACACGAAAAAAGATAAATGCCTTTATATTTTCCACATATTATTTTTGACCCACAGAAACAAAAGTAATTATCATCTTTTTAGAGAAAGTGTGGAAGATTTTTTAAACCAGAAAGTTAAAAAATCAAAGAAAATAAAGTGCCTGAAATGGATATTTTAGTACAAAACACTTCTTTTTTTTCCAAAGGCAAATACCATCCACACTGAAGTGATAAAATGTTCAGTGGTTAAGAACATGAGATTTGGGGCCACATGGGATTTATCAATGATGTAAACTGTAGTTTCAGTTTCCTCATCTGAGAGGTAGACTTAACACCTACTTTGCAGGTGTGTGGTGAAGATTAGAATTAAATATATATATGTATAAAGCATATATCTCAGTTCCTGGGGCAAAATAAACATTATTAAATGATACTTATTGTTGTTATTTGTTATTAGATTCAAATTGTTTTTTAAATCAGTATTCAAAATTGATAAAAAGTGCAAGATGTACCAAATATATAATACCTGAAAAGCAAACGCTATTTTCCAAAGCAACCCGAGAGTTTTTTCTCTGTGCCTATCCACAATATCCTTAGACAGAATTGTATTTCCTATAAAGAAAAGGTTGTCCATTAGCATAATATATGCACATATCAATATTCAGTGAGGAGAATAAGTTTTAGCTCTACTCAGTTTTTACCATGCTCATCACTTAATTCAATTCCTCGTGATTTAAGAACTTGAAGAACAATGTCAACATTGTGCATCTTTTGAAGACGACTTATTGCCGGAATCCTGAGTTTCTTTGAGAGATCCCAGTTCTGTGTGAGAAGTTCCACGGTTCGCCTAGCAGTAATAAAATGTTCAGATGAAATTGTTATACAAAAACATATATGGAAAAAAAACCCTTCATTGAAATATAGTTATTTCCCACATAAATCCCAGCAGTTTAAGGGCTTTCTGATAAGCAAGACTTCAAAAAGTATCTCAAAACTCTGTTGCTCCATAGTTGGCAAGTAGAGTTCTTATTTTAAGTCTGGGATTGAATTGCGTGAACAGATGATAAGAAAATAAGACGTACGCACATAAATGCATACATGAACGAACAGGGCTCTACAGAGAAGAAAAAGAAGAAAGGAAAGATGTAGAGCAGAGAGGAAGCACATTTATTTATTGGGATGTACTATATTCTACATATCAAGCAAGGGGTTTATTTTCTTATTTTAGTTATCATGGTAAAGCCCACAGTTAGATATCGTTACATGAAGAAACTAAGGCCCATAGAACTTAAATGAATTGCCGATGGTCATAAAGCTGGTAATGGCAATACTAAGATGAGAAATACAATCCAGTTTTACTAGTTTCCACAGTAATTCCTTTATATATTTATGTAATATATATATACTATATATAAATAATATACATACATGTATACTTAATTACTATACAAATATTTGAGTATCTATCTAACAAAGACAGGTATACCAGAGTTCGAATTCAAACCCCTAATATTGTTTGACCACTAGTATTTTATTCACTAGACAATAGTTAATATTTCCCCAGAAAAAAGCAAGCCCCAACTGATTTCTGTCTGTAACAAAAAGCTGGCAGAGTTACTTACAGAACCACAGCTTCTAAAGGCTAGAAAGAGACAAGATAATTCTGGGCCAACCATCCAATCAGTTGTAGACCAACCCATCACCCATGGCATTAATAGAGTAACCGTTGCAAAGCATTCTCAAGTGACTTAAAGATCTATGAAACAGTCATTTTGCTGACACTTAACAAAACAGAAATTTGGTTATGCAAGATCGACCTCTTAACTACTTAGAATTCCTAACTGACTAAATAACATCAACATCCAACATTTCTAAGTCCTCAGTAACTCCTGTAAAAGCATAAAAACAGGCTTTCTGGCAGTGCCTGGTGGCTCATGCCTGTAATCCCAGCACTTTGGGAGGCCAAGGTAGGTGGATCATCTGAGATTAAGAGTTCAAGATGAACCTGGCCAACATGGTGAAACCCCAAAATTTTTGTATTTTTCCATCTCCACTAAAAATACAAAAATTAGGCAAACGTGGTGGTGGGCGCCTATAGTCCTAGCTACTCATGGGGCTGAGGCAGGAGAATCACTTGAACCCAGGAGGCAGAGGCTACAGTGAGCCATGATCACCCCATTGCACTCCAGCCTGGGAGACAGGGTGAGACTCCATCACAGGAAAAAAAAAAGGGATGGGGGGCTTTCCTTGTGGAAAAATAGCACTCAGCATTAAACCAATCCTTGTTCCTCCTAGAAAGTGGAAAAAGTATAAAAACATGAATTCCTATTGGCCATAATATTGATGTGGTGGCTTGAATTTATGGAATAAACAAATTAACCAACTAAAAAAATAACGTGAAATATTTTAAACAAAATGATCTTAGCTCCTATGGAACTGCTCAAGTGAGACAAAGCTGTTGTAATGTTCAAAAGACTATTAACTGATGAGAATACTCATCAGAAAGAAAAGAACGTTCATGGAAATTTTAGCATAAAAGAAAGCACAGGACATGTAAATTGTTTTTGAAAAACTGGGGATTCATAAAAATCTAGAACCTCGTCCTCATAAATGTCAAAGAAATCCTCCATTCTAGCCAAGTGGTCCTCTGACCTCTGCTCGAACCTTCCAAAACTACGAACTGCTTTCTTCCTACAGACATGTCTGAATATTGGCAAGTTTTTATACCAAACCCACACTGATCTTCCTGAAACTTTCATCGTTCATGCATAATTATTTTGCTTGGCCATAAACAATCTAATCACTTTTGAGTATAAGACAGTTCTTCAAATATATGAAAACATTTATGTCCCAGAGTTGTCTCTTCTGTTCCGTTTCTCTAAATATTCAGTTCCTTCAATGGGTTTCCATGAAACATGGATGTAATGTTTTTAGTTTATACTCCAAAGTTATCTCTAGTAGAAACAAAGAAATTTAAAAGTATATCCAAAGAACTTCTTTCCTATTCAGTTGAGTTTTTAAATAATTTGAATTTTAACATGAAGACTGCCTGCAATTAATTTTAGCTACAATATAAGCAATTAAAATCTGACAAAAATGTACCAGGGTCAGGTAAAGAATTTGGTTAAGTTTTAACTGCAGCAGAGATATTTTACAAAGACCATACATTAACATTTAACTAGCTGTTTTGAGGCATAACAACTTCCTAAATACACAGAGAAAAAACTTTCATTGCTTTGAAGAAATCTCTTGCCTTGACCCCAAAAATGCATCCCTGATAGGGATGCACTTTTGGAGTCATCTCCTATATTTTGGAGAGTTCCCTAGAAATAAAATGAGTATCTCCAACCCAGGTATCCTGAAGAGGCCAGTCATGGCAAAATGCTAAAGTCCATTCCTTCCAAAGCAAAACTGGCTGTCCATTATACATACTAAAGCCAATTTTGAGCATTCCAGTTTGCTACTGAGGAAATACTGTGTAATCTGAAGTCAGATTTCATGAGTTTATGTCTTGATTCTACTGTGGAAAACTTTGGCAATCTATTCTACCACTTCATCTCATTCTCCTCATATGTAAAACAAGGTTGACACTACTAAAAACGGTTTCGAATGAT
This sequence comes from Sapajus apella, assembly GCF_009761245.1. Taxonomy (NCBI): domain Eukaryota; kingdom Metazoa; phylum Chordata; class Mammalia; order Primates; family Cebidae; genus Sapajus; species Sapajus apella. The sequence continues at coordinate 531,145 of NW_022436962.1, forward strand.
ATAAAACTCATGAAACCACTGTCAATAAAAAGTGTTATTTCAATGTTTGGTATTTTAATTAGTTTAATGCTCTTCCCAACTCCTATTCTGAGACATCAGTAATTATTATCCATGAGCCCTAGTACCATGCCATCAGGAAAAATGGTGTGGATAGGAGACAAGGTTTCTGGACAAAACATTGACGTACCATTTCCCTGAAAAAGAAACCATAATTTTTTGAATACTAAATTTATTCTACTACATGAAAGAGCAAGATTGAATAATTATTAAAAAAAATATTTTCCAGAAAATATTAATCTACTCCATTAAGCAAAATAATTCTATTTCTTATACTTACACGAGGCGCACGCCACACTGCAAGTCTACAGCAAGATTTGTAACAGCAAAATCAAATTCATCAAATGGTGTCTGAACATGGTTAACAGGTAATCCCAAAAAGCCAAGGTGACGGGAAAGGTCACCTTCACCACTTAGGAAATCTCGTGAAAAAGCCAAAAGGATTTCTTTACTTGCCTATAAAGAAATAAGTTCCAGATATTATATTCCAATATTACAATTTTGCTTATAATAAAAACAAATCCTCCAAATCATTATGTACATAGAAAAATAAAATAGTAATATAAAAAGTTTCATATTATACATTAATAATGTAAATTGCACACATTTCCAACTTAAGACCTTTCTAAAAGTTGTTCATAATAATACACTATAAATACTAGCATTGGCCAGGCGCAGTGCCTCATGCCCGTAATCCCAGCACTTTGGGAGGCAGAGGCAGGCGGAGCACAATGTCAAGAGCTCGAGACCATCCTGGCCAACATGGCAAAACCCTGTCTCTACTAAAAATACAAGAATTAGTTGGGCATGGTAGCACATGCCTGTAGTCCCAGCTACACAGGAGGCTGAGGCAGAAGAATCACTTGAACCCTGGAGGCAGAGGTTGTAGTGAGCCAAGATCACGCCACTATACTTCAGCCTAGGCAACAGAGTAAGACTCCATCAAAATAAAAAAATAAAAACTAGCATTAATTTGATAATATGCTACATCAAAATTAGGAAAGAAATCTTCCCCAAAATTAAATCTTCAGAAGCATAGTTTAATCCATTTTCCAGTCAAAATTAAGAGTAACGATGATGTGCTGGTCAAAGGTAAATCAATAAAAATCAGGGTTAGTTAGAATTACTGATGGAACTCACTAGACAGGCATTCCTATATTTTCCTAAAGAGAAAATATACCATAAAAGCAAGAAAAAGTCTTAAATGGGAAATACAAAATATAAAGCATAAAATGAAAACCATACCTTGAATTCAGCATCTTTACAAAAGAGACAAGGATCATGATCAATGAGTCTGGAAATTTTAGCATAATCAAGAAAACAGATCAACAACAATAATTTTTTCAAGGTGAATTTGGACAAAGCTTCTTCATGACCTTAAACAAAGTACAAAAAAGCATAGCAAGTTAATCTATGAAAGGTAGGTTTCACCTTAAAATATGATAATGATAATAATAATAATGTGTTAGTTAAAAAAAGAGGGAGTAACTAGCATAAATAAAACACTATGTGCCTTTTTTAGTGCTTTATGTGTATAAATCCATTTATTCCTCCCAATTGCTCTATGGGACAGGTATGTACCACTTAATATTTTCAATTCATAGGTGAGGAAACAGGCACAGAGGCATCAAGAGATTTAGTTGGTCTTACTCAGCAAATATTTAATGAATACCTACTATATAGCAGCACTATCGTAGGTGCTAGAAATATAGTAGCACACTACAGCAAATGTGACCCCATAGGACTTACAACCTACTGGGAGGAAAAATAGGTAGAGACCACAAATAGAATTATAAATAGTGATGGAGGAATTGATGGGGAATGAGGGTGGAAGAAGGGGAAGTACTAGAAACAGAGACTTATTAGATTGGTTTCTTTGAGAAAGGAAAATGTAAATAGAAAAAGGAAGAAGGACAAGAAGCCTTTATGTGTAGTGTGGAGAGAATGTAAGCGAGGCAGAGATACTTACCATCTCCATACAGATGAGGAACAGTGGGGTGTCTATACTCAGCTGCTATATCAGGATTCCAAAGTAAGCGATTCAGAATAAACACAGCCAATCCTGTGACATCACTGTTATCTTCCAAAGATATGAGTTCTCCATAAATTGTCTACAAAGAAATTAAAGCCAAAGTCAGAATTAAGCTACCTCTAAGAAACAAAGGGATGTGACTGAGGAATGACAGACCGTAACCTCAGGAACTGGCAAAGTTCTTCTTTTTAAATGACATGGTTATTTGCTAAATAACCTCTTTAAACTAAGCATATATAATTTATGTAGTTTTTAGTGTATATGCTATACTTTATAATGAAAGAAGGCAAAGCTCAGGACTAAGATAGTCCTAATTATCTGACAAGCAATATTCCCATTTTAATTTTTTCATTTAAGTTAAAGAACTATCAAATATAGGCATGTTGTTCAAATTTATTTTTAACTGTCCCATTAAGTACATCATGAAGATATGACAGAAATGTAAATATTCAAATTTTTATAATAGTTATCAAGGTAGAAAAACATCTGCAAATCATCTAAGATAATTTGGAAAGTTCAGATCTGTTTACAATCGATGACTTAAATATGAAATTAGTTTAATATTAGCTTGCTTATTATTTTTTAAAGCAATTAGAAAAAAAGTTAAAAAAGTCAAATTATATGATCCTACATTGATAAAATATAAAGATTAAACAATGGAAAAATATTAATACCTATCAAAATAGAGGTATTTATCTTTATTTACTTTTTTTTGGCCTTTGAAACTTTCTTAAAATCCTCAAAGGTCATGGCCATTTATTTACAGAATCCTAGGGTATAGTAATAAGGTACCTGTAAAAAGATTATACATCCCTACCACCTGCCATAAATTCGCTATGACATGTGGGAGGTTAATACAGTCCTACCTAGTTTGTGCTTAGCCAGATAATGCACTTTGGCCAATGGAATGTGGGTGGAGATGATACATATTACATTGAAGAGGTTTTGAAAAGCATTGCAAGGTTCCACCCAAAGTTCTTGATTTTATTTCTGCCACAAAAAAGCTATGTCCCAAATATGGGGATTCTACTTCAATTGAGGTTCCAGAATTTTTTCACACGTGAAGCAGAGCTAGTTGATATGTAATTTGTCAACTATTTAAAGGGGGATACTGGAATTGAAATAAGAAATCCCAGCAATGACACCATAATGCTGTGTAGCCACAGTAAGCCTATTATTTATTCTCTCTGGGCCTCAATTTATTGGTATATAAAAGCCAGATTATTACAAAGATCCTGTTCAGTCCCAAAGACTCTTCTATTCCAAAACCTGGAATAAATTAAAATTGTAATGAGAGATCCTACATTAAGAAGGTAAGAAACCTAAAAAAAAAAAAATGTGAAAACATACTAGTAAAATACTAAATAATACCAATGCACAGAGGTATTTTTAATAAAAATTATCTTTAAACAGTCAATTATTAATAGTAGCTTTCTAATTAAATTGGTTTTAACATTCTAGATATTACAGAGCCAAGTACTACATAAATAATGGAAATCCTGATGACATTTTTATGAGTACTATTCCATCAGATTGGTATAGGTTCAATTCCTGATCAATTAATTGGTATATAGCAAGCCACTTTAACATCTCAGCTTCTGCTTTGTTAGTGAAGTGGAAATAATAATACATACCTCACTGGGTTTTAAGAAATTTAAATTAGAAAATGTATTCAAAGCAGCCTTGTCTTTGCATTTGTAAATTTTCAAAAATGAGTTTACTATAGTTGTCATTACATCCAGTACCAAATTATGTTTATTTAAGAGACTGTACAGTAAAATGTAGTATAACAATATGATGTAATAATATATAATGGCATAGTCTATTTACCTAATAAGCATTTATTAATGGGTCTTACATTTTACACTAAAAGATGAATCAGGCTAACTTAATGATTTTATAAGTAAAACCACATTTTAATAAAATGAGTCTATTCTACAAAAAATGTATAATAAAAACATATTGTTTTCAAAATCTGAATTGTGTGCTTACCTCTAGACCAATTCGAAGCCACAAAGGATTGTATGACAACAGCCAATTCAGGACTTTCTGACGTTCTCCTGAAATACATGTCAAAGGCAAATATGTTCAAATGGATAATCAAACAGAGATAAAAAATAAAATTTCATGGAGAGTGTATCACTGGGGAAAAAAACGATAATTGCTTATATGAAATAAGTTAATTTAAATAAAATACACTTCTAGTCTTAAATATACATGATCATATTCAAGTATGTGGGATTTTTGGCAGCAAAGTTAAAGCATTTATACCTAGCTTTGAAATACAAAATCTTTCGGGGAAATCAGTATCTGAAAGAGATTCCTGCATTCTTATGTTCATGGCAGCATTATTCACAATATCCAAGATATGGAATCAACCTAAGTGTCCATCAATGAATAAGTGGATAAAGAAAATGTGGGGTATGTGTGTGTGTATGTATGCATATATATGTTAAATATGTATTTATATATAATGAAGTACTATTCAGCCTTAAAAATGAAAGAAATCCTATCATTTGTGATAACATGGATGAATCTGGAGGACATTATGCAAAGTGCAATAGCCTAGGCACAGAAAAACAAATACTGTACGATCTCATTTATATGTGAAATCTAAAAAAGTTGAACTCATAAAAGCACATAGAATGGTGGTTGCCAGGGAATATGGTAGAGAAGGTGGGGAGATGGTGTCAAAGGGGTACAAAGTTTCAGTTATGCAGAATGTATAAATTCTGGAGATCTAATGTATACCATGATGACTACAGTTAAAAACAAGTGAATTGTATACTTGAAATTTGCTGAGAGTACTTCTTAACTGTTCTCACCACACGTACACACAAAGGTAACTATGTGAGTAGATATATTAATTAGCTTATTATTATCATTTATTAATATATACACATATCAACATATTAAATATATGATACACATATCATATATTTAAGGTATCATGTTGCATACCTTAAATATATGCCATTTTTATTTGTCAATTATATGTCAATAAAGCTGAAGGGAAAAAACCACAAAATCTCTTGAATGTTTTAAAAGAATTAATGTCAAGATTTCTGCAATGTTCTTACCCACATCTTTCCATAGGTGTCTATCTTTTCGAACAATTAACCGTCTAGCTTCAATTTCAATCTCAAGCTTTTTAATAGCTTTAACCATTTTTTCAGAAGTAAACAAACGGCATGCTGCACGACGTAGTCTATTTAACCTACACCGGGCAGTATAAGCTCTGAGAGACATTTCCTCTTTTGTAGGTGCTCTAGGAACACTTATTTTATGTTGATTCTCCACTCCCAAAAGAAGAGTAGCAGCATTTACTGGGTAAAAACAAAAGAAAGAACGTTTCTGGTTAAACAGTATCTCTTCATATTCTTAAATCCAGCAATAAAATGTAATTTCAGATGGTAAAAACACAATCTATTCCTCACCCCCCACCAAGCTTACTCCTTAGGCCAGTCTGTCACTGCAACCTATTAGCTCTACCTGCACAATGTACTCCAAGTCTAACCAGTTCTCACCGCTTCTGCTATCACATAAATTCAAACATGATTATCTCTAATCCAGACTAATGAATCAACCGAACTGGTTTATCTGTTCCCATCTTCTTTACGATTAATGAAAGTCAAGTTTCTGAGAAACATAATTTTAAAAATCAGTTGAATTTTGCAATGTAATTTAAACTTTTATAAAACAAATTTTAAGAAGAGAACTAAAAATGGGGCTTTGCTTCCTTTTGGAAAAAAAATAACTTTTTTTTTTTCTTTTTAATGTGATCTCTAAGATCACTGCTTAGAGAGCATCTAATTAAAAACGCTTTTAATATAAAAATCCAGCCAGGTACAGTTGCTCACACCTGTAATCCCAGCACTTTGGGAGGCCAAGGCAGATAAATTACTGGAGCCCAGGAGTTCAAGACCAACTCTGGTAACACGGCAAGAGCTAGTCTCTTCAAAAACAAAAAAAAATAATAAAAAAAACTGCCAGGCATGGGGGCATGCACCTGTAGTCACAACTACTTGGGAGGTTGAGGGAGCAAGATTGCTTGAGCCTGGGAGGTGGAGACTGCAGTAAACAGTGATTGCATCACTGCACTCCAGATTTGGTGAGGGAGTGAGACCTCGTCTCCAAAAACAAAAAAGAAAAAAATCCTATACATGTGCTTCTCTGACGAAAATAAACCAGTGTCTGTCTGAATGCCAGGACAAGAGGAAAATCATCACTTTAAAAGTTAGCCTATATAATGGTTTGACAATTTTAACATTTATAAGAATTTTTCCTTATCTTGAGCTGAAATTGATTCCTATAACTTCTATGCAAGAGCTGCACAAAAGTTAAGGTTCCTTCTCTTTCACAAGAAAACACTTCAAATGTTTGAAAGGCACATCTCTACCTTGTCCCTTTCCCAAGGTTTTTCTTTTCTAGAATAAACACTGAAATGTTTAAAAAATTCCTCATATGAATTGGTGTTCAGTTTCCTCATAATCCTATATCTTTCCGACATACTTCTTAAACTAAGGTATTTTAACAGTGGGGAAAATATGCCCAAAGTGGGCAAGACACACAGGACTGTCTGCATTGACTGACAGGAGAGAACAGAGAACAAAAAGTATATTTCAGTAGTTTTGGTATGAAAAATCTACATATATAAATTTATGTAAGTAAAAATTCTTACCTATATAAGCATTTAGGCTAATGAACAGTGAATTATGCCATTAATTATAATATAATAACTATGTAAAATTAAAGAATGACAAACCATGTTAAAAATTTTGTCCGTTAGAAATATTATTAAATTTAAACATTAATATGTTTACCTTCAGAAAAATTTGTTTTAACAGTGAAGTCATCAGGGGTTAATATAAAATTTAGCCACCAAGTGAAGCCCTGTTCCTGCTTTTCCTTCCAGCGTTCATCATAAAACATGTTTTTTGCAGCAAATGGCATTGGGTGTCTGGGAATATCTAAGAATACAGTTGGGTTATTGCATAAGAAAATTTCTCTTTTTATACAAAATATGTAAAAGCCATTTTTACTAGCAATACCATCTTTAAAACGCCAAACAATATTTGCTTTTCTATTACTTGCTGGAAAGAGCTGACAGCATTTTGGTTATGAAATGTGATCAGAGCAAAATGTGGAAAAGTAAAGCAGTATTTCCTGGTTATTTAAAAATAGTAAACCACCATGATTCAATTGCATTAAGGTCTGATAGAATATCTTTTTTATAATTGATGCATAATAGATGTACATTTTTTTTGAGGTACCTGTGATCATATAATCATAGAATTGATACAAATCAGATCAGCGTGCTTGGGATAGCCATCACCTTAAATATCTGTCTTTTCTTTATGCTAGAAACATGAGTTATTCTCTTCCAGCTATTTTGAAATATACAATAGATTACTATAGTGACCTTACTGATTTATTGAACATTTGGTCTTTATTTCTTTTATCAAACAGGAAGTTGACAGAATATCTTGTCATTTTAATACACACTTAACAATTCTTCCAGGCTTTTATTCAACAACAAAAATCAATTCATTTCCATGTGAAATGCAATTAACACTTCATTCAATGTCATATTTGCAGAGAGTTTAAGTATAATAAATACTTGCCTGTTTTTAGTGGTTTTATGAAGGTCAAATTAGACTGTGCCACAGCAATAATGGGTTTTGTCCTTTTACTTGTTTTAAAAATTGGAGTTTTGAATTCTAAAATAAATTAGAAAAAAAAAAATTAAGAGCATTGAAATATAAAATAAATTCCCTAAATAGCCCAGTGATTTGAAAGTTAGTTTGGGCTAAAGTCTAGATTCAACCACAACTTACTGTGTCTGTATATTCCAGACTTTTTGCTAGGTGCTGAGAATATGCAGAATTGATAAATATGCTCCCAGCCCTGAGGTGGTTTTCAGTCTGGTAAAAAAGAAGTTTATAAATGGTAGAAGAGCCTTCCCAGACAGGAGTCTACTTGAGTTAACTCCTGAAATTAAAATCAGGCATGAGGAATGTGGCCCGTTGCCATAACTGCAATAAGGATGAAGCAAAGAATACATGCAGGAAATGACATGCAAGAGGTTGGAAGAGGTAGGGAGGATTTCAACAATATTAAAAAAAATAGTGGCAGCTAATAGTTACATACTTTGTGCCAGGCACTATCATAATCTTTTTCTCACATAATTATGAGAACAAATTTATGAGAAATGTACTATTATTACCACAATGTATGTAATTAGGATACTGAGGCTTTGAGCAATTAAGCCACATGGTCAAGGTCACATAAGCTAGTAAGTAGAAAAAATTTGAACTAAGGCGGTATAGTTACAGAGACTCCACTATTAATCACTTTGAAGCACCTACTATGCCAGCGAAGAATTTTAATCAAGGAAGTAAAAACCCTCAGTTATATTTAAGAAAACAGTATGGACAATGGAATGAGCAGGGTCAAGATTAGAAAGAGAAAATGACAAAGCAGTTATTGCAATGACCCAAGGTAGATATGGTGAGATAAATTAAAACAGAGTCAAGGGAGACAAATCAGAGGAGAGTTATTTTAACAGTGGAAGCAACAAGCCTTAATATCAACTTATTAGAAGAGTGATAGAGAATAATGGGCTGATTCCCAAGTATGTCACCAGGATGGTTGATATAATGCCAGGTGGTTACCAAAGAAAATGCAATACAAATCACAGTAGCAAATAACCTGTTGGAATAGCAGTTTACTCTTCAAAAACAGGTTTCACAACAGCACTGCTACTAAATATAAGCAAAGATTTAATAAGAAACTACATCCCCCATGCAAAATCCTCCAAACTGTTTTTGTATGTTCTAAGAGCTAAATAGAGCTTTTACATTTGTAAAGAGTTAAAAAGAAATCAAAATAAAATTTCATAAAACACAAAACTTACATAAAAATCAAATTTTGGTGTTTATAAATGAAATTTTACTGAACCATAGCCATACTCACAGATTTGCACATTGTCTATGGCCACCTTCTGCTTTCCTACAAGAGCAGCAGAGTTGAGTAATTGCAATGCAGATCTACATGGCCTGCAAAGCCTAAAATGTTTACTCTCTGGACCAATAGAGGAACAGTTTGCTTACTCTTCTTTTAAAGGCATCTCAAACCTCCATCAATTGTGAAAATAAGGAATATAATTAAATTGCAACATAATATTAGAGTGTAACCTTCTATGAATTTGAACATTTAAAAAGTAAATTTCTAAGGAGAAATTCCTCATTCGGAAATCTTACAGAAATTAGTCCATCTACCTGAACCATTTTCTTATTTAGGAAGTCTTTCTTGGAACCATTACGTTATGAAATATAAATGTAAATTTCTTGCAATTTACACACAAACCCACTGCTTCTGTAATTCCCTGACCAAAGCAAAATCACAGGACTGAATGCAACTTGAGGACAGGAATGATACCTTTCCTTCCTGTGTACACAGTGCCTAGAAAAATGCACCTCACATAGTAGGCACCATATCAGCCAAATAAATGTATCTAGAAAAATTGCCTTTTCTGATTCCTTGGATTTCTCAGAGGTACAAAGAGCCACTTTTGGTGACTTAATTGCCTCTCACACAGGCTCATAAATCAGATACCCAATATGTAGAATTCGAATTCTAGCAAAAAGGCTCAACCAGGTGGCTGCCTCAAACAGCAGGTGAGTGTCAACACTTCAGTGGCTTATTTGTTCATTTATTCTCTTATCCATTCATCCATCTTTTATTGTACATCTTGTAGGAAATTTAAGTAAGTATGTTCCTTATAACAAAGAATTTGTTACTGATCAGAACATATCCATAGGAAACAGCAAAAGCAAAGCAAAAGAGTTAACAGGTAAAAGATGTCACATAAGCTGTATTCACATTTGCTAAGGAAATGTACTAGCAAATACATAAGTAAAAAGTTTAATACAAGCTTATCAGTAGCAGATTTACTAAACCAAAAGGAATATGCCCTTTACAGGTATACTTCAGTTTTTTTTTTTTTTTTTTTTGAGACAGAGTTTCACTCTTGTTGCCCTAGCCAGAATCCAGTGGCAGGATATCGGCTCACTGCAACCTCTGCCTCCTGGATTCAAACAATTCTCCTGTCTCAGCCTCCCAAGTAGCTGGGATTATAGGCGCGCACCACTATGTCTGGCTAATTTTTTGTATTTTTAGTAGAAACGAGGTTTCACCATGTTGGCCAGGCCAGTCTTGACCTCCTGACCTCAGATGATCTGCCTGCCTCAGCCTCCCAAAGTGCTGGGATTACAGGCGTGAGCCACCACACCTGGCTTACTTCAGTAGATTTTATAAACAAGACTCACCAGTTTTCTTCTTCAGGTTTAATTTCTCTCTGTTGCTAACACGTTTTGAAATGGGTGTTATCACATTTTTTGTTTTCTTGGCAGTTGATGTTTTAGGCTCTGAAGGAGAAAAATGGATTCTTTTGATTTCTCGCACTTCTATATGTTCTGTAACCGCAACTCTTACATTTGCACCTCCCATGCTTCCATCACTCTTTCTTTTCCGAGCAACTGAAGCTGTTGTCAAAGACGGCGTTATTTCATTTTTATAACTCTTAGATTTACTTAATACTGGATCTATAATTGGAAGATAAGAATGAAAATCTTCTTTCTTCTTTTGATTATTCATTACTTTTTCATTTTCACCCACTGCACTGTTGAGACATCTTTTTGCTTTTGGTTTATTAATCTCAGTTTGGTTTTCTCTGGTACAGGTGGGCTTCCTTTTAGTAACAGTGGCAGAAAGTATTGGGCGTCTCTTAGGTTGTTTATTGTGGCTATGACTAGAAATATCCTTAACAGCAGGAAATTTAGGCTGATTTTGTTTTATAAAACTGCAGCAATTTGGCTCCATTTCTACCAGTTCTTCAAAAGTAGCTTTGGGAGATTTTGAACCCTCACATTCAGGAACACATGGGAAAACTCCACTTTTTCTCCAATCTTGAAGAGATTGTCGGACTTGAGAATTTTCATTTGATAATGGTACTTTACATGTTTGCTGAGATGTATGCATACGTGCCATGTTATCTTTCAAAAATTGATTTGGTGATAAAATGGAATTAATTGACTCTGATTCTAGATCCTGATTTAGTCCATAATTATCTTTTATGAAAGAATCCGGACTTAAAATTTTCTGATAAATTTCACGTGCAGTTGTTGATTCCAAATGCATACGCTTTGAATTATCTTTCATAAACATGTCAGATGAAAGACATGTCCCTAATTCTAGTTCATTATTATCTCCATGACTGTTATTTACAAAAGAATCTGGACTTAGAAAATCTCTTTGGCTTTGTGTAATGTTCAAAGTTGAAGAACAGTTTGGGGTAAGAATAAGTTTATTATTCTCTCCACTTTGGTCATTAACATTTATGGAATTAAAAGTAGTTTCAGATACAACTTTCTCATTAAAATCATCTTTTGAAACATTGGCACTGTCCACATTCAATAGTTCCCTGTTTTCTAATGCATGAAGAGATGAGTAGGTAGTAGATCGATGTATAGAAAGTGGCAAGCAAGTTGCACCATGGCATTCATTGAACACAGGGCTAATAGGTGATATGAGTATTTTATTTTCTTCAAGTGTTAAATAATTGTTTTCTGTTGGGGGACCACCTTCATTCATAGCCAGATTTTCACAGGCTTGTAGTGGGCTCCTAACTCTGTCGACTTTTTGGGAAACACTAAATGTTTTATTAACATTTTGAATATTTGAAACCCTTCTGTTGTGACTCGTAGAGGCTGAAATTTTCTTCTTTTTAATGGTACCCCAAAGATTCCTCTGCAAAAATAAGCAAAATATACCAATTAAGAATGTAGCTACTATTACCTTTAAATAAGCAATATTACTTCAAGCCTGTTATCAAAGTAAGTTTTACACAAAACACTTTCTTAGAGTAAATCACAGAGTGGTTAAAACATTACCTTTTTCTTTTTCTGCTCTTCTGCATTTCCTAATAATATAGCTTGGTGTTTCAGAACATCATTTACAAGAAATGTCATAATCTCTCTTACTCGGCCTTCTTTGAATGGTGTCCAGTTAACAGAAATAACAATTTTCTCTTTAGGCTATAATAAAAACAATACATGATATAACTACAGTAGTAATTATATAATAGCCAAAACACATTATATGTAACTTACAGTAGGGCTTAATAATTGTTAATCAACACTCTATACACTAAACATTTAATAAATAAAATATATTTTTCCTTCTCTATCTGCTCATTTAAGAAAAAAAGCCACTAGTAGTAACAAGGTTCACAACAAAATAAAATTATTATAAAATCTTAACTGTATTAAAGCAATGGAACAGATAGTCTCCAAATCATTTTGAGTGGTTTCAAAAGATTTAATTGTATATTTCTACTTTGTAGATGTATAGAGTACTTCTATTTCAAACATCATGACCCTGTATTATGAAGACTTCATTTAAAAAGAAATATAAAGATGATCAACTAAATTCTTTCCTCCCCACAAATTCCTCTAAAGTCCACATCATCATACTGAGATTTCTTAAACAGTTACTATTGTTCCAGGCCTAAGTGCAGGTATCCTAGAAAACTCATTTAATGTTAACATCCTTAGGAAGCAGGTATTATGATTATGCACGTTTTACAGATGAAGTAACTTACATCCAGAAAAGTCAGCCAAAGTCATGCAGGTACCTATCAGAATCCAGGCAGTCTAATGCCTGAGTTTGGACTTCAACAACTACACCCTACACCTGGCAGGTAGACAGAATCTGCCAAATTTAAACACTGACATGACAAAACAAATATTGTTTTTCTGGAGAAACAGACAAGTTTTTGTTTTAAAGGAGAAATAATATAACATCATAAACAACTGATTTAAAAAATAAGAATAGTGCATTTTTACTCTATAAAATAGTTTATTCTAAAAATAACAACAAAATTTAGTCCCACATTACAACCAAAAAGACTAAGTTAAAGTATTAAGTGGATAGGAAAGAAATCTGTCTTTCCAAAGAAAGGAAAAGCGGCCCCTTTTCTTTCTGATCATGAAACAGAGGGCCAGGACGGACAGGTTCTGAAGTGTAGATAGATGAACCACTGGTGACACACAAGTTAAGGGACCTCAGATTAGAATCTCTTTTTTCTGCCTAATGAAGTGGTTATTAGCCTACTAGTTCAGATCTCCTCAGCTAATGGTTTTCTCACTTTTGGAGGTTCTACTCAATGGAAAGGTCACATCAGTCAAAATAAAAACATAAATTCTCTGGTCTTTGGTGAAGGGGATTGGAGCATTAATCTTGCAAATGCAATGCAGTAAAAGAAAGCTACAGGAGTTCTTGAAACAACATTTATAAAATTAAATTTGATGCACCATTAAAATTACACTGACAGCAAAGAAAAAAAGGATTAAAATACTAAACTGTGCATACATACTACACATATATACTGAAAACAACCCTAGTTTTTTTGTTGTGTTTTTTACTGTACGCATTTAGTCAAACAAAGCTCACTATATTACCAGAAAAAAACAGTTACCTCGACTCTAAGGGTACATATGGAAACTAAAATGCACATTAAGACGGCTGATAGAAAGTAATCAAAAAAGCTGTTTTAGCCAAGGTACTCCTATCAATCTTAAAAAAAATAGTGTTAAAAAAAGTGCACTATTAATTTAGAACCGCAAGAACATTTCACAACGCCTTAAGTCTATAAAAGTGCTTATCAATTTAACAGAAAAGTCTACATAACTTGCTTCTAAAGATGCTAAATGCGCGTGCGTTGGTCACCGACTAAATTAGGTCTGCCCTAGCCTTCATTTAGAGAGAATATATAAATATAAACACATGTGTATGCGTCAAGTGTCCACCCACAGTTATTGAGTGAAAGGGAACTGACCCCCCATTCCCTAAGGGTCTTTTCGGATTTGTTTTCCAAGCGTCATCCCTCCTGAGGAGGGTGGCAGCAAAGACAGCGGAGAATCGAGCAGCCGGCCTGGAGCACGCTCCTCCCAAGGCCTACCTGCAACACGAAACGGCGCTGCGACACGCTGAAGCCCAGGTCTGCGGCCGGGAGGTGGGAGATCTTCACTTCAGCCACCTCCTCGTTAGGGTTGTCCAGGGTCAGAGGCAGCGTCCGTGAGGCTCCCAGGCGAACGTCCCCGAAGCAAAGGAAAGGAGACCTGCAGAAGTGGCTAAGAAACAGGACCGGAGGGGAAGCCGCCTCCTCTTCGGCTGCGGGGCCCCGCAGCCCCGCGGATGGCCTCCGCTCGGTCGGGCTCACCTCCCAGCAGCCTCGCCCCACTCGCCTGGTAGCCATGACGGCTTCGAGCCCCCGCCTGGATCTCTTGCCCCGCTCCCACGAGGCTGTTCCGGAGCGGGGATCCAGGACTTAGGCTGACCGCTTCCCCTCAGGGGCGGCTGTAGAGGTCGGGGGAGTGAATTCGGCCCCTTTTCTTTTCCAGTAACCTACACCCTAAAAAACAGAAACCAAGCCCAACAAACTCGCAAGTCGAACAGATAAGCCAAACAAGTATGGGGGTTTTGACTCTGTTTAAATTTTCCGCCTCCACCAATGGGAGCCTCCGGGTGCCGCCCACCTCATCACGAGGCCAATCGGTGAGCAGCATCTCGTGGCCAATGAGACGGCGGCGCTGTATTTGAATGATTGCATCCAGACGCCAATCGCTGTCTGCAGAGGAGGTGAGAACGGTAGCGGAGTCCTGGTTCCCTTCTAAAACCCGGGGCTTAGAATTGAAATTGAAAATTTAGATTTTGGTTGTGCTGAAGGGAAGGGAGTCACAGCATTTCCACAGAACCTGTATTAATCATTGCGGTTTCCAGGAACAATCATAGATAAAACTGTTAAGCTGGCAAAAATTGGTTTACGGCACTCCTCTCATATGCATACCCCGCCCAGAATTATACTAATTAATTGTCACGGTTTCCAGGGCTGAACGGTGGAGATGTAAAGATAATTAGTTTGTGTGAACATGCTTATTTTAGCGACTGACCATAGCGGGGACTCAGTATATTTACATGATGTTAATTACCTCGGGACGCTGGGAGCGAAACCAGGTAAACAAATGAAACCTGAGATACTCAGTAATTCATAAATGATCGTTTTGACTGGCAACGTCCTTCACAAATAACGTATTAGTTTTTATTTTAATTGTAAGGATTTAATAATAATCATCGCTTACATATTACCATATGCTAGGGATATTTTATTATTTATTTATTTATTTTGAGTCGGAGTCTCGCTCTGTCTCTCAGGCTTGAGTGCAGGGGTGTGATCTCGGCTCACTGCAACCTCCGCCTCTCGGGTTCAAGCCATTCTCCTGCCTAAGCCTCTCAGGTGGCTGGAATTAACAGGCGTGCCTCACCATGACCAGCTAATTTTTGTATTTTTGGTATAGAGGGATTTCGCCATGTTGGCAAGGCTGATCTCAAATTCCTGGCCTCAAGTGATCCGCCTGCCTCAAGCGATCAGCCCCCAAAGTGCTGGGATTGCAGGCCTGAGTGACTACTTTTTAAAATCCTTTACAAATTTATCTCAACCTTCACCTTAAACCTATGAGATATCTCTTACGGCATAGGTAACATTATTTGCATCTTACAGATGAAGAATACAGGTCATACAGCTAAGTGGGAAGTGGCAGAGTCAAGATAGTTATCCAGTGAGTTTGGCCCTTGTCGTGTCTTACCCACTACACTATATTGCCTCTAAATGCAGTAGAAAACTTAGAAAATAAAAATAATGTACGGATGTAGGTATGGTTACACAACACATGTAAAAGGAGAAGTCAGTGGAAAAATCAAAATAAGGAAGCTGAGACATATAATTATTCAATGGTACCTAATTTTACCTGAAGTTGAACCTCAACAATATTTAAACAGAATTTTTCTGCTAGGCATGGTGGCTCATGCCTCTAACCCCAGCACTTTGGAAGGCTGAGGCAGGCAGGTTCCTGAGGCAAGGAGTTTGAGACCAGCCTGGCCAACATGACAAAATGCCATCTCCAGTAAAAATACAAAAATTAGCCAGGCATCATGAAGCATGCCTGTAATCCCAGCTACTCCTGAGGCTGAGGCAGGAAAATCGCTTGAACCCGGGAGGCCAAGGTTGTAGTGAGCTGAGATCATGGCACTGAACTCCAGCATGGGCAAGAAAGCAAGACTCTGTCTCAAAATAATAATAATAAAAATAATAAAATTCTTTCATAGAGGCTTAAAATAAAAAGTAAACCCTGGAGCAGAATTCCACCAGTCACTTCCAGTTCTCTTCAGCATCCACCTCCCACGACCTCTCCACTAGCTCAGGCTCCAAAAAATAAAACTTGGACAGAGAAGAGTGCAAGATATGCTGTGAGAGGAAATAGCCTGTACAGCAAAGAGTTACAAGACACTGATGGTCTAAGGTGGAATGGAATGTAAAGGACAAATAATAAATAAAAATAAGGCCAAATTTATTGTCATCAGTGCACTTTACCCATTTAATTAATACAATGGCTGAAGTATCTGGGAATGGCTTTAATAGTTTAATAGGTCCACTAACTGAAAACTGAACTCAGTAGTGGTTTACAGTCAGTTGGGTCAAGGTCAACCAGGGTAGCTCATGCCTATAATCCTAGCACTTTGGGAGGCCAAGACAGGAGAATTGCACACACCTTTATCAGCTTGTTTGCAGCTATGAACCAAGAAAAATGCATTTTTCTTGTTTTTCCCATTCATCCAGTATCAAAAAACCGAAGCACTTTGTACTTATGTAGTAGTACAATGCTATAGCATTACTGTCCTGCCTCAGGGCTAGTCAATCTCCTACCTATACTGTAATATTGTTCAGAGGGACTTGGATCTTAGCATTACGTATTTTACTGATGGCATTTGCTAATTAAACCTGGTGAGCAAGAAGTAGTTGTCAAGAATTGTGTGAGTCTGAGATTTTACCCCTCTTGCAAGCTAAAGAGTTAGCATGCCAGTTTCATAAATGTCAGCAGAAAATATGGTAGTTTGGGGTCAGAGACAAGACTTTATTATTCACAGAAAACACAGTAGCTAGAGTGTCAGCATGTTCATTCACATTGATTCCTCCTGCTTCCCAAGTCTCATGGGGCCATACAAAGGGCTCATGACGGATGCCTGCACACGCAGTGGGTTGTATTACAGGAAAGGAAGGAGACTTGACTGCTTTTATAGTACTATGCCTGGGCAGGGAGAGATATCATCCTTCGTGATTACTCTCTACAAACACAATCCAGAGAAATGGCCTATGTAAAAATTAGTAGGGGCTTTACATTCTTAGCATAGCCAGCAAGAATGTGTAGGCCTGCTCAGAGCCCATGGTAAGTTGCATCTCTCAACAGGCGCAAGCACTCTAGATGCCAAAAATAAAACAAATGTAACCCAGATGGGACAAAGTTCAGCGTCCTCTCCTGTCAGTAAAGCTTTTAGGGATCCAGTGGCCTAAGACATGTCAGGCTATCTCTTCTAAAATAAGAGGCAACTTGTACTTTGCATCATTTAGAAAGCCTCTAGATTTTGGAGGCAATGCATGTATATTAAGACACATCTCACCAAACCATTTTACCTAGTAAACTCTAAGACTGACATTTTTGAGTAAGACCTGGAACTAGTAAGATCTCTGCAGCAGGTCTGGGTTGCAATGTGTGCTGCCCTACTACTTATACCATATGGCCCAAAACACTCATTCTGTGACAATCCAAGATGTGGAATAGAAGCTCTGGCATGTTTCCAGAGAAGTATCACAGTATGAAATTCCAGGTTTGGAGAATAAGACTATGCCTTCCTCTACAGACAATCATCTATCATTTGAAAAGCAGATCCTAATTGTGCTATTAGGTTATGGTAGGGACTGAATGACTTATCAAAGCACTATAAGTGACTGTGTGATACAAGCTGTTTATAATCAACTATTACCTAATCCAAGGATCAGCAAACTATGGCCTCAGGGCTGAATCTGACCCATTGGCTCCTTTTTTTTTGTAAATAAAGCTTTATTGGAGCAAGGTCATGCCCACTTATTTACATATGTCGATGACTGCTTTCACATTGCAATGGCAGAATAGCTGTGACAGAAAACATATAGCCTGCATAGCTTAAAATATTTAGTGTCTGGCCCTTTTCAAAAAAATTGCTGACCTGGGATCTAATCTAAAGGACCATAAAATTTTATGTGAAAAGCAACATTGCACTATCAAACAAAAGAGGAATCTACAAGCCCAGGGCTAAGCAGGCCCCCAATACACAAGTAAGTGACACAAACAGGTGACTCAGATTTTGGTAAGAATCTTTTACTACTCTACTACTTTGCCACTTCTTTCTCTCTCAAACTACACAGGAAAAACTGGGTATTTCCTAATGATAATTTCACAAGAAAAAGACCTGATTCATGGATAAAACTGTATGTCAGGTCAGATATAAACAGACTTGCACTACAGCTTCTCCTTAGGGGTGGATGGGAATACTCTCAGTGAGAATTCTGGATGGTACGCCTGGTAGTCCACTTCATAAGGAGGAGAGCATGGCCCAAGGTAAACTCTATGCTGATTAACGGACCATGGGTGACAGGTTGGCCAGCTGGTCAAAGCTTTGGAGAAAACAAAATGGAACCTTGGTGACAACGTGGTCTGGAGAGGCGAGGTATATAAAAAGTCCACTCAAAATAGATAAAGGAAGTTAAATTTGTGTTCCATATAAATGCGCATCAGAGAATATCCGTGGCCAAGAAGGAGCTCAAAAAACAGGTAAAAAGGAGAATCTATCCTGGGGAGGGAGGTCAGTTTCTTTCTTCAGGGATCCATTTGCTTGCTCATTGAGCCCATTTACAAAGTGGCTACAGCAGCAGTGGTGGAGGATAAGAATGGGCTCAAGGTGGTTTCCCTTGCAAAGCTGATGTGATAAGCCCCCATGGAGTGCCTAACCTACTAAAAGGCTGATGCTGAACATCTGGTCTAATTCCATTCTCCCGTGGGACCAGCCAGCTACCTGTGGCATGTTGTTACATTAAAGCCCTTCTATTATGAAAGGAACAATATTTTGACTCTCTGGGATAAATATATTTTTCTGAGTATAGTTTACTATACCTGCCCCCATTATCTAGAGATTTATAGATAGCTTTATCTATAACCAATGAATATATGATGGTTTTCACATATGTCCAAAAATTTGTTGCTATCCTCTCTTCAAGAGGGGGAGTTTAATTTGTGCCCCTAACATGTGGACTAGAATTAGTTACTCACAATAGAATATAGAAGTGATACTATATCACATCTGAGATTAGGTTATAAAAGACAACAACGTAAATCCTGGGTATGCTCTCTTTTTTCGGATTGCTTTTGGGAAAGTGGTAGGGCTGGGGCAGTTGCCATATCACTAGGCAGCCCTGTGGAGAGGCCATGTGATGAACTGAGGCCAAAGATCACAAGTGACCTTGGAAGTAAAGCCATCCCCAGTGAAGCCTCTAGAGATGGCAGCTCTGACTTAACAGCTTGATTTCAATCTCATGAGAGACTTTGAGCTAAAACCACCCAGCTAAACCCGTCCTATATCCCTAACCCACAGAAACGGTGATGTAATAAATGTTTGTTGTTTTAAGCCACTAAGTTCAGTATAATTTATTAGACAGCAATAGTAAACTAAGTATCACACACAACATTGCCTATAATCAAAAGACTCTTTTCGGAGAAATGTGCTCATGCCCATTGCATTTACTGGTCTTCTAACACTCAGAAGCAGCTGATGAGATAGAAAAGAGAAAGCCTATTGGAGGCTCAGTTATGGTGCCAGATAAAGATAACAATTTGCAAGTTTGGGGGTTACCGTCCTGTAGCCTACAGTTTATGCCTTCAACCAACCATTTCTCCCATAATCAGAATGCATGCTTCTGGGAGTGAGGGAGATTAGAGATGAAAGTGGCCCCTCTCAATATTATACAGAATAACTCATTTTACTAATGAATTACTACACTTCAGACTTCTCTCTCTAAAAAACAGCATGACTGCTTAAAGCATAAAATTCATCATTACTACTTGAATTTATATTACACTTAAAATTGTTTAATGGTTTATACATTAAATGTATAAAATATTTCAAAATATACAGCTTATGAGAAAATATTTTAAAATGTGTTGCAAGTTACTTGGTTTTCAATTTGTTCATGGTCTTTGCATTCAATTTTTATTAAAGCATGCAGAGTACTGCATTCCCATCCTGTGAAAATGTGATTCAATAAAGCCTAGATATGCAGTATTAGGACCAAAGAACTTCATATTTATTTTAAATATCAAAATAACAAAGAACTAGTTCAATATACAGTACACTTCCTATTCCTCACAGAGAACTGAATTTTTCTATAAAGACATTTATACTAAGGAAACATCAGACAACCAATGTATGTATAAAACTCACAAGATATTTTACACACAGTCACAATAATGAATTCTGATATTGTAGATTTTTCTGTCATTGCTTTTAAAGAATGCTTAATTAAAAACAAAAATTCTAATTTGAGACTGAAAACAAGTTCAAAAGCATTTCAACTTTAATATACCTTGTAAATCCCCGTAATCAAAACATTTACTACACAATGTGGAACAGTTAAGTGCCCAGATTTGTATGATTTTTTTGGCAGCCACACTCATCAATTGTGATACAATTTTATCTATAGGGATAAGAAGAGTCCAATCGTTGGAAGGAATAAAAATTTTTTAATTATATCACAGTGCATTGCCAGCTTTAATGCAAGCAGGAATACCAAGCAAAAAAAGGCGCACTAACAATGAGATGTGTACATGCTCTTCATTCAATACATCTTTTGGAATCTCCAACAGCAATGCAAGCACTGATTTCTTTTCTTTGCCTAAGAATTTGACCAGAAAAAGTTATATTTGTTGTATAACCTCTACGCTCTAAATATAATCCTTAATTTCTCCTCTGAATATAATCCTTAATTTCTCTTTATATAATTGGCTGCATAGGCTAAATTTAAATTGTTTTAGGATTTTTCTTAAGACCATAGATTTATGATCAATACACAAGTTGAAACATGAAGAGTAAACAAAACATAAGCACTCTCTCTACAAAAACCTTCCTCTCACGGTGAAACCCCGTCTCTACTAAAACTACAAAAAATTAGCTGGGCATGGTGGCGCGTGCCTGTAATCCCAGCTACTCAGGAGGCTGAGGCAGGAGAATTGCCTGAACCCAGGAGGCGGAGGTTGCGGTGAGCCGAGATCGCGCCATTGCACTCCAGCCTGGGTAACAAGAGCGAAACTCCATCTCAAAAAAAAAAAAAAAAAAACAACCTTCCTCTTCTCATGTTCCACACATCTTAGTCCTATTATACCTATCTTATTAATGCCACTTCCAAAGAGAAAGAGCAGAAAGCATGCTAAGGTTATAGGGAAAAGGTTTCTTAAGTAAAAATAATTTTAGAGGAAATAATGAGAGGATTCCCTCTACCCTCAAACAAACAAACAAACAAAAAACCTCACATGGCAGACTATATCAAGAGAGAAATGTGGAAAGGGGTAGGATATAAGGAAGAACTGTCTAGTTTCTAGAAATTGTTTAGAAATTTATTCTCACATTATCCATTATTCACTCTAACAGCAAGTAACATTTACTATAACACTACTTAAAGTTTTAGAAATGCTACTTGTTCCTTATTAAAGAATACATTTTTAGGCATTTTAAATTTGGCACTGAATCTTAGAATATCCAAATACAACTTTCTTTAAAGTCCTAATTTTTCCTGAGTTTATCAACTCATTATATATTGGTTGGGATGTTGCTGCTCCTAATGAGAAACTCATCTCAAACCATCACCTCTTGTTCAGTTTTAGGCAAACTGAAATAAGGTCATTCAGTGCAGAGCTGTGTAGTTATGGTTACTGGTTATTTAAAAGAGAGATAAACAGAGACACAGATGCAGACACACTACTCATTTTATTTTACTTGTCAGATTCCTCTAAGCATCTAGAGACAGGCCCAAGAGCGGCTTCACAGTAACTATAAAGGCCACAACAGAGATTTTAAAAATGATATATAAATCATAAAAACAAATATTCACACCAATACTTAGTGCCAATTTGCCTATATAAACATAAAGCAACCTAAAAAAAAAAAAATTGCCCAACCAGCAGGCAACACAATCATAAGACCCATAACCAAAAAAATAAAAAAAATTAATCAGTACAGTCTAGCCAGCAGAATCAACTCTAAGCAACTACAACACATTGAAAAGGCACAAAGCATTCAATGCAGAAAAGGCTGAGTATAAAAGGACACTGTCAAAGAGCTACTGCTCAAAATCTGATGTTTCATCAATGACATATAAGGGTGATATGGTAGGAAGAAAATTCAAGCTTATAAACATATCATTTTAACTGTGTTTTTAATTTGCTTGCAATTATACTGAAAAGCAACCAATGATAACTACTTACTAGCCCTTAATTAGAAGTTTATAGTCACCCTACAAAGATGCTTTGACACTTTTTAAGGTTGATAGAAAATTATATTAGTGTACTTATTTCATGACCTGCCATTGCCTAAAAGGAAGTCACTTAATAAAGCACCAATTTAAAACCATATTTTTGCTACTCCTATTCTCCCAGCAATAAATGTTTTAATTACGTAAATGCATGCAAAGACTACCTTTACAGCTGGTTAAATCCTGCTGGCATAAGGACCAACCCCTAATCTTACATGTTATTTTAGGCTGCCAAAAAAAAAAAAAAAAAAAAGGTGAAATTTCTTACAAAAATAACCTCAACTTGACTTAAAAAAATTCAAAGGCAAAAATTATTTTGATAGCGTAGTGTAAAAAATAGGCTTATTTAGCATTTAGTAGTGTTCACATAACATTGCATTAATTAAACTGAGGAAAATAATATTCTCACTAATAATTGGTTTGTCAGTATGACTATTCCCAGAGTATTTTTTTCTGCTCCTATTTTTATACATATAAACACAAACAATACTCAATCTCAGTATTCAAACTAATGACTTTTTTTTAAAAAAAATCCATTATTCTAGGACTTCAACTATGCTTCTTTGGACAAATAGTTATTCAAACAAGAAAGAATTTAAATTCTTTTAAACTAATACCTACTAAAAATCTTTGGTGCATTTAAGTCAAAACCCATTAGATTAACACATTTCTGCACTTGATAAATTATTCAGTTTACAGATTAAGTGCTAACTGCTATCTGCTAAAAAATTAATTTAAAACAATAAATTATGCTCGCAAAATAAAAAAAAAATTCTGAATGAGGCTAAACTTAGTTGCAACAGTCAAAATTTTAAGTACAGTTACAAAATAAAAGGATTAGTTATAGAGCATTTGTCCAAAATACTCTAAATCAAATATTACAAAAGGTCAACTGAAAAGCATAGGCCTCCTTTTATACTTTTTGTGCCAACTTTTGTCAAAAGCCTATATACATTCAGTTTGCCCAAATCCATGAGGTTTTCACAATTGTAAAATTTCTTACATTTTTGGAAATTAGAGGCAGCAGATTAGTTTCATTTTGTTTTTGTTGTTTTGTTGTTGTTTTTGATCATCGACTGAGTCTACTTATTCATAAAAATTATATTATGTATCCCTCAGACTAGGTTAAGATTAAATGACAGAATGTAGTACCTGTCACATAGTAGCATTCATTAAGTAGCTTTCTTCTTTCCCTACTAGTAGCTCTGCCGCTTACTGACCATGTGAGCTTAAATGAGTCCTTTTATCTTAACCTCAAATTCTTTATCTCTAAAGTGGGAATTTGGCTTGTTCTTTCTATTTCAGGGCTGGTATGAGGTTCAAATGAGATAATGTATATAAAAGCATTTTATAAAACAATCACTACTCAAGTTTAAGTTATCTACAATAGTAACTAAATACAATTATATAATTATATTTCACTTTACACAAGAGATGTATTCCAAAAAAGTTCTATGTAAACCAATTCCTACAAATAAATCATATATTTAAAGCATTAGGACATTATTATTAAAAGAACCCTAAAATCAAAGTATTCTTTTCAATGTGAAAATGCAGTATCTTCTTTTTTTACCACCAAATGTATAATATACCATATACATACATGTATATAAATATATATATACTATCTGCCTTTTTATAAGTCTAAACTTTTCTACATTAGCTTATATGTAAGGCAGGCTACATTTTATGTATGATTTCTTTTCATTATAGTAAGATTTTTAATTATAAACTTGTCAGTCTTTATGACAAAAATCATAAAGATATGTATTTTTTAAAGTCAATTTGAAAGACGTTAACAGACTAACAGTACCTCATATAGTCAAGCTCAATCATGTAAGTACCCCAGATATAACATTTCCACACAAAGAAATAAGGTTTTAAAAAGGAGAACAGAGTAAGTATGTCTACTAGTCTTAAGACAATTACAACCAAACCTTGATAAATGAGGCTAAACTCTGACTGTTTTTATTGTTTATATGAGCTACTTTGGTTAACTGCCTCAATTTTCAATATTTCTTTTGTTTTATCTTCACTAGTATGGCGAATGTTGCTGTAAAGTACCTTTATTTCTTAAGTGCTTCAGCAAACAGTTTCCACCATTAAACCACTGGTTAAACTTTATTCATTAAAACTTCATTATTTTATTTGTGATTTTTTTCACAAGGGCTGGGCCAGACTTTACAGTTTACACACACACAAAAAGTGCTTAAAGCAATTAGGAGTGTAAACAAAACTGAAATAGAAAACTTTTAAAACTGCTATTTTCTAGTAGTTTATGTACAAATGACATGCTAATAATAAATCAACCCTGTCTAGTCTAATCTTCAAGCAACTCTACTAGGAAACATTATCTTAGTTTTTAGTTAAAATTGACTTGAAAATATGGAAAGTGCATGTCTTTAAAGGTATTTTATAATTTTGACTTTTTCCTCAATTTTAATCATTGAGGTTTTGCTGTAACTGCTATTTCCTTTCATCAAGTCCTCAACTTTTGTCTCATACAGAAATAAAAATTAAAAGTAATTACAGACATTATGCTTTTGTGAAGGCAAAAATTAAAGATCTGGATTGCATGTAAATCTGTACATAAGTAGTAGTTCCATTTAATTAAACAATGTTAAGTTAAATTAGGCACAAATTTCATAATCTGTTTGGCACCTTTTCTAATAATTGAAAACAAAATATCTAGGTTATGTTTCCCAGAGTTTCTATCAGCCAAGTAAGTGAAACCAAAAGTAGCATATTTAATTAAATTTCATTAATTAGTTACAACTGCTCTTTCCTTAGTGAGATGAATATAGATGCTGTTATACTGTTAATATTTCTTAAATAAAAAGTAAAGTACAAAAGATGAACTTATATTGAAAAACATCTAGTTAAAACTGTCGTATTTTTTCTTGTAACACATTTTCAGCTTGTATAATTTAATACGCAAACCTGTGTTTGCCTGTCTTATTCATAACAATTGAAATATAGGCAAAAATCAATTACCTGGATTATTATTTCAATTCTACATTTAACAGCTAATTTCAATCCTACATTTAACAGCTAATCTCACATTAGTTACACTTTCTGGCTCTGAGTATATCAAAAGTCCAAAGGATAATGATAACCTAAAATTATGGATTAATAGAAGGAAAACACAGATATATTCAAGACATTGGTGCAAATTCAAATTCCTAATTTCAATTTAAAAAATTTGTATAAAGTAATAACAAATCTTAAATCAGGATAAGAAACAGTTGCATTATCAGTATACTCTTAATTCCTTCTTAAAGGCTACATGGTCCTCAAACTTGTTTGTAAGACGGGGAAGTAAGAAGGAGAGGAATGAGACTAAAGAAGAATAAAAATTTTCACTGATGATTAAAAAAAATACTTCCATAACATCAGCAGCTAATAATTGTGAAAAATTTAAGAAACTATGAAAAGATAGCACTAAATAATCTTTAAAAATCACAGAAATGTATACTTCCAATATTAGGCCAGAAATGTTGTCCAAATATTCACGTTCAATAAACAGAGACACAGAGTTTTCTTGATTTGAAACTATTCTGAGGACTTGAGAAACTAGGAAAAATGAGAAAATAGCAGCCCCACAAATTTAAAAGCTATCAGCTCTACCGTTAGCATATAACCATCCAAAAATCTGTGGAATGTTTAGATTTACTCATGAATGATGCTCATTAGTAGAAATATTTTGAACACCAGTAGTGCTATCAAGGCCCAGTAATGTTCCAAGATAAGACTGTTCTCTAGGATCTAGCATTTGTTCAGGTCGAACTGGGTGAACTATATTTGCAGGTTGAGGAGTAAGAGTATATTTTTCCAGAAAAGCTAAATCCGCTGCTCGTGGATAATCAGATGATTGTGGCTGTGGTGACAGAATCTCATGGGAAGATGGCGGGAGTGTGGTAGTATGACGCACTAGGTCACTCGGAGTGTCAGGCATCTGAACGGGAACCAGCGTTACTGGAACACATACTTCAGCAGATACATTCTGTAACATCGTCTTGGCTTCCGATGGATAAACTTTGGGCTGTTCCATATATTGTTTTGTTTCTGTTTGAAAGATTTTATCATCAGATGAGTACTCTACAGGCAAGGATACAAGTTTTTCCTCAGAAGTACTGAGAGAATCATCAGGAGATTTTATTTCGTGAACATGGTCAATATGGTATTTCAGCTTGTCTTTCCGCTTAAATGTTGCATTACAATGCTGACAGTTGAAAGGTCGGGCATCAGAATGAATAACCAGGTGCTTTGTTAATGTTTTCTTAATTCTAAAAGACTGATTGCAAATTTGACACTTGTATGGTTTTTCACCTGTATGAACAAGAATATAATTAAATGAAAAAAGTACTCAACCTGATAAGACAACAACTTCAAGTAGCAAACTTCCAATGTAAATACTTGCAAGAACATGATGATGGCAATAATACTGTATATTATCACAAAATACAGACAGTATAGTAAACTGGTAAAAATAATAAGCTTAAACATCAAAAAGATCTGGGTTTGAATTCTGGCTATAATACTAACTAGCCAAACATTGAGCAAGCTACCCAACTTCTATGCCTAGTTTTCTTATCTGTAATGTGGAATAATAATGGTACCTACCTCACAGAGTTGGTAAATGGAATAAAAGAGAAAGTGGAGTAATAGGGCTTAGCACTGCACCTAGTACGTAAAAGCACTTGTAAACTATTATTATTACTTACTTTTATTCCCATAACCCTCAAAAAGGTTTGTAAGTGAAAACATTTGACTGCCTCCCTCACCCAAGGAGGATAAAAACTAAAATAGCAACTCTAATTAGCCTGGTTCCTTGGATTACAGGAGAAGTAGTCATCTCTAGCCTGAGGTCAAAATAAGAAGAGTTGTTCAGTGGAAAGAATAAAGAAGCTGGACCAGTTTTTAGTTCTCCCTGAGTCAGGCTCTCACACTGTAGTTTTGTTTTGTTTTATATAAAACATTATAAATTCCTGGGTTAGACAGTGTGGTAGGCAGAATAATGGCCTATCAAAGATGTACATACTCTAGTCCCCAGAGGCTATAGATATGTTACCTTACATGGTAAAAGAGACTTTGCAGACTGGATTAAGAGTTAAGACTTTGAAATAGGCAGATCAACAGGCTTACACAGGTGAGTCAAATCTAATCACAGTAGTTGTAAAAGATGGCCAATAACTGAAGAAGAAGGAGTCAGAGAAATGTAACATGAGAACTCAATCAGGAATTGTTAGCTTTGAAAATGGAAGGAGGGAGCTGGAACATAAGGAATATTGCGGCCACTATAAGCTGTGAAAGGCTCTCAGTTTACAATAAGCAAAAAAATGAGAATCTCAGTCCTGGTCCTACAACTCCAATAATGGAATCATGTGAATAACCTGAATGAGCAGGAAACTAATTATTCCCTGTAGCCCCTGGAAAGAAATCCGGCCCTACCAAACACTTAGGTTTTAGCTTGGTGTCAGATTTCTGACTTAAAGAACTATGCGGTAATAAATTTGTATTGTTTAGGCCACCAAATTTGTGGTGATTTGATAACAGCAGCAATAGAAAACTAATATATCCAGAAACACTAATACTACAGTAGACACAAAGGCATATTTTCTTCTCATCTCTCCATTTGAAACGTCATCCATTTTCCTAGTAAATTAAAAGATAATTACATCTTCAAGTTGAATCACTAATATCAAACTATTATTTGTTAAATATTATTGTTAAATATTTTGCAGCCAATTGGAACTTTCAAATCCCACTACCAGAAAATTTAGACAGACTGGGAGGATGAGTACCTGGTACTATTGAATTTCTACTTCTTTCTGGACTAACATTATTACCTATGTCATTAGCACAAGGTAGTGAGACATGAAGTAATACATTACATAGATAATTAATTTTTCAGAAAAAGTTTTTTTTTTTTTTTTGAGACAGAGTCTTGCTCTGTCACCCAGGCTGGAGTGCAGTGGCACAATATCGGCTCACTTCAACCTCTGCCTCCCAGGTCCAAGTGATTCTCCTGCCTCCGCCTGCTGAGTAGCTGAAATTACAGGCATGTGCCACCAGGCCAGGATAATTTTTGTATTTTTAGTAGAAACGGGGTTTCACCATGTTGGTCAGGCTGGTCTCAACTCCTGACCTCATGATCCACTCGCCTTGGCCTCCCAAAGTGCTGAGATTACAGGCGTGAGCCACTGTGCCCAGCCCATAAAAAGTATTTTTACTGTGTATAGAACACACGGCATCTAACATATGATTTTACAAGTGAATGCCTATAATCAGAGATAATATGAAAAAGCTCAGAGGAGAGTGCTTTGAAAACAACGAACCTTACACTTCCAAAATGCAAGAACTCTTAATTGCTTTCCATAACTCCCTGGCATCAATACTTGTCATGCAATGAGCATTCTATAATTTTTTTTAAAATAAAAACACAACCACAGCAATACTAACACCACCAAGAAGCACACAGTTTACTTTTAAAGATAGGAGTTTAAGTTTTGAGTGTTCTCTGACCAGCCATGATGGTCCTTGAGCATCTCCAATTAAAATGTTTTATAAATACAATGATGTTTTTCAACTTAGAATCATAATTCAGTCAGTTCTAGTGTGTAACAAATACTTTTAGAAAACTGCAATCCAGATAGGCATAGTTCTTTGAGAAGTTTCCATTATCATTTTAAACAACTGTCATTTTCAGTAGAAAAATCAGTTTAGGTTTGTAAAAAGATGAAAGTTCATAAAGAAAATGTTAACATATTAAATGTAAAGAGCAAATCTAGAGTGCTTAAAGATAGATAGTAGAAAAGGTGAAAACTACCAACTTAATGAAAAAAATACAGATTAAAGAAACATGCTTTCTACAATGAGAGTTTTATAGTAAGATTTTGTATATAACAACAATAATGCAAGTAGAATTCATCTCAAGATCATAAATCAGAGACATAAGGCAACCAAGGGAAGGTCCCTTTAAGGATGTACAGAAAGGGGCATTAAGAGTAGAAGGAAATAAAACAATACTCAAAGAGATGTAAACCATTAGCTAAAATTGTAGAATCTATGAGCCTTTAGAATTTAAAAATGTCATCTATGGAATCAGGTTTCTTTAGATATAAAAAAATTGGTGTGTGAAAAGTGTACATTGAGACTTATTTCAGACTTTATAAAGTAGTTTATATCATATCATACATCTTAATGATGAGGGGGGAAAGACAAAAGATTTTTTAAGAATAAACCCCCCCCAAAATTACTCTTTGCAGGCATCAAAGCACAGCCAAGTAAGCCAGAACCTAAGGTGGCAAAGTCTGGTGACATAGGAAGGTATACAGGTGCTTTCTTTTCTCCTCAGTGCACTTTTAGATTCAGTCTATGGAGAAATAGAGGCCAAGCTGCAGCCCAGTGCTTGAGGAAATCTCATTGGAATGGGAAGATAAAAGTTGGAGTTTGAGACTACAAAGATTTAAAGGGTCAGGAGCCTTAAAAGGAAGGAACAACAGAGAAATCAACAGAAATATCTGTATTTGCCAACTATTAAAAGGAACATTTTCTGAGTGAGACAGCTGGAAACCAAGAGTCAGAAGGCTACAGGGCTGACCAATATTTCAGCAATCCCAAGAATACTGGGAGACAGAGATTAGAGTTCAGGACTCACCAGTGAGGAGCTCTGGTAAAAACACCATGTTTTTAGTTGAGACCCCAATACAATGATGAACTAGTAGGAGAAGGGCAGATCAGAAGTAGCAAGAAATAGAACAAAGTCATCTCATATTCTATTTGCTTGTAAGACAAAATTAAATCTACCTGGAAGGTATACATCTTGAAGAGCTTCTGTATTTTTTAACTCATGAAATCTAAAGTTCAATACAAAGTGACCAGGTATGCCAAGAAACAGAACCAAATGATCAAATGCCAAGAGAGGGGAAAAAATGCAATAGATACACCCAAAGCAAATATTATACATATAAGACTGGGACATCAAAATCGGTATGATTAATATGTACAGGAAAATACAGGAAAAGTAAATTTTGCCAGAGACTGGAATCTATGGGGAAGAAAAGGAAGCTCTAGAAGAGATAAGTGAAGATGTTGAATGTACATGTAATTGGAGTCTCAGAGAGAAGACAGAGAACAGGCAACAGCAATATTTGAAAAGAAAATGGCTAAGAATCTTCCAACAAAAGAAAGACATCAAGACACAGATTCAGTAAACACTATAAACCTTGCAAAATACAAAAAACAAAAATCACACACAAAAACACACACAAAGCAAGGCACACTATAGTAAAATCACTGAAAACCAAAAACAGAAAAATCTAAAAAAGTCACTAATTAAAAAGAGACATTTCTTTCAAATGAGCAACAATAAGACTGACAGTATATTTTCTCAATAAAAGCAAAACAAGCTCAAAAACCAAAAATAACCTATCTGAAATGCCAAATGAAAAAAGCTGCTAACATAAATTTTACAGTCAGAAAAAATATTACCTGTGAGGTAAAATAGAAACACTTTCAAACAAATAATATAGTGCCAACAGATTGCATCGAAGGCAACTTTTCATGCATAAGGAAAATAATTCCAGGTGGAAGAACAGTAAACAGTAAAGAATGAATATATGGTTAAATCTAAATAATATTGATTATTTAAAATAAAAAAGTAATGTCTTTGTGTTTTAAGAGACATGAAGAATTAAAATACATGCAATACATAAGGGATAAGAAAGATAAAGGTGTTAGAAGGTATTTGCAGTTTCTGTAAAGTGATGAATAGTTTCAATTATTATATTTATCTTTTCTAGAAGGTAAGGGAGACTCTAACAATTTCAGAATGTACATTGTTATCTTCATTAACCACTAAAAGATTAATGAAACACATAATTAAGAAGCTAATTGAGGGAAAAATGACAAAAACAATATTTAATGATTATAAACCAAGTGAAGACAAGAGAAAAAAGCATCAAGGAATCAATTGTGTAAACACCATGATGATATATTCAAGCCCAAATAAATGAGAGATCACATATAATATAAATGAACTAAACATACTAATATAAAAAACAAAGATAATCAAAATAGATAATTAAACAATACCAAAAGATACACATTTTAAATATAAGTCCAAGGAAGGCTTGGAAGTAAAAGAAAAAATATGTCATATAAAAGTATCCAAAAGAGTGCTAGTAAATCTTTATCCCATAATAAAGAGCAACATTTTATAATGATATAAAAGACTGTTCAACAGAAAGATATGACGAATCATATCTAATGTATATTAGATATATTTATATATATACCTATATCTAATAATGTAACAAAATACATAAAGCAAAAAATAGAAAAAAAAAGAAATAAAGAATTTACAATCATGGTTACAGTAGAGATTTTAACATAAATCCCTCAGTAACTTACACAATAAGTAGTAAAAAAATCAAGAATGTAGAATGTTTAAATAGAGTATCTTCTCTGACAAGAATAGAATTAAACTAGATATCAATAACATAAACTTGCGTAGAAAATCCCCAAATATTTCGTAATTGGCTAATACAATTTGAAGTAAACCATTAATGAGATAATAATTTAGAATAGACATTAGAAAATATGTTTAGCTGAATTATAAAGAAATATGAAATTAAAATGAGGTATAGAATGTAACTAAAGCAGTATTTAGAGGATAACATGGCTTTAAAATACAGACAATAATAACAAATACAAAAACTTAACAACTTAGGCATCCACATGAAAGAGGCAGGGAAAGGCAAATTAAAAAAAAAGAAGAAGCTGGTGGCTGGCAAGATGGCCAAATAGGATCAGCTCTGTTGTGCAGCTCCCAGCAAGATCAATGCAGAAGGTGGGTAATTTCTGCATTTCCAACTGAAGTAACTGGCTCATTTCATTGGGACTAGTTAGACAGTGGTGCAGCCACAGAGGGTGAGCTGAAGCAGGGTAGAGTGTTGCCTCATCTGGGAAGTGCAAGAGGCTGGGGAACTCCCTCTTCTAGCCTAAGGAAGCCCCGAGGGACTGTGCCATGAGGAAAGCTGCATTCCAGCCCAGACACTAAGCTTTTCCCATGGTCTTTGCACCCCACAGACCAGGAGAGAATAACATAGAATAGACATTAGAAAATATTTTTAACTGAAGTATAAAGGAAATAAAAAATTAAAAATGAGGTATGTAATGTAACTACACCACCAGGGCCTTGGGTTTCAAGCACAAAACTAGGCAGCCATTTGGGCCAACACCGAGCTAGCTGCAGGAGTTTTTTTACATACCCCAGTGGTTCCTGGAATGCCAGTGAGACAGAACTGTTCACTGCCTTGGAAAGGGAGCTGAAGCCAGGGAGCCAAGCATTCTAGCTCAGTAGATCCCACCCCCACCGAACCCAGCAAGCTAAGATCCACTGGCTTGAAATTCTCACTGCCAGCACAGCAGTCTGAAGTCCACCTGGAATGTTCAAGCTTGGTGGTGGTAGTGGGAGGGGTCTACCATTACTAAGGTTTCAGTAGGCAGTTTTCCCCTGACAGGTCTGGAAGTTTGGACTAGCAGAACTCAACATAGCATAGCAAAGCGGCTATGGCCAGACTGCCCTTCTAGACTCTTTCTCTCTGGGCAAGTCATCTCTGAAAGAAAGGCAGCAGCCCCAGTCAGGGGTTTATAGATAAAACTCCCATCTCCCTGGGACAGAGTACCTGGGGGAAGAGGCAGCTGTGGGCACAGCTTCAGCAGACTTAAACGTTCCTGCCTGCTGACTCTGAAGAAAGCAGTAGATCTCCAAGCACACCACTCAAGCTCTGCTAAGGGACAGACTATCTCCTCAAGTGGGTCCCTAATCCCTGTGCCTCCTGACTGGGAGACACCTCCCACCAGGGATTGACAGACATCTCATACAGGAGAGTTCTGGCTGGCACCTGGTGGGTGCTCCTCTGGGATGAAGCTTCCAGAGGAAGGAACAGGCAGCAATCTTTGCTGTTCTGAAGTCTCTGCTGGCGATACCTAGGAAAACAAGGTCTAGAGTGGACCTCCAGCAAACTCCAGCAGACCTGCAGCAGAGGGGCCTGTTACAAGGAAAATTAACAAACAGAAAGGAATAGCATCAACATCAACAAAAAGGATGTAAACACAAAAACCCCATCCAAAGGTCACCAACATCAAAGACCAAAGATAGACAAATTTAGGAAGATGAGGAAAAACCATCACAAAAAGGCTGAAAATTCCAAAAACCAGAATGCCTCTTCTGCTCCAAAGAATCACGACTTCTGATCAGCAAGGGAACAAAACTTGACTGAGAATGAGTTTGACGAATTGACAGAAGGAGGATTCAGAAGGTGGGTAATAACAAACTCTTCCAAGCTAAAGGAGCTAAAGTTCTAACCCAATGCAAGAAAGCTAGGAACCTTGAAAAAAAGTTAGAGGAATTGCTAACTAGAATAACTAGTTTAAAGAAGAACATAAATGATCTGATGGAGCTGAAAAACACAGCATGAGAACTTTGTGAAGCACACACAAGTATCAATAGCTGAATTGATCAAGTGGAAGAAAGGATATCAGAGATTTAAGATCAACTTAATGATATAAAACATGAAGACAAGATTAGAGAAAAAAAGAATGAAAAGAAAAAACAAAGCCTCCAAGCAGGATGAGATTATGTGAAAAGACCAAACCTACTTTTGATTGGTGTACCTGAAAGTGACAGGGAGAATGGAACCAACTTGAAAAACACACTTCAGGATACTATCCAAGAGAACTTCCCAGCCTAGCAAGAAAGGCCAACATTCAAATTCAGTAAATACAGAGAACACCACAAAGACACTCCTCAAGAAGAGCAACCCCAAGACATAGAACTGACAGATTCACCAAAGTTGAAATGAAAGAAAAATGTTAAGGGCAGCAAGAGAGAAAAATCAGGTTACCCACAAAGAGAAGCCCCATCAGATTAACAGCAGATCTCTCTGCAGAAACTCTACAAGCCAGAAAAGAGTGGGGACCAATATTCAACATTCTCAGAAAAGAAAAACATGCTTGCTTCGGTAGCACATATACTAAAATTGGAAAAAAAACAATTTTCAACTCAGAATTTCATATCCAGCCAAATAAGCATCATAAGCAAAGAAGAAATAAAAACCATTACAGATATGCAAATGCTGAGAGATTCTGTCACCACCAGACTAGCCTTACAAGAGCTCCTGAAGGAAGCACTAAATATGGAAAGAAAAAAACTGGTACCAGCCACTGCAAAAACATACCAAATTGCAAGGACAATCAACACTACAAAGAAACCGCATAAACTAATGGGCAAAATAACCAGCTAGCATCATAATGACAGGATCAGATTCACACATAGCAATATTAACTGTAAATGTAAACAGGCTAAATGCCCCAATTAAAAGACACAGACTGGCAAATTGGATAAAGAGTCAAGACCAAACAGTATGCTCTATTCAGGAGACACATCTCACATGCAAAGACACACATAGGCTCAAAATAAAGGGGTGGAGGAATACTTACAAAGCAAATGGAAAGCAGAAAAAAAAAAGCAGGAATTTGAATTCTAGTCTGTGGTAAAACAGAGTTTAACAATGATCAAAAAAGACAAAGAAGGCCATTACATAATGGTAAAGGGATCAATGCAACAAGAAGAGCTAACTATCCTAAATATGTATGCACCCAATACAGGAGCACCCAGATACATAAAGCAAGTTCTTAGAGACCTACAAAGAGACTTAAGACTCCCACACAATAATAGTGGGAGACTTTAATACCCCATTGTCAATATTAGGCAGATAAATGAGACAGAATATTAACAAGGATATTCAGGACTTGAACTCAGCTCTGGACCAAGTGGACCTAATAGACATTAACAGAGCTCTCCACCCCAAATCAACAGAATATACATTCTTCTCAACAGCACATCACAGTTATTCTAAAATTTACCACATAATTGGAAGTAAAACACTCCTCAGCACATGCAAAAAAACAGAAACTGTAACAGTCTCTCAGACCACAGTGCAATCAAATTAGAACTAAAAATTAAGAAACTCACTCAAAACCACACAGCTTCATGGAAACTGAAAACCTGCTCCTGAATGACTACTGGGTAAATAACAAAATTAAGGCAGAAACAAATAAGTTCTTTGAAACCAATGAGAACAAAGGCACAAAGAACCAGAATCTCTGGAACACAGCTAAAGCAGTGTTTGGAGGGAAATTTATAGCACTAAATGCCCACGGAAGAAAGTGGGAAAGATATAAAATCAACACCCTAACATCACAATTAAAAGGATTAGAGAAGCAAGACCAAACACATTCAACAGCTAGCAGAAGACAAGAAATAACGAAGATCAGAGCAGAACTAAGAGATAGAGACATAAAAAACACTTAAAAAAAAAAAAAAAAAATCCAGGAGCTGCTTTTTTTTTTTTTTTTTTTTTAAAGATTAACAAAATAGACAGACTGCTAGCCAGACTAATATAGAATAAAAGAGAAAATAATCAGATCGACACAATAAAAAATAAAAAAAATATATCACCAATGATCCCACAGAAATACAAACTACCATCAGAGAATACTATAAACACCTCTACACAAATAAACTAGAAAATCTAGAAGAAGTGGATAAATTCCTGGACACATATATCTTCTCAAGACTAAACCAGGAAGAAGACGATTCCCTGAATAGATCAGTAACAAGTTCTGAAATTGAGCCAGTAATTAATAATCTACCAAAAAGAGCCTGGGACCAGACAGATTCACAGCCATATTCTACCAGAGGTACAGAGAGGAGATGGTACCATTCCTTCTGAAACTATTCCAAACAATAGAAAAAGAAGAACTCCTCCCTAACTCATTTTATGAGGCCAGCACCATCCTGATACCAAAATCTGGCAAAGACACAACAACAACAAAAAAAATTGCAGGCCAATATCCCTGATGAACATTGATGCAAAAATTCTCAATAAAATTGGCAAACCTAATCCAGCAGCACATCAAAAAGCTTATCCACCACGATCAAGTAGGCTTCATCCCTGGGATGCAAGACTGGTTCAACATATGCAAATCAATAAACGTAATCCATCACATAAACAAAACTAATGACAAAAACCACATGATTATCTCAATAGATGCAGAAAAGACCTTCGATAAAATTCAATATCCTTCCTGCTAAAAATTCTCAATAAACTAAGTATTGAAGGAATGTATCTCAAAACAATAAGAGATATTTATGACAAACTCACAGCCAATATCATACTGAATGGGCAAAAGCTGGAAGCATTCCCTTTGAAAACTGGCACAAGACAAGGATGCCCTTTCTCACCACTCTTATTCAACATAGTATTGGAAGTTCTGGCCAGGGAAATCAGGCAAGAGAAAGAAATAAAGAGTATACAAATAGGAAAAGAGGAAATAAAATTGTTTCTGTTTGCATATAACATGATTGTATATTTAGAAGACCCCATCGTCTCAGCCCAAAATCTCCCTAAGCTGATAAGCAACTTCAGCAAAGTCTCAGAATACAAAATAATGTGCAAAAATCACAAGCATTCCTATACACCAATAATAGAAAGCCAAATCATGAGTAAACTCCCATTCACAATTGCTATAAAGAGAAATACCCCAAATTCTGCCAATAGATTTCATATTTTAGATTAATAGAATTCCTTAAATGTGAATAAATTAAAAATATGACAGCTCTTTAACTGTCATACTAAGATGGAAATTTAAAAAACACACTTAAAAAAATCTTTAATAAAAACCTTTCTCTAAAGAAAACAAACTTAGGAATTTATTCTGTGAATTCTTCCAAACACTAATGAGGAAATTATGCCAATTTTACACAAACTCCTCCAGATAGCTGACAAAGATAAATTATTTCCCAAATCACCTTTTGAGACCAGGATAATTATAATAACACAGCCTGTCAGGGACACTACAAGGGAAAAGATACAGGCAATATGTCATGTGAAACAAAAACATGTACAAAATATAAGGGAATTGAATTCAATTATAAAGGACATTATATCATGAAGAGGATATATTTATTTGTATATCTGTACATTTGTTTGTGTGTTTCTTTCTTTATTTTTGAGACAAGTTCTCACTCCATCGCCCAGGCTGGAGTGCAGTGGTGTAATCCAAGCTCACTGCAGTCTCAATCTCCCAGGCTCAGGTAATCCTCCCACCTCAGCCTTTCAGGTATCTCAGACTGCAGGCATGTGCCACCACATCTAGCTAATTTTTATAATTTTTGTAATAGAAGGTGTTTCGCCATGTTGCCCAGGCTGGTCTTGAACTTCTGGGGCTAAAGCAAACCATCCACCTCGACTTCCCAAAGTGCCTGGATTATAGGGTGAGCCATAGCACCCAGCATAAACAGGATATGTTATATCCTTAATACACCATGAACAGGATGAACAAGATAATATATCATTAGTAAGATATTATATCAAACCAGTCTAGGTTTATTCCAGAAATGAGGTTTAATATTTAAAAATCAATCATATAGTTTATCGCAGTAATAAAATAAAAAATATGATCACCTCAATCAATGTAGAAAAAGTATAAAATTCAACAACTATTTATGTTAAAAACTCAAAATAAACCAGGAATAGATAGTAATTTCCTTATCTAATACTATCTACAACAAAACCTGTAAAAATCATATTTAATTGTGAATTATTGAAAGCTTTTTCTTTGAAGATGAGAATAAGAAAATAAAGTCTACTATCAATGTTTCTACTGGAGATGTGACCAAAGCTATACAGTCGTACTTCCCAACCCAAAAGATTGATAGAGAGAGAGAGAAAGAGAGTTATAAAGACTAAAGGGTAAAATGACCTGTCATTATTTACAGATGACCTGTTTGCATGCTTTGAAAATTCAAAAAAAAAGCGAGACGTAAACTATAAAAATTAATAAGAGAATTTAGGAAGGTCATTGGATAAAAAGTCAATAAACAAACTGAACTCTTTTCCTATATACCAGAAACAAATAAAAAATAAAATTTGAAAAAAGTTTAAAATTTGATACCAAAATATCAAACACCTAGGTATAAATCTAATGCAAAATGTGTTAGATAGCTACACTGAAAACCACAAAACATCTCTGAAAAAACTCTAAACAAATTAATGGAGTTGTTCACAGACTGGGTGATACAATGTTGTAAAGAAAATCAATTAAGGAAAAGTTGACCACAGGTTCAATGAAATTTCAATAATTCCCAGCAAGTATTTTTGTGTGTGGAAATTAACAGACTATTTTTAAATTTATATAAAAACACAAAGGGACAATAATAATAATCACATTTGAAAATATAAGTCAAAATAGCCATTATCTTTGCAAGGAGGTTACTGACTGGGAGGAGCCATGGAGAACCCTTGTGAAGTCTTGGTAGTATTTTATATCTTGATCTAAAATACTTGGTAGTATTTTATATTTTAATCCATCAATGTGGCTACATTGATGGATTCATTCATAAAAATTAATTGAGCTGTTTGAGATTTATGCACTTTGTGTGCTATACTTCAATAAAAAAAAAAGCTTACAAAAAATTCACTTTGAATAAAAAAATCAGTCAACATTAAAATCAAGTCCTAAATTTGTGATCATCTTTATGCCAATTTAATAAATGTTTCAACAAGACAACTGTTAAAGAATAGAGGTAATCACTTGTAATCACTACATTCTGAGGACTGCACAAGCAAAACTCACGATTAGAATAAGCCGTTTGTAGAAGAAAATCTTATATACATTTTCCAACTAATTTATCTAACTGTGTGGTTTAAAAAAAAAATCAAAGAAATTGGGCGGGGTGCAGTGGCTCACACTTATAATCCCAGCACTTTGGGAGGCCAAGGCAGGTGGATCATGAGGTCAGGAGTTTGAAACCAGCCTGGCCAACACAGTGAAACTCCATCTTTATTAAAAATAAAAAATTAGCTGGGCATAGTGGCAGATGCCTGTAATCCCAGCTACTCGGGAGGCTGAGGCAGGAGAATCGCTTGAACCCAGAAGGCAGAGGTAGCAGTGAGTAGAGATCATAACACTGCACACTCTAGCCTGAGTGATAGAAGTAGACTCTGTCTTAAAAAAAAAAAATCAAAGAAATTAAAGAATAGTCATGGGAGAACATAATACATTTATTTACTCAACAAATACTTATTGAGTGCCAAACTCGTCACAAGCCCTAGGATATGCACTGATTATACAAACTCATTTGAAGCAATTAGGTGTACTGAACTAGCCAAAAACTGAAACAAACACATTTTATTGTTTCTCCAGATGAGGATCTAAAGAAATGACATACTAACAGAAGAAAAAAAGGTATACAGGGAATCTAGTTAAGGAAATTCTAAAAAACAAAAATTTAGTAGCAAATATATAATGCACTAAGGGTATCCTAAGAAAAAAAAATCTGAAGAACAAAATTTTTCTGGTCACCTTCTGTGAGGGTAAGGAAGGTTCAATATTCTTTACCACTTCCTAGATGAACTATTTCATAAAATTATTTTACTCTCTAGATAGACTAACATTTGGCAATTTTCCTTCTGATTAATAAATTCAGCCATTCTCCTTCCTTGATAAAGACACCCTAGCTAGTAAACATTAATATCTCATTTTCTAGAAGGTAAATTAATAACATTCTGGTTAATCTATTCCCAGTGTTTACTGTGAAGAATTACTCACAATACTTATAACTCTCAATGCACAGATAAAATTGAGTTTCTGAACCTATAAATCTCAAAAATGGACTTGGGAACATGGTTACCACTTCTTGAAAAAAAACCACTCTGTGAAGTCCTGTCTGGGTAGACTATTGGTAACTTTAGATTGGGAGTCGGTAAATAAAGTTTTATTGGAAGATAGCCATGCTAATCTGTTTATACATTGTCTATGGCTGCTTTCACATCACAACAGCAGAGCTGAATGATTGCGACACAGACTATTAGCTTGCAAAGCCTAAAACATTTACTATGTAGCCCTTTACAAGTATTTGTTGATTCTTGCCTTCTATTATTTTTCCCTTTCATTTCATAATAGTCATAGTCTTTGTCTTATTCCATAACAGAGCTCATTTCCTCAATTTTCAAAGGGAAGAGAGACTTGTCTCTAATATCAATTAAGTGTGAAATATCTGGAGATCGATGTTCCACATTGTCACTGGTCACCAACCAATCATTATAAATCAGTGTTTTTAAAAATTCTGATGCAATGTAGTCAGCACTAAATTTCTCCTCTGGAAAACTGCTTGATGTTTTACAAGTCTTAATTCATCAATGGTTTCAAATTAACTTTCTATAAGCTCACCATCTCTTTCAAGTCATGAGTTCCATTAGGTTAATTATTTACAAAAGATATGGAAGATGTCATTAAGTTCTTTCCCTCATTTCATACTTTTATTTATGCACTGCCAAATTATGCTTTTTTTTTTTCATTTGGAGAGGGGTGTAACTTTGCTTTTAACAGCAGCACTGTATCAGTGGTAAATCCTTTATTGCAACTATTTGCTACTAATATAGTCCAAATTCAGTTATTTCCCATTCTAATATTCATGAAATCACTTATTTTTCTCTTCCAGAATAGCATCTTGACCATATCTAAATTGAATATAAAACAAAGCATCCATAAATATATAAATGGGCTTGTTTCTTAAGGAAAAAGAAAGATTTCAAAAATATTAATTTATATGTAAAGGCAAACAAGGACTCAGACAATATGTAAGAAAGAATCTAAAGTATTCTGTATTTCAAAATGTAATAGGATTCCCAAGGAGGAAAAAGAAAGATTTAGAAAATGACAACTTCTGGAAAGCAGGTAAGGCAAAGCATTCTACTACAACTACCTCTAAATCATGACCGGCTAGGTAAAAAGGAAAACTACAGGATGGTAACTTGGTAAACAAGACAATGAGGTCATATTTGCATTACTCTTTTAAAAGTGAAGAAAATAAAAGATAACAAGGAATTTAATCTGAAGGCTTAAGAAAAGCCTTCAGAAAGCGAAATAAGGAAGAACCATAAAACAATCAGAAAAGGGTAATTACAACGAAAAGTTGAGTAAATATCCTATGGAAAATTTTTCCCAAGTTTTATAAAATATTTAAAAGTATTAAAGCTTACATAATAGAGAATAGAAGATGAGAATATTGATTAGTCATGGCATGAACTTCAATATAATAAGTAACAATCTTAATGGGGACAACCAAAGAAATTTAACCAAGAACAACAAAGTTTAAATGCCTACATTTTACTTCTGATTAGACAAAATATATTTATATATATAAACTACCCATTAAATTTTACCTGAATGTGTTCGAAAATGCATTTCCAGACTTGATTTGCCTTTAAAAATTTTCTTACAAACATCACATTGATGAAATGTTGCTTTATATCTAAGAAGATAAAAAGATTTGAGTTTTTCAATATAATTTCAATATAACTAACATAATGAAAATAAGTTGCAACTTCATTTACAACTGTGTATATAATTCTCATATTAACAAAGCATAGAACTCCAAAGAAACATGGAAATACTTTTAAAGTGTTGAGCTTGCCTCTGGTTCTTCCTCTTCCAGTTACATCTAACACACAAATCTATAAAAAGAGGTTCATAGATGATTTTCAACTGCTTGAAGTCACTGAACTTTTATTATTACTAGCTAACCAAATATACAAAAAGAAAAATTATAAGCACAGAAATATATCCAGAGTGGCCTAAAGGGGAAATGAAGAGTTGTCTAGAAAGGGACATGAGAGAAATTTTGTGGTGATTCCATATCTTAATTGTGGTGATCATTACACGACTTGCAGAACTATACACTAAAAACAATGAATTTCACTTTTTATAAATTATACCGTATTTTTTTTTTAAAAAAAGATGCTCAGGCTGATTAAAAAGAAACTGCAGCTATTTCAAAACCTGCATTTATTAAAAAGGTGAAAGTGCTCTCATTGGTTCATGTCCTAACAAAAAAGCTGTAAATTTTAACTTATAAATTAAATAAATTTTATACCTAAATTTAAAATTGAAATACTAGTCTTTTATTTTTATTATAAAATAAACAGAAATAAAGCAATAAGTTACCAAAAAGTTAACTTAGTAAGTACCACAGCATAGTGCCTAAGAAGTGTTTTTGAGTTAAACAATTCTCAACTGAAAATTTATTTTGATAATTGAGATATTTATAAAACAATTATCATTTAAGTGGCAGTTATTGGGAAAGCCATATCATCTCACCTTAGAAGCAGTTCATATGGAACGAATACATGGCAAAATAATTAAATCAAACCTGGGCTACTTAATGTTCTATAAGACAGTTTGCTCTTAACATATTCATTGAATTTTACTGGAAATGTTTAGAACATTGCTATCAATATGAAATAGAAACATAGTATGCCTAGAGTTTCAAATGTCCCTCACTTTTCAATTCATCCAACCCAACATTTATAAGACAATATGGAAAGCACTGTCCTCTAGGAACTTAAGTCTACTTGATAAAACAGATAGTTTCTTGTTTTTATTTTAGTTAGAGACAGGGTCTCGTTCTGTCACGCAGACTGGAGTGCAGTGGCATCATAATAGCTCACAGAACCCTTGAACTCCTGGGCTCAAGCAATCCTTCTGCCTCAGCCTCCTGAGTAGCTGAGATTACAGGTACATGCCATGCCACCACACCCAGTTAATTTATTTTATTTTATTGTTTTGTAGAGACAGGGTCTCACTTGGTTGCCCGGGCTGGTGTCAAACTTCTGAAACAGATATTTATAC
This sequence comes from Sapajus apella, assembly GCF_009761245.1. Classification (NCBI taxonomy): domain Eukaryota; kingdom Metazoa; phylum Chordata; class Mammalia; order Primates; family Cebidae; genus Sapajus; species Sapajus apella. Next base: position 574,509 of record NW_022436962.1, read on the forward strand.
AGATAATTTGAATTTTGTGAATTGAGGGTGTCAATAATAACACTGGCAAAAGACTCCTAATCAGTATGCTTGGTTTACCTTATTCCATTCATATCCATGGTAAATATAAACAGAGACACAAACAAGGTCACCATAGGCACATAGAGAAAGAGGAAGTAGTACTCTACTGGGAGCAATTTTGCACCCCACCGCCCCCCTGCCCAATAAAACATGTGGCAATGCCTGAAGACATTTTTGTTTTTCACAACTGGGGATAGGAGAATAAGTGCTACTGCCATCTAATGGGTAGAAGCCAAGAATATTGAGAAACATCCCACAATGCACAGGAAAAGAATTACCTGGTCCAAAATGTCAACACTGTTTGGGCTGAGAAATCTTACTCTATACTATGAACACAGTAATGTTTTTAACACAAATACAAAACGCTTTAATTTCCTCACAGTGGACTTAGGATAAATTCTGTCGGGCCTTGCATGGCTAAGACGCTATGGAAATATACCTTGTCATTATCATATGAATGCTAAGCAGTGTAGATTTTCAAGGAGAGAGTGGATAAACAATTCCAAATGAAGCAGAGATGTCAGTAAAAAAAGAACTTAAAAATGTCTACTGGATTTGGCAATAAGGAAGTCATACTGATAACTATTTGAGAGGAATAAGATCAGCGGTCAGATTACAACAGTGACTGGAAAGTGAAGTGGATACTGAAGTAGTCACCATTTTTAAAAGTTTAGAAGGAAAGGTTAGAAAAATAATTGGCGTTGGAGGGGTGTTAATCCTTAGTACTCTTTGATAATGCTCACAACTTTTAATATTTATTCATAGCCCAAACTTCATTCCTGAGATTTAGACTACTATCTATCAAATTCTATGTTGACAATTTATATTGAGCATCTCAAAGTCAATAAACACCAAACAATTCATCATTTCCCTCTATAAATTAACCATCTCCTCTATTCTCTTATCTCAGTGGCTGAATCATCCACCCAGGCTTGAAAACAGAAATCATCCATGATTGCCCTTATTCCCTTATTCCACAAAGCCAATCATGAAGTATTGCTAACAAGGGCCTAAATATTTCTCAAATAAATATCTTCGCTTTTCATTACTAATGCTACTCCCAAGTTAATCCCTCATTATCTTTTTCTCAGGTTGTAACTGCTGTCTAACTAGTTTATATACTTGTCTCCAGACTTATCCATCACAAATCCAGTCTCCACACATCAGTAAAAGTGATATACCTAAAATACAAATCCAATGGTGTCACTCTTTTATTTAAAATTTTCATTGGCTTTTTATCACGTAGAGTGAAGTACAAGTTCCACAAAATGATACATAGGGCTCCATATTCTAGGTTACCATTAGCCAGTCTTTGAAAAAGTAGAGCTTACAGATTCTAGTTCCTCAATGATCTAGGCCAGCAGATAGGTCCATAGGCCTGTCAAATAAAAGGTGATGGTAGGTCCCAAAACTCCTTTCACAGGGTCCACAAGATCAACATTATTTTCAAAATAATAAGGCATTATTTGCCTTTTTTACTATGTTGACATTGATACTATGATGCAAAAGGAACAGTAGGTAAACTGCTGTTACACTGCCAGTATCTTATCTCTAAACAAAGCAATAGTATTAAAATTTACTAATAATTGTATTCTGTACTACTCTATACTCAAAGAAAAAAAATGTAATGAAACAGTAAAATTATTAATTTTTTAATATTTTGACCTTTCAGACCTTGGTGTTTTAAATATTTACTGATAAAATGAGAAGTACACATGAAGCACTTCTGCCCACCAAAACATGATGGTTGTCTCAAGGAAAAGCACCTCTCAAAACTTAAATGAAGTGACTGGTCACTTCAAGAAAAGCAACCAACAATGTTTGCTACCAATGATAAAATCTGAGCTTTCAAGCTAATATAAGAACTTTGGAATACTTGTATTTACCACTGTGATCTTGACAGCTTTATTCCTTTCTGTGAGACTGGAGGCAATATTAACAAATGTGATCTGTTGATACTATGCTGTGAAATATGCTAACATTTGGAAAATCTGCATAACTCAGTGAGCCCATATTTTCTCAACAACAAACACATCATCTTACAAAATTATGTATGGTAAAAAAAAAACCATCAATGTACAAGATTGAATGTAATAGAGTATGAAAACCTCATTAATCCGGTTTCACATTCCACCTTACAACTCCCTTTAGGAAACTACCACTTGTTAGTTTTAGTGTAGTAATAAAGAAGAATATCTAGAATTACCTGAGAAGACTATTACAATATTCCTTTATTTTCCAACTACATATTTATGTAAGGCTGGATTTTCTTCATAGCTTCAACCAAAATAACATATTACAACAGATATGACAATGCTGCAGTTTTCTATTAAGACATGAGAGATTTATAAAGATGTAAAAGAATGTTGCTCTTTTAATATTTTGTTCTGTAGTTATTTCTCAAAAAATTGCTATTAATGTAGCATATGATAGAAAATAAATATTTGAAAATGTTTTACTTCTAATGATTCAGATAATTTAAATAATTTATATTTTATATCATATTATAATTATATTAAGATATATTAATACATTAAAATATATCCATATTATATTATTGTATAATTTACATTTTAAAAAGCTCTTATGCCAAATAATTTGTAAGGCTATATAAAGAAAGCATGAGAAACAATGTCACAGGACCTTTGGAGTAAGTGAGCTTGTAGTTTTAACTCTGTACATTTTGTACTGTGTACATTTTGCTAATCATGCTCAGGACTATTAAGCTAAGTCCCTTGGCACTTTAGAACATGTCTGTTATTTATCATTTGCCCAAATGCCTAATCCAAAAACATGAATTACTTGAATATTTTACACTTAGCAACTAATATCAGTTAAACTTGGATATCTAAATTATATTAAAAAGTTGATGTTCAAGAGAGCACAGAGCTCCTTCAAATAAAATACCATTTTAAATGCTTAGTATGATTAGAAACAAGTTTAAATTCTGACTGCAAACATTTCCTAACAATTGCTGTCTTATTAGGTATAATATATAGGCAATATATTTAGCTCTCAAAGAGACTCAGCAACCAAATGCCAAGATTTTGCATTCATTATTGTTAACTTGCATGTCACTTCCCTAGCCTTTGAATTAACTAAAACAAGCAGGAAAAAATATGCTTTGCTCAATTCTTTTAGGTCTACAGAGATGCTACAGAGTGCAAAGAAAAAGAACTGGTTAACCTAACTTCAATTAAACAAAGTAAACAAAAAAAGTTAAAACTTTCCTCAGAGACTTAGCAATGTAAATTATGAGACATTTTGCTTTTTCACTTACTTTTGCCATACTTTCTCTCCAAGGTGTACACTTTTGTAGTGAACAGTGAGATGATCCCTACGACCAAAACATTTTCCACATTCTTCACACTGATGAGCTTTTTCACCTTAAAATAAAGACCCAAATATTTTGATTATAATATGCATTTCAGGTTTTTTTCCCCAGAAATAAATTACCAAACAATAAGATCATGTGATGTCAAATATAATAGGAAAGTAAAGCCACATTTTATTCTGCACTATTTGCTTTATATTCCTTACTCAAATAACTTTCTTCAAAAAATTTATATTTAGTTTATGGATATGAATCTTTTCTCCACTTAGAAAAGGAATCAATAGACTTTTGCTGTACACTTCAAATCACACCTTTCAATGCAACAAAGCAAGATAAATGAAACTACTTAAAAAATCAGGAATTTTAAATATGTATGTCTGGATATCAAATACCTCAAATGGATATATATTAAGATAAGGCTGTCTTACTGTTTATAAAAAGGACCCAAACATTTTCAGATCTTTGTACTTTACTTTTAAAAGATTTTTCATCTGTGAGGATTTCTTATGTTTTCAATGAGCCAAAATACAAATATAATGAAAAATTCTATATAAGTCCAATTTCTCATCTCTATTCTTACATTTACTTAAAAAGGCTTGGTTTTTTTTTTTTTTTAAATCATTGTCTCAATACCAGTGTAAAATTAAAGCATGTGGCCTCTAGACTTGGAAATTAAGAATATTCATCCTCAAAAAAGCACAATTCCAATAAAAAAAACATTGGATCTTTAGTATCTCTTATATGTGGTGATAACAACTGCAATCTACCTCACTATGATCATTTAAGAAAATAATTACTGTCTGTTGCTTACTTGATATTCACATTACATTTATAATAATAATAATAATCACCTGTTCTACTGTGCTCATAGAGATGGCTCTTTCCCATTATTGTGCTCACAGAGTTGGCTGTTTTAGCACTTCCTGAACATCAATCTGAGAGGAAAATATGAAAGAAATCCCCAGAATATAAAAATTATACAGTATAAAGATCTGAAATTGGTCAGGATTATTAAGGTACTCTTTTCCAAAGACAGGGTTTCAAGATTCACTATAATATACATTTTTCAGACTCAATTTTCATCATTTCCCTTTAACATGTAAGTTTCACCAACTTCTTCTCAAATCCAATCTAAATGAAAAATATTATCATGGCTTCTCCCTCTATGGAAGTGTGAATAGCAATTATTAGACATATCCATGTAATATGCAAAATGCAAATTTTGAGAATTTCTTTAAAATTAAACTTCAAACTACACTTTATAGTCACAAAGGGTGACCAAATGATTAAAATTAGAGTGAATATGTCATAAAACTTTGCTCCCTTTGGAGGCTTTTTAAAAAATATTTTTAGAACCAGAATTACAAAGAGGTGATGTGCGTACACCAAATTATTATACTTAGCCAACATAAACATACATTATGTTCTTTTCAGGTATTTAAAAAGGATTTTAGAAATGGTATTACAAAATATAGTATACCTGAATGTATTTTTTTGTGCTTTGTAAGGTGATCATGACGGATAAATGTTTTTCCACATTCATCGCACTCATATCTTTTATCATCATGATGTACTCGTAAGTGAAGCCTATAAACAAAAAAAATGAACACCATTAAAACTGATGACACAGAAGGAAAAAGCTCAATAATGAATAAATAATAAATAAACAATGAAAATTGGGCTATCTGCTCAACCACTCATACATTATTGGCTTTATTTCTATGACTTTCAGAGTTCTTTTCAGTCTTTTACCACCTGACCCCGGGGTCCCTTACTCATCTCTTTCAAGAAAGCATTTCAACATTTGTATATGCTCAAACCACTTTTCTCAACATTATTCCTTCCCATCATATTAGATCCTAAATCTGCTTCAATGAATCTATCACATGTCTAAGGTTGTTATCTAGCTGACTGGTCAAGGCTGAAAGATATCTAAAGTAGAAATAATCAGAAAGGAATTTGAATCAGACAAATGAAGTAAGTGTACAAGTGACTAGGCATATGATGATGATAGTAAATGATACAGTAAATGACATGGTTTGGCTCTGTGTTCCCACCCAAATCTCATCTCTAATTGTAATCCCCACATGTTAAGGGAGGGACTTGATGGCAGGTAACTGGATTACGCTGGCAGTTTCCCCCATGCTGTTCCTATGATAGTCAGTGAGTTCTCACAAGGTCTGATGGTTTAAAAGTGTTTGGCAATTGCCCCCACTCTCTCTTTCTCCTGTTTCACCTTGGTAAGACATGCCTTGCTTCCCCTTCACCTTCCACCACGAGTTTAAGTTTCCTGAGGCCTCCTCAGCCATGCGGAACTGTGAGTCAATTAAACCTTTTTTCTTTATAAGTTACCCAGTCTCAGGTATGTCTTTATAGCAGTGTACAAACAGAGTTAATACAGCAAATAATTGAGAAGTAATCCTATTCTGGATAACTGTTATCAATCACAAACTAATATTTAAGAATTTTCTATCTTGTGGCTCACGCCTGTAATCCCAGCACTTTGGGAGACCAAGGTGGGTGGATCACGAGGTCAGGAGATGGAGACCATCCTGGTTAACATGGTGAAACTCCACCTCTACTAAAAATACAAAAAATTAGCTGGTCATGGTGGCAGGCACCTGTAGTCCCAGCTACTTAGGAGGCTGAGGCAGAGGAATCCCTTGAACCCGGGAGACGGAGGTTGCAGTTGCAGTGAGCTGAGATGATGCCACTGCACTCCAGCCTGGGCGACACAGTGAGACTCCATCTCAAAAAAAAAAAAAGTATTTTCTATCTTTTACAAGAACTAAACTTCATAAAAATTACATTTTACTCCTTTTCTTCACACCAACAGAACAAATGGGACTCATTTTATAGCCACCCAAAGACATTACAAAAAGCTTACGTTAGCAGGATTAATTTAAGTTGAATTAATTTTATCTCCAGAGCCTCTATCTCTCTGTGTATCCTAATGAAAGGAATAGCTTTCCTTGCAAATTGCCAAAATCAGTATTGATTTGACCAAAACCAACTGACTATACTACCTCTAAAGGGGAAGTATTCAATTTAAACTTAAAACAAGATAAATAATAAATGAAAGTGTACTTACTAAAGCCTTCTGATTAAAACTCTTAAGAATAATAAAAATTAAGATTGTACACACATTTCAGAAGCAGTTACATGTTATTTATTTAGAAAAAACTTCTCATAAACTGCAAATGTGGTCAATGATTCAACCATAAAAATAAATAAGTTATAATCACTATTAATGCGCAGAAGACATTTGAAAATTGCAAATGGGGAGCTTTTAATTTTGTCTTATTTTTATATTAAAATATTCTTTGATAGTAAAGAGTAGAGAAGTACACTGTTTAAATGAATTTTCATTCAAAGAAAAGTAATGAAATAAATATTTAAATAATGACTTAGTAAAGCCTTCTACAAACTTGGTATGAAAAAATATTTAATAATATTTTATACCACAGAATAAAGATAAAACAAAGTTTAGTTAAAAAAAATCTATGCAGTAAAGTTTTTTGTATAATATTGCATATCATAAGGACTAAGAAATGTTTCAATTCAACAAACTTAATTAAAGTAATAAGAAAATAGAACTAAAATGGAGATATAATTCCACCTTACTTAATAAAGGGAAAAGATGGTTTTACTTACCTATACGAACTTCCATGACGAAAACTTTGCCCACAAATACTACAAAGGTGAGGCTTTTCTCCACTATGGATTCTCAAATGTTCTTTCAAAGTAGTTCTGTATTAAAATATGTATATTCAAAGATTTTTAAAATGCCAATGTATATAGTAAATAGATTTCCAGAAAACTTACTAGAAAGGTATTCAAGCTAACTGATATTATGGCAATTCTCTCCTCTTTCTCCTACAATATTTTTGTTCTTTACTGTACTAATCTCACTAGCATAGAAACATGCTTGTTATATCTCTCTCTCCTTAAAAACAAAAAATGCTTTGGCCTTACTTGCCATTGGTTTGCTCAGAGATTTAATTATACAACCTAAGCAGACGTTCAAGAAGTATAATTTTAAAATGCTATTTATGACACTGAATTAAATTGATCTGAATTTTGATAGACAGGGTTTAATATTTAAGTAATCCAGTTTATCAGTACTGTTTCTTCCAAATATGTGCTCAATATTTGTTGAAAAAGTGTTTTAAAACAAAGAAAATGTTGTGGGTATTTCTAACTTCCAGGTGCTGATGTGAAAAAGGAACTTACATATAGAATATAATTATTACTATTCCTAAGTCTTCCAGCCCATTGGCCCTGAATGGGCTCCTGTGAAACCATTACTCCTCAAAGTGCATCACTAGCAATTCCTATAGTTCTAACCTTCAAAGCTTCCCCACATATCTAAAGTGCTGAGTAATAATGGACAAAGTTATTTTAGGGAGTAATAAACTGAAAGGCAAACATGAACTGACCTTTGCAGGCTTTTAGCTATCACTACTACAGTCATGTACTGCATAATGACATTTCAATCAATGACAGACCATATAAACCAATGTTGTCCCATGAGATTACAATGGAGCTACACAATTCCTATAACCTAGTGGGACAGATGTGCAGGTGGAAGACAGTGATATTGATGATCCTGCCCTTGTGTAGGCCTAGGCTAATGTTTGTGTTTGTGCCTTTTGTTTTTAACAACAACAACAAGTTTAAAATGTAAAACAAATAAAAAATTTGAAAATAGAAAAAAGCTCATAGAAAATAAAATATCTTTATGCAGCTGTACAATGTGTGTTTTAAGCTAAGTGTTACTATAAAAGAGTCAGAAAGTTGAAAAAATCAAAAGTTTACAAAATAAAAATGTTACAGTAACCTGCTGTTAGCGAGGAAAATTTTTTTAAATAAATTCAGTGAAACGAAAATGTATAGTGTTTATAAAATCTACATTAGTTTACAATAATGTCCTAGGCCTTCACATTCACTCACCACTCAATCACTGACTCAACCAGAGAAACTTCTAGTCCTGCAAGCTCCACTCATGATAGGTAACCTACACAAATATATATATTCTTTTATGTTTTATACCATATTTTACTGTACTTTTTCTATGCTTAAATATGTTTAGATATATCAATACTTACCACTGTTACAATTACCTACAGTATTCAGTACAGTAACATGTGATATGGGTTTGTAGCCTGGGAACAATAGGCTGGCTAAACCACATAGCCTACATGTGTAGTAGGTTACACCATCTAGGTTTGCACAGGTACACTCTATATTTGCATGATGACAAAACTGCTTAACAATGTATTTCTCTGAACATAGCCCTATCATTAAGAGACACATGACTGTACTGGGTTTTTATTTCAATCCCATACCTAATAAGTTTAAAAGATGAATCTCAAATAAAAGTAGAGTTTTGCCAGTAGATGGTGCTCTTCTACAAGGCCCACCAACACGACTGTAGCTACACCCAGCGTTTTGAGGAAAATACCCCTAAAAATATTTGCAGATCTCTACCTATTAAATAGTTGTAGTAAAAGATGGAAAGGTTATCTTTGGGTTACTTGTTTTGCCTTGTTTGCTTTTTGTTTTTACAGAAAGATAATTAAGGGGAAAAATGAATGTATAATATATAATAAACTTTATAATTTATCAATTTGTAAACGTTTTCATATAGTATACTTATTTTCCTATTTTACCATAATATCTGCTATTTTAAGAATATGGCATTTCTATTTTTTTAATTACAAAACTTTTATATACTGAAGAGTGTAAAAAATTTATAAGTACTGTTTAAAGAATGGTAAACACTTATATGCAGAATAAGAACATTACTAGTACCTTAGAATGTCTCCCCCTACTCCTCCCTGAACTCATCCTCCTTACCACCCCTCCTCAGAATTATATATGTAATAGATTTTCAGAAAACTTACTAGAAAGGTATTCAAGCTAACTGATATTATGGCAATTCTCTCCTTTTTTCCTACAATATTTTTGTTCTTTACTGTACTATTGTCACTAGTATATAGACATGCTTGTTATATCTCTCTCCCCATGTAGCCTACATAGCCTACATGTGTAGTAGGCTATACTTTCTAGGTTTGCATAAGTATACTCCATATTTGCATGATAAGAATAAAAAACTACACAAGATATCATATGCTTTTGAAAAACTGAATAACAAGCACGAACCTAACAATATTGCCACTATTAGATAAAAGGCCCAGAAGACAGCATGAACAGGAACTCCAGGTCAGAGTCTAGCTCCTTCTAGCATGTCAGTAATTAAAGTGATGAGAAATACTGGAAGACAAAGGGTTCACATAGTCGGAGTATCTGGCAGAGCTAGAATAGACCAGCTACTGAAAGTCTGGCAGAAATAGAGTCAAAGTAAGTAGGCTGCTCTATATATTTTCCTTCTAAGCTTACCATGACCTACCTCTAATTCTCATGAATAGCTCAAAAAAAGGAAATTTCTGTGAAATGAGTATCCTCAGTTAAATCAAGCAAAAGGGCATAAAGATAAGAGTAGGAGGCGGGCGCGGTGGCTCACGCCTGTAATCCCAGCACTTTGGGAGGCTGAGGTGGGCGGATCACCTTGAGGTCGGGAGTTTGAGACCAGCCTGACCAACATGGAGAAACCCCACCTCTACTAAAAACACAAAATTAGCTGGACATGGTGGCAAAGGCCTGTAATCCCAGCTCCTTGGGAGGCTGAAGCAGGAGAATCAATTGAGCCTGGGAGGCGGAGGTTGCGGTGAGCTGAGGTCACGCCCCATTGCACTCCAGACTGGGCAACAAGAGCAAAACTCCGTCTCAAAAAAAAAAAAAAAAAAAAAAAAAGAGTAGGAACCTCATTAGCACACAGAGGTACTAGACAGAGGCACAGTACAGATAAAAGAAACATGCTAGCAGGGATGGTGGCAATAATCTCCATCATGTCTTGGGCCATACTACCAACAGTATGGTCTACCCATTACACATGCTACACACCCGACATAGTGGGATCTTCTTTCACCATCCTCCTGTGTTCTCTCTTTGCTTCTTTCCCATGTTACAACTATTTCCTATAGCCCTTGTCTTCCTCTTTATGAGTTTATTTCCTAATTTTGGTGGAGCACACCCTTCAGTAGTTTTATAGGAAAAAATACATTAAAGGCTTATTTTTTGACACCATGAAAATATCTTTATTCTATCTTGAGATTTGATTGGTTAGTTTGACTGAGAACAGAGTTCAAGTTTGGATATTATTTTCGTTCAGAATTTTAAAGGCACTACTTTATGATCCAACTTCTACTGTTGATGTTGTTAAAAGTCCAAGTAGTTCTAATCAATGTGTGTGGCTTTTCTCCCTCTCTAGAAGCATAGAAAAGTTTCCCTTTGTTCCCTATATCTGAAATATAATAGTGATGTACCTTGGTATATGTCTATTTTCATCTAAGCATATGATGTGTCATTTCTATCTGGCAATCTCATACCTTTCAGTTCTGGAAATCACCTTGAATTATTTCGACGGTGATTTTCCCCCTCTATTTTCTCTGTTCTTTCTTTCTAAAACTCCTATTATTCAGATGCTAGACTTGCCTGGTCCTCTACTGTTCTAATCATTAGTTTATATTTCTGGTTTTTTCTCTACTTTTTGGCCTTTAACCCTTCCATTAAGGTCTATACTTGGGCCATCATGACTTGAATTTCCAGGAGCTCTAAATTATTCCTTGAGTGTTCCTTTTCTATATCATCCTATTCTTATTTAATGGATTTGATATCTTAAACTGGGGTAAAAAAGTAGTAATTGTTTACTTCTAAAATTTTCTTCTTCCTTAATAATCTGTTTCTTTAAAGTTTTTTTTTTCCATTTATCTGTGTTAGAATCTATTTTCTATGTTAAAGGTTTTCCTCATACATATTGTAATCCTTGACTATCTGCTTTTGATTAAATATGATAGGCTAAAAAGTGACTGAGAAGGGCAAAGGACATGGGAGGTCTTGATGACTCAGCCTTCACTGTAGGTGATCTGGGTGTACCATTTGTTAGGGAATATATCTGCCCTTAGGTTGCTCAGATTTTCAGGAAACAGATTAGAAGTCCTAAAAATCTGAGCAACCTAAGGGCAAGTATATTCCCTATCAAGTGGTACACCAAAAAGCCAAGAAATTTGCAGAGAGAAGGCCTGAGGATCACTGTTTTCAGCGTGCAGAATATATCTCGTCATGTAGCTACGTGGCATACTTCCGTCTAGCAACACTGTTGGGAAAGGGACAGGTGTCTAGTAGCAATGGCATGAGCAGATGGTGGAAGAGAATCCGATGATATTACTCCTAAAACTTCTGAAGTTTTTAATCTAGTGCTCCTTGTTCTGCCTCTCCTTCAACCCAGTTCTGAGGTAATTAATACTGCCAGTATTAGGTGATTAGGTGATATATACATTCTGTGATGTAAACTACATTCTCATATGTCTCCATTTTCACGTTGGGGTTTGTCTTTCTTGGATCTGCTAAGTCAATTACCCCCAATCCATCTGTTTCATAGCTCCCAAACCTGTGTCATTCTTGTTACATTTCTGTTCTCCCTATCTTTGTAGCTTACTCTTTTTAAAAAACAAACAAAAACTCTTAATATAGTTTGGTGGGGTCTCAGAAAGAAATAAAATATGTACATTAAATCGTCCATCTAAAACCTGCAAATCTTGACTCTATATCATCTTCCCTAACATTCACGTAATTCCTTTTTTCCTTGTATTTCAAACTAAAGCACAATTCATGCATTTTATGTTTTATGTTACCCTAACACTTATAAATCATATTCATTATTTTTACATAACAGCACTAGGATTTTTCTGGGTATGTAGATAATTCTTCACCTTTCTCGTACTGATTTTCCACAGATAAAGCAAGTCCATTTTCTCTTTCCACCATGAGTACATTCTATATGACGTTTCAAATTTCCAGTGTCATTAAACTGGCGACCACATATATCACATGGAAAAGGACCTAAAAAGGAAAAAATAGTGTGCATTTGAAGTTTAAAGAGTAGATACCAAGTTAAATTTAATAGGCATGCTGTAAATTCATGCCTATCCTGTTGGTGCATATGTCATAATACACTGCAATTTCTCCTCTAGGTTGTTTATTCTTAGAATAACATTTCCATATTCCTACAACCAAGTATAGGTTATAGACATAGAATAAATGTAGAACAAACTAATAAGTTAATGAATTGAAATGTCCAATTCCTGGTTTGAAATCAGACTGGAACAAAGTAGAAAAGCCTGCATACTAAAGTTTTGGGGAAAGTGGGTAACAAAAATCTTTGAAAGAACAAATGGAGGACTTAAGAGAGTTTATAGCTTGTAAATATTTCTGTTTGGTGGTACAAAATTAGGCCCAGACCTTTCATAGTAATATTGACATTAGCTGGATTTTGAATTTCACTTTGATTTTACCAAACAAACAACTAGAGATAAGACAGTGTTATACTGACTGACAAAATATAAGAAAGACAAAGAATGCGTAAAAAAGAAGTATAGTAAACATAGCTCAAGGAAGCTATCTATATATTTGCAAGAAGATGTCTCAGTATATGGAAGGACAAACTGAAGAAAGAATTCTAATGGATTAATCATAATAGCACAATGGAAAGAAAACAGAATTAAGACACTGAAATTGAGAAACATACCTATAAGCAAAATTGCTTGGTAGCCATGGTAGCTCTGGGTAAATTTCAATGTGTTTTATACATTAGAAATGAGAGATGATCTCAAAATGTACATTGTATTAAGTATCTTTAATATATTCTCATCTAAAATCTCTAATATTTCATTTTTTATGGGATTTAAATACTCATTTATTAACTCAGTCAACAAGTATTTATTGATTCTTAATTCACATCAATTACTGTGTTAAGTATTATGAAAAATCTCTCCACTTCCTCTGAACCAAAAAAAGGATCTAAGAAATTGAAAAAAGGAAAGTCAGTACTTGCATAGCTGAAAAAAAAGATGAAGTAAATACAAGTGCCAAAATAAGCTTATTATGCAAAATGTGTGCTTGTCAAAGAATGAAATATCTACTAGTAAAACATTTTTATAAAATATGACAATATGTATAGCTGGAGGCTTCAGCAGGGCAAAGGAAGAAATGAAGCATTCTCTATAATGTTCAGTTACTTTCCAGGATTCTTCAAAGAAAATAACAACTACATTTTTTTCCTGTACTGGATCTCCAGTTTTACATGTAGCTAAACCTATTTGAACAACCTCCTGGGCTCAAGCAATCCTTATACCTCAGCCTCCCCTCTTTTATCTATTTATTTTTTTGTACAGACAGCATCTTACTAGGTTGCTCAGGCTGGACTCGAACTCCTGGGCTCAACTGGTCCTCCTACCTCTGTCTCCCAAAGTGCTGGGATTAGAGATGTGGGTCACCATGCCTGGCCAGGATCTGACTTTTAAAAGTCAAACTACAATTTTTACACGTATGTATTCATATATATTAAAAATTCTTCTCCTTTAACTGTTCAGATTGCACTACTTACGTATCTTTCCCTCTGATTTAATAGAATATATAATCCTAATGTAGACAGTATGAGTGTTGCTTTGAATACTCTAAAGCAGTAGTTATCACAGTGTGATATCTAGATCATCTGACCAGCATCACCTGGGAACTTGCACAAAATGCAAATTTTGGGGCCATACTCCAGGCCTATCTCAATCAGACACCCTGGGAAATCCATTTTAATAAGGTCTCCGGTTGCGTATGATATATACTAAATTTCATGAAGCACTTATCTGAAGTATATAGTGATTCAAGGGACTAGAAGCATAGAGATGGAATGCAAAAGAAGCTCTGTCTCTATATATAATATCGCTTTGAGTATTTTACATATGCATGTATACATACGTATGTATACATATGAATGTATACATACGTATGTA